>NW_004444009.1:2284470-2289186 GCF_000243295.1 Trichechus manatus latirostris
CAAGAAGATAAAATACTTAGGAATAAATCTAACCAGAGATGTAAAAGACCTATACAAAGAAAACTACAAGACACTACCGCAAGAAACCAAAAGAGACCTACATAAGTGGAAAAACATACCTTGCTCATGAATAGGAAGACTCAACATTGTGAGAATGTCAATTCTACCCAAAGCAATCTACAGATACAATGCAATCCCAATCCAAATTCCAACGGCTTCTTTTAATGAGATGGAGAAACAAATCACCAACTTCGTATGGAAAGGGAAGAGGCCCTGGATAAGGAAAGCATTATTGAAGAAGAAGAACATAGTGGGAGGCCTCACATTTCCTGATTTTAGAACCGATTGTACCACCACAGTAGTCAAAACAGCTTGGTACTGGTACAAAAACAGATACATAGACCGATGGAATAGAATTGAGAATCCAGATGTAAATTCATCCACCTATGAGCACCGATATTTGACAAAGGCCCAAAGTCCATTAATTGGGGAAAAGACAATCTCTTTAACCAATGGTGCTGGCATAACTGGATATCTGTCTGAAAAAACTGAAACAAGATGCATACCTCACACCATGCACAAAAACTAACTCAAAATGGATCAAAGACCTAAATGTAAAACCTAAATGATAAAGATCATGGAAGAAAAAATAGAGACTACACTAGGAGCCCTAATACATGGCATAAACAGAATACAAAACATTATTAATAATGCACAAACACCAGAAGAGAAACTAGATAACTGGGAGCTCCTAAAAATCAAACACTTATGCTCATCAAAAGACTTCACCAAAAAAGTAAAAAGACAACCTACAGACTGGGAAAAAATTTTTGGCTACAACAAATCCGATCAGCGTCTAATCTCTAAAATGTACAAGATACTGCAAAACTGCAACAACAAGACAAATAACCCAGTTAAAAAATAGGCAAAGGATATGAACAGACACTTCACCAATAAAGACATTCAGGTGGCTAACAGATATATGAGGAAATGCTCACGATCATTAGCCATTAGAGAACTGCAAATCAAAACTACAATGAGATATCATCTCACTCCACCAAGGCTAGCATTAATCCAAAAAAACACAAAATAATAAATGTTGGAGAGGTTGTAGAGAGACTGGAACACTTATACACTGCTGGTGGGAATGTAAAATGGTACAGCCACTTTGGAAATCGATTTGGCACTTCCTTAAAAAGCTAGAAATAGAAGTATCATACGATCCAGGAGTCCTTCTCCTTGGAATACATCCTAGAGAAATAAGAGCAGTCACATGAATAGATACACACACACCTATGTTCACTGAAGCACTGTTCACAAGAGCAAAAAGATGGAAACAACCTAGGTGCCCATCAACAGAAGAATGGATAAACAAATTATGGTATATTCACACAATGGAATACTACGCAATGATAATGAACAATGATGACTCTGTGAAACATCTCATAACATGGATGAATCTGGAAGGCATTGCGCTGAGTGAAATCAGTCAGTTGCAAAAGGACCAATATTGTATGAGACCACTATTATAAGAACTCAAGAAAAGTTTAAACACAGAAGAAAACATTCTTTGATGGTTATGAGGCTAGGGAGGGAGAGGGGTATTCACTAACTAGATAGTAGATAAGAATTATCTTAGGTGAAGGGAAGGACAACACAGAATACAGGGGAAGTCAGCACAACTAGACCAAACCAAAAGCTAAGAAATTTCCTGAATACAACCAAACACGTCAAGGACTAGAGACTAGAGTAGCAGGGGTGGAGGTCTGGGGACCATGGTTTCAGGGGATATCCAGGTCAATTGGCATAACAAAGTTTATTAAGAAATGTTCTGCATCCCACTTTGGTGAGTGGTGTCTAGGGTCTTAAAAGCTAGTTAGCGATCACCTAAGATACATGGATTGGTCCCAACCCACCTGGAGCAAAGGAGAATGAAGAACACCAGAGACACAAGGAAAATATTAGCCTGAGAGACAGAAAGGGCCACATAAACCAGAGACACCATCAGCCTGAGACCAGGAGAACTAGATGGTGCCCAGCTACCTCCAATGACCACCCTGACAGAGAACACAACAGAGAGTCCCTGACGGAGCAGAAGAAAAGTAGGGTGCAGCGCTCAAGT
The DNA here is from genome assembly GCF_000243295.1 of Trichechus manatus latirostris. NCBI lineage: Eukaryota > Metazoa > Chordata > Mammalia > Sirenia > Trichechidae > Trichechus > Trichechus manatus. The sequence continues at coordinate 2,286,593 of NW_004444009.1, forward strand.
TCTAGTGAAAAAAAAAAAACCAGTGGTCCGACTTAGTGATCTGACTAAGACTGGAGGGACCCTGGAAGACATAGCCCCAGGATGCTCCGTTAGCCCAGAACAGAAATGATTCCCAAAGCTAACTCTTCAGGCAAAGATTAGACTGGACTATGGGACATAAAATGATACTTGTGAAGAGAGTGCTTCTTAGCTCAAGTAGATATATGAGACTAAATGGGCAGCTCCTGTCCGGAGGCGAGATGAGAAGGCAAAAAGGGACAGGAGCTGGTTGAATGGACATGGGAAATCTGAGGTGGAAAGAAGGAGTGTGCTGTCACATTATAGGGAGAGCAGCTAGAGTCATATAGCAATGTGTGTATAAATTTTTGTATGAGAAACTGACTTGAACTGTAAACTTTTACTTAAAGCACAATAAAAAAAAAAAAGAGTGAAAAATCAGTAAGATAATCAAGCATGTTACCACGATGACTTCAGGGAAGGGAAATACGGAAAACTTTAGGAGAAGAGAACTGGAGAGAGATTATTATCTTTCTCTTTGCAAGTGGCGAGTCCTTTTTTAAGTAGTTGATTGAGGGAGAGACTAAAATAGTAGACATAATCCTTAACTATAAAGGAAGCTACAATGATTTTTATTATAGGAGAAGTTGTAAGAGCTAGGGAGTTAAGTAAAACCTAGAAGTATCAACTTGAAAGCCGATAAGTAAAAAAAGAGTTAATTTGTTTTTTCTCTTTCAAGCTATCCAGAGAATACAGAAATAAATTTAAGAATTATACTAGCCATAGATTAATAAAGGAACCCTGGTGGTACAGTCGTTAAGCGCTTGGCTGCTAACCAAAAAGTTGGTGATTCGAACCCACCAGGTGATTTCATAAAGATTTACAGCCTTGGAAACCCTATGGGGCAGTTCTACTCTATCGTATAGGGTTGCTATGAGTCGGAATTTGACTTGACGGCAGTGAGTTTGGGTTATAGAGTAATAAAACAGTACTAAATTGTACATAAAATTGGTTCTGTGAGACTGGCTACCTTTTTGTTGAATGCTTAAAGTTTCCTTAAGCTCCATTTTCTGTAAATAATTTGAAAAAAGAAGACTTATTTTTAGCACACACAAGCTGGGGCATATACCTGCATTGGAGTCCCTGGGTGGTGCAAACAGTTAACACACTCGGCTGCTAACTGAAAGGTTGAAAGTTGAGCCCACCCAGAGGCATCTCAGAAGAAAGACTTGATGATCTACTTCCAAAAAATCAGCCATTGAAAACCTTGTACAGTTCTACTCTGACACACATGGGGTTGCCACCCACTATACTGATTATACCTGCGTGGTTAGGTACCACTTGGTGGCAAACATTAATTGTAGGTTCAGTTTTTTTGGAAGGTGATTTTGAGCATATAAAGCAAGCAAAGGAGAAACTATTGCAGTACATATAGCTGCTGATTCTGGAGCCAAAAAAAAAAAAAAAAAGAGAAAATGCTGCAAATGGTCCACAGCTGAGTATGGTCCACTCCTAGGGACACTGACTTGCTAGCATTTATGGACTGCAGCTGCTCTGGTAAATAATTTCTGGGTGGTAACTTGGCTCACTTCCTTGTTGTTGATTATCTAATCTTGCATCTTTTCATGATAGCTGCTGTGTACCACCACTAGAAACATGCATGATCCTGGAATTTATAAAATCCACTGCTATGTGGTTAACACCCAATTTCTAAACAGCACACATAACTACTGCCAGCTATGTTTCACCCCATGATGATTACTCACTTCTCATGTATTTCATTAAATTTATGTGAATTTATTATTGACAATGTTGTTTTAAAAAGGATTTATGGCTCCATTCTAAGAATGGAATTTATCTGACAGGGCCAGATCTAATAGCAAACGAGTCAGGAGAAATTGAATGTTGTCATCCTGGACCAGATAGAGTCAATGTTCAAATATGATATAATTGTTGTTGGAAGGTTGAAATTGCTCTGGCCTTTAGATAGGAGTTAATAGGGTTGTGTTTCATTGTTTTATGAGCCTTAAATTGCTATGGTTTTCTCATTTTTGATGATACTTTTCCTGAGAAAACTTTGAGGTTTATTTCTAGCACGCTTCTACAGCTAGGATTTAAAAATCATGATAAACAACCTGCTGAGTTATTTGCCTACCAAATTCATTGTCTTTATTATTCCGCTATAATTTGGCTTAGCAGTTAAGAGCTAAGAGCCAGACAGACCTGGAATAGAATCTTGTTCTACTACACACGATGCTAACTTGAGCAAATGATATAATCTCTCTGAGTCAAAGTGGGTATAATAATAGCATTTATCCCATAGAGAAAACAAAAATCCTCAAAACCTGGACCAATAAGCAACATTATGATAAACGGAGAAAAGATTGAAATTGTCAAGGATTTCATTTTAATTGGATCCACAGTCAAATTGTTTCTTAAGGCAACAGTCAAGAAATCAAACAATGTGTTGCATTGGGCAAATCTGCTGCAAAAGACCTCTTTAAAGTGTTAAAAAGCAAAGATGTCACTTTGAGGACTAAGGTGGGCCTGAGTCAAGTCATGGTGTTTTTAGTTGCCTCATATGCATGCAAAAGCTG
>NW_004444009.1:2289286-2322503 GCF_000243295.1 Trichechus manatus latirostris
GCAAATCTGCTGCAAAAGACCTCTTTAAAGTGTTAAAAAGCAAAGATGTCACTTTGAGGACTAAGGTGTGCCTGACCCAAGCCATGGTATTTTCAATTGCCTCGTATGCATGTGAAAGCTGGACAATGAATAAGGAAGACTGAAGAAGAATTAATGCCTTTGAATTATGGTGTTGGTGAAGAATAGTGAATATACCATGTACTGCCAGAAGAACAAACAAGTCTGTCTTGGAAGGAGTACAGCCAGAGTGTTCATCTTACATACTTTGGACATGTTATCAGGAGGGACCAGTCCTTGGAGAAGGACATCATGCTTGGTAAGGTAGACCTGTTGCCGTCGAATCAATTCCAACTCATAGCAACCCTATAGGACAGAGTAGAACTGCCCCATAGATTTTCCAAGGAGCGGCTGGTAGATTCAAACTGCTGACCTTTTGGTAAGCAGCCAAGCTCTTAACCACTGCACCACCAGGACTTCTGGTAAGGTAGAAGATCAGCAAAATAGAGGAAGATGCTTGACGAGATGACTTGACACAGTGGCTGCAACAATGACCTCAAATGTAGCATGATTGTCAGGATGGTGCAGGACAAGGCAGTGTTTCATTCTGTTATACATAGGGACACTATGAGTTGGGATCAACTCAATGGCACTTAGTAACAACAACAACGTCTGTCATAGTCATCTAGTGCTGCTGTAACAGAAATACCACAAGTGGATAGCTTTAACAAACAGAAGTCTATTCTTACACAATCTAGTGGGCTAAAAGTCCAAATTCAGGGCATCAGCTCCAGGGGAAGGCTTTCTCTGTTGGCTCTGGAGGAAGGTCCTTGTCGTAAATCTTCCCCTGGACTAGGAGTTTCTTAGTGCAGAAACCCCAAGTCTAAAGGTCGCACTCTGCTCCCTGTGCTGTTTTCTTGGTGGTATGAGGTCCCCAACTCTCTGCTCGCTACCCTTTCCTTTTATCTCTTGTAAGATAAAAGGTGGTGCAGGCCACATCCCAGAGAAACTCCCTTTACATTGAATCAGGGATGTGACCTTAGTAAGGGTGTTACAATCCCATTCTAATCCTCTTTAACATAATCTAACCTTGCCTCATTAACCATAGGCAGAGATTAGGATTTACAACACATAGGAAAAATACAATCACAAAATGGAGGACAACCACACAATACTGGGAATCATGGCCTAACTGAGTTGACACATATTTTGGGGGGACACAATTCAATCCATAACATTCCACCCTTTGGCCCCTAAAAATTCATGTCCTTGCCACATGTAAAACATATTCATCCCATCATATCATAGCAAGTCTTAAATCAACTTCAAGTCCAAATCCAAAAGAATAATTCCTCTTCATCTGTGGAATCTAGAATATAAGTTATCTGCTTCCAAAGGTACAATGGTGCAACAGGCAGGCAAAAGCTAGACATTTCCATTACAAATGGGAGGAAATGGAGGGAAAGAAGGCATAACAGACACCAAGCAAGTTAGCAGAACATGTTACATTAGCTCTCAAGGCTTGAAAATAATCCTGTGCTCTCTCAGACCATTTACGCAATGGCCCAGCCCCCGAGACTCTAGGTATTGGCCACACTCTCTGGATACTGAGTGGAGACCCCTTGGCCCTGGGCTTCAGTTCTGCCTTCCAAGCCCACTGGAACTGTAACTCTGCTCCCTTGGCTTCAGGCGCACCATTCTCCTAGTCCATCTGAGTGGCAACTCCACCCTTATAAACACCAGAGGCCATGGCTCCACCCTTTGAAACCCCAGGGGTCATGGCCATACCCTTTGAGACTGAGGCAGCTCAGCTTCCTGTGCTACTTGTCTCTTGAGCTTCTGCTTCCTAGTTTCTTGGCCTCTTGGCACCTCGGGCCTTGCCGCCCATGTCTGCCCTGCTGGGGCAAGTGTTCCAAAGCTCTTTAGCTGCACCAATAATTGCCTACTCCACCAGTAAACTTTGGCCAGAAGGCACTCAGCTCTCTCACTCTGTGGGTCAGCTCTAGTGCTGTATGGCACTGATTGCCTGGTTCTGCTGCTGCCAGTTCTCTGTTGCTGCCGGTTCTCTGCTGCAGCTGGTCCTCTCCTGCTGCTTCTAACCTTCTGCGCCTTCTTGGGTGTTAACAGTTTTCCTCACTTCCTTCTGAGTCCTCTATCCATTCACAGTTTCAAAACCACATCCACACTTTAGGTATCTGTTAGAGCAGCACCCCACTCTCAGTACCAAATTCTGTCTTGGTTATCTAGTGCTGCTGTAACAGACATAGCACAAGTGGATGGCTTTAACAAACAGAAGTTTATTTTCTTACAGTCTAGTAGGCTAGAAGTCCAAATTCAGGGCATCAGCTCTAGGGGAAGGCTTTCTCGTCAGCTCTGGAGGAAGGTCCTTGTTATTAATCTTCCTCTGGACTAAGCAGTGTTTCGTTCTGTTGTACATAGGGTCACTGTGAGTCGGGACCGACTCAGTGGCACCTAACAACAACAACAACGTCTCATAGGGTTTGGTGGAGGATTAAATGAGCCAACTAGTTGAACTCAGCACAATGTCTATCACATAGTAAGTCCTCAATAAATATTCACCATTATTGTGATAAATTGAGGGATGACAAAATTATCCAGGTAAATCCAATTAATGTGCAGCTTCCATTTGGTCCATTTTTTACTCCAAACCAGCTTCTTTTTCCTCAATATTAAATTTGGGATCATTTGTTCCATTTGCTTTTTCTTCATTTTAGCTTTCCCATGTATAAGTAACATAATAAAATTCAAATGTTTCTATTGCAGCAAATTTACCCTGTCACTCTCAGATACAAACGTTCTTTCAAAAGGAATAAATAGGAAAGATCAGGGAGAGCTTTGCATTCATTCATTAATAAACATTAATTGGGTACCTACTGTATTCCAAGTACTATGCTGGAAGTTGGGAATTCAAAGATGAGTAAAATACAGGTAATAGAGTGTGGTAAAAGCAGTAATAGAAATACGTACAAAATATACCTGTTGCTGTTGAGTAGATTCCAACTCATAGCGACCCTAAAGGACAGAGTAGAACTGCCCCATAGGGTTTCCAAGGAGCAGCTGGTGGATATGAACTACTGACCTTTTTTGGTTAGCAGCTGAAAGCTTAACCACTGCACCACCAGGGCTCCAGTGGTAGAAAGTATAAGGGAACTCAAATGAGGCATCTCTAACCCAACTAAATGGAAGGAAAAGCTACAAAGGATTATTTGAGGAGGTGATTCCTGAGCTTTGTTTTCAAAGGGGGTAAGCATTAGTCAGTCAGTGGATGATGGGGTGGAAGGAAAGGGCTTTTGAAACAGAGAGGACAGCCATAAGCAAAGCCTAGAGGCAAGAAACTTCATGGTATGTGTACAGAATTATAAATGGTTTTGTGTTGCTGAATTTTAAGTACTAGGCATAGAATGAGGCTGAAGAGCATACAGTGCGTGGTCCTTTTATGCCATTTTAAGTAGTGTATACTTTATCTTGAGGGTAATGAGGAATCATTGATGGGCTTTAAGCAGCAGGGAACATGCTAGATCTCTCTGATGGCTGTGGGGAAGGTGGATTCAAGGCATACAAAGAAAGAAATCAGGACAACAGAAAGGCAAGGCAAGAAATGATGAGGTCTAAATGAGGGCTGTGTCATAGAAGTAAAGGGGAGAAACTGATCTGAAACATATTTGGGAGGTATAGGACTTGGGGATTGATGAATTGGGAGAACTGAGGGAAAGGAATCAAGATAACTGCCAGGTTCCTGGCTAAGACAAGTCATTTTTCCTGGGCCTCTGATTCTTTAGGTATGAAATAAGTGGGCCGGGCAAGGATTGATACTAATATCCCTCCCAGCTCTGAAGTTCTGTGATGCTGGGCAGCCTCTTTGTGTGCTCACATCCTAGCTTAGGTAGTGACCTCCCCATTCCCAGCCTCTCAGCTTCTCTGATGCCTTGTCAGGAAGGGAGATGCCAGCAGAGCTGAGATGGCTTTAGAACTGCCAGCCAATGTCAGGGGAATCTAGTGCTGTTACCAGGTAGCTGGACTTATAATTAGCCTAGTTACTAGGGAAAAGCTGAGATTCTATAAGCTGCCAGAAACAGCTTTCCCTACTGCATAAATTTACTTGTTTGCAAGAACAAATTGGATAGGGGTGGGGTGCTTTTAATGTGTTTTTTGGATAATTTAATTTTTGCCCACAGTATAGGATGTGTTAAAAAGCAGAAAATGGGTTTGTGTTGGGGTTCGTCATCATTTTGTCTGTGGCAGGGAGTGGGGCCAAATTTTGCCTTGCTATGTGCTTGGATGGAGCCCTGGTGGCATAGTGGTTAAGAGCTCGTTTGCTAACCAAAAAGCTGGCAGTTCAAATCCACCAGCAGCTCCTTGGAAACCCTAGGTGGCAGTTCTACTCTGTCCTGTAGGGTCACTATGAGTTGCGATTGACTTGACAACAGCAATGGGTTTGGTTTCTTTTTTTTTGGTATACACTTGGATACCTGGAAAGAAACTTACGTTTGCTCGAAGGGAGATAAATAACATAGAATCACAGTTTAGAGCTAGAAAGTATCTTGGAGATAATCTATATGATCCTTCAATTTTTAAGAAACCTTTTTGTTTTTAAATAATTTGGGGTTTACAGAAAAGTTGCAAAAACAGTACAGAGTTCCCACATACTGTTTACTTAGCTTCCTCTAATAAATAAAGCCTCCGTTTTTAAAGATAAGGACACTAAGACCAGGAACGGTAAAGTTACTTGCTTAACGTCACACAGCACATTAGTGGCCAAGCTGAAACTAGAATCCAGGAGGCCTGGCTCCCTGTCCAACAAAAAAGGAATTTATATGCTGCTTGTCAGAAGTTAGTCTTTCTTCCCCTTTTCATTACTAGGCTAAAATAGAACACACAGCAGGAGCTAGAGCAACTCAGAGATAAATGATACTGCACCCTGTCTGTGCCTGCTGCCAAAAGAAAATATTGAGCCTACTCCCCATCTTATTGACATACCCTTGCCCAGGAATTCATCCATATGTTTTCAAAAGCCACTGTGAGCATTTTTTTTTTTTCTTATGCTCTACTTTCTGCCTTTGCCATCTCATCTAAGCAAGTTAAACTCCACAGATAAATGAGGCTCTATTACTTATGGAGAAGGCACAGAGTGGGGGCTGGTGTGAACTGGAAAGGGGCCCGCCCTATCATGTTAAATAGCAGCTAATCCACCCACACACCAAAAGGCAGTGATCCAATGTGGTACATGCCGTTCTGTGGAGAGCTAAGTAACAGTCATGTGGCTTTTTGCCATGCAACTTTAGAAGGGACTTTGGGCTACACTGGGCAGTTAGCATCCCTGTTATTTGGAAACTTGGCCTGAAGAGGTAGGGAGTGAATGAAAGGCACAGCCTGCCTTGTAATACCAGCTTTTCATCTCCCAACCTCATGCAAGGCCCTGTTGCCATGAAGCCATCTTCTTATACATCCAGGGCCTTAGAAAGCCCACACAGGCTTGGGGAGAGGAAGCCCTCCTCAGAGCCACCTGTGTCAGTGCAGGGAGGCTGCCAGCATGAAGGCTATGATCTAGAACTGCAAAAGGAGGGTCTAAGCACTGGGCTAGGGCCGAAAGTAAGAGAGTTCTCCCAGGTCACTTTTTCTTGGTAAGTTTCAGAGCTTCTCTCTGAGGCCACCCAAGTGACTGCCTCCTTCAGAGATAGCCCATCAGACTTCCCTATCTAGGTTCTCTCTAATCAAGCTGAGTATCTGCTCATTACATACATAACCCTAGTCTTGCTTGCAGTTCACTTGACAATGGGAGGGTTATCATCACTCTGCTCTAAAGTCAGGAACTCCTGGGTCCAGGGTTTTCCTGGCATAGAAATCAAATGAAGGTAGTGAGCCTCTGGGGCTCAGAGGAGCAGCTCCCTAAGAGGTAAGTAGCAGTCTCCATTCTAGGCCTTGTTCTTTCTCTCTGGCCCCTTGTAGGCTGTGGGATTGTGGGGAAGCCCAGCTTGCTGCCAAACCATTTAGAGCCTCAGTAGATAAGATGAGGATGGTAGTAACCTGTCCCTGCCAGCTTCTGCAAACCTGAGGGTGAGAACAGAGGGGTTCCTTCAGCAGTGTGAAGCTTGGCTCTGTAGGGCCCAGATAAAGGGGCTTACCTGAATTGCTACAGTTAGTTAGAAGGTAGTGATACCAGTTAGGACTGGAATTCTACCTTAGGCTTTCTCAACCTTGATTTTGGCCCTCCACTGCTAGCTTCCTAATTTCTCTCTCCCTCTTTCTTCTCATTTCCCTTACTACTTCTTTGAAGTTTCAAGAGTTGTAAGTGTCATGATATAAGATGGTCATGAGGAAAATATAACCTGAGGACTCCTCTCTAATCATTGCTAGGCTACTTATCTCCAAGAGGGAGCCCTGATGGCACAGTAGTTAAGAGCTACAGTTGCTAACCAAAAGATCTGCAGTTCGAATCCACCAGCCACTCCTTGGAAACCACATGAGGGCAGTTCTACTCTGTCTTCTAGGATCGCTGTGAATCTGAATTGACTCGATGGCAGCGGGTTTTGGTTTGGTATCTCCAAGAGAGATTTCTAGGCCCAGAACTTGTCCTACCTCTTCTGGTATCAGTATTCTCCCCACCCTTAGCTGCTTTCTGTCCTTTTCTGCCCCATGTCATCTCTCCCTTTCCCCAGGTTCATTCCATACATTTTATGGAAAATAAATGCTAAATACTTTCCATTTAAACCCTATGCAGGAGGAAATCCACTACGTGCCAGGCATCGTGTTATGTATATTACACACATTTAAACTCAACTACAGAACAGCCCTATGAAGTTGGTGTCTTGTCCCCATTTTGCACAGGACCAGGTTTGTAATTAATAACCTCAGAGAGTGTACCTGTTATTCCAGCAGCTACATGGCCTAATTCGACAGTTAATAAGCAAGGCCTTGGCACATTCTTAAGGTTAGCCACTATTTCAAATGCAAATGATGTTTCTCAGTGAATAACTCTACATTGTATTAAGGTCTAACTGAAGAGAAAAGAAGGAGCGCTAGTAAAAGGATATCTATTTTCATAGAGGCTTTCACCAAGATTGTGGCAGGAAGAGGTGGCATTGTCTCATTGACATATCTGCAGTAAAAGGTAGCATTGACCTCATTTTTCTTGTGGAACAGGTGCAATTTGCTATGTGGAAAGTAATAGAAACCAGGCTATCCTTATCCCTGTATGCTGCCCTGTTGGACTTGTATTGAGCATGGTCTGGAAATTCAGAGATTCTGAGGAAATTGGGAAATACCCAAACCAACTTAAAAATTAGAAAATGAGGCTTATTCTCATAAAGGCAACGGAATTGGGATTTTTCAATTTGGGGAAGAATGAAGTCCGAGGTGATTTAATAGATTTTAGGTACACAAAGTCCTAATACATGATAGGTGGTAATTAACTATTCTCTGTCTCTGTTGAGAATATGAATAGAGAGATCCTAGTTTAAGCCTAAGCATTAAGCGTCATTCATTTAAAAATATTTATTGAGCACCTACCATGTTCCAGGAGCTGTTGGTGGGGCTTGGAATATATATCAATGAACAAGATAAACAAGCATTCCTGTCCTTGTGGAACTTATATTCTAGTAGAGGGTGTCAGACGGTGAACAATAAATATTATAAATAAATAAAATATGTAGAGTATTGGAAAGTGATAAGTCCTCTCAGGAAAAAAAAAGAAAAGAAAAAAGTAGATCCGGGTTGTTGTTGTTTGGTGTCGTCGAGTTGGTTCTGACTCATAGTGACCCCGTGTACAACAGAACGAAACACTGCATCATCCTCTTGATCACTGTTACGCTTAAGCCCATTGTTCAGCAACTGTGTCAATCCATCTTGTTGAGGGTCTTCCTCTTTTTCACTGACTCTCTACTTTACTAAGCATGATATCCTTCTCCAGGGACTGGTCCCTCCTGATAATACATCCAAAATATGTGAGATGAAGTCACGCCATCCTCACTTCTAAGGAGCATTCTGGCTGTACTTCTTCCAGGACAGATTTGTTTGTTCTTTTGGCAGTCCATGGTATATTCAATATTCTTCACCAATACCATAATTCAAAGGCATCAATTCTTCTTTCATCTTTCCTATTCATTGTTGAGCTTTCACATGCATATAACGCCGTTGAAAACACCATGGCTTGGGTCAGATGCACCTTAGTCCTTAAAGTGACATCTTTGTTTTTTAACACTCCAAAGAGGTCTTTTGCAGCACATTTGCCCAATGTAATATATCGATTGATTTCTTGACTGCTGCTTCCATGGGTGTTGATTGTGGATCCAAGTAAAATGAAATCAGGGTAAGGGGGTCAAAAAGTGCAAAAGTAGAGGTCAGTTTGCAATATTAGAAGGAGAGGTCAAGAGAGGCCTTATTTAGAAAATTACTTTAACAACAAAAACAATACACACACACACATATATCATGCGTATTTACAATTTCTGTTGGTCGAGAATCCGGGCATAGCTTAGCTGGTCCTTGCTTAGGGTCTCACTAGGCTACAATCAAAGTAATGGTCAAGTTGCATTCTGGAGACTTGATTGGGGAAGACTCTGCTTCTGAACTCACTCAGATTGTTTGGCAGAATTTATTCCCTTGCAGGGTGGGACTGAGGGGCCTGGCTTCTTGCTGCCTCTTGGCTGGACGTTTCTCACAGTATTCCTTGCCCAGTGAGTTTTCCCCACTTACTCCATTTACTTCATTGTGTAGGCTCTAGAACAAGTCTGTTAGCAAGGCAGAGTATTATATACCTTAAAATAGCCACTAGCATGACATTCCATCACCTTTGCCATATTCTATGGGTTACAGCACGTTCACACTCAGGGGAAGAGAACTACATGAAGACGTGAACACCAGGAGTCAGGGATCATGGACCATCTTAGAGTCTGACCACCATACTATCCTCCCACTTTTTTGTAGAGATGGAACGGAAAAGGAAACAGGTAAACATGAGAGTGACCAATGGACAAAAAATTGATCCTGAGTTTTATATTCACAGCATTTATAGCCCTTACAGCTGACCTGAGGAAATGAAAGCATCCCAGATTGGTGGTCTCTGTGCTGAGTGCCTTACCCCTTTGTACTTGGCTGTTTGCATTGCCACTTCTTTTATCATTTCTGCTTTCCATACATCTTTTTGCTTAAATCAACTTTATTAAGTGTAAGGAGTTCCTGGGTGGCACAAGCAGTTAATGTGCTCAGCTGCTAACCAAAAGTTCGGTGGTTCATGTCCACCCAGAGGCCTGTGATCTACCTCCAAAACATCAGCCATTGAAAACCCTATAAAGCACAGTTCTTCTCTGACACACATAGGGTCATCATGAATTAAGAGTCCACTCGATGTCAATTGGTGGTAGTGGATTAAATGTACAGTTTGATGAATTTAACAAATGTATATACCCATATAACAACGACTACCGCAATCAATATATAAAACATTTTCTTCACCCAAAATAAGTTGCCATATGTCCCTTTGGTATTAATCCTCTTGTACCTCTGGCTGCAGGAAACCATTGATATGCCTTCTGTCTATAGAATAGATTTGTCTGTTTTAGAATTTTGTATAAATGGACTCATACAGTATCAACGCTGGTATCTGGCTTCTTTCACTAAGCATGCTGATTTTTGAGGTTCATCCATGTTGTTTGTGTCAGTAGTTCCTTTTTATTTCCGGGTAGTGTTTTATTGTATGAGTACAACACAATTTACTTCTCTGTTCACCTGCTGATGAATAATGGGTTGTCTCTAGTGATTGTCTATTTTGAATAAACCAGTGAAAACCAGTTGCTGTTGAGTTGATTCCCACTCACGGCAACCCTATAAAGCTACTATGAATATTCACATACAAGTCTTTGTTTTATTTCTCTTGGGTAAATATCCAGTAGTGGAATTGCTGGGTCATATAATAAGCATATTTTTTTTAGATTTATAAGATACTTTCAAGGTGTTTTCCAAAGTGGTCACACCATAGAAAATGTGTTTTGAACATCAAGTTGAAGGAGTTGGGGAAGTTAAACAGTTAACTGGAGTAAAAGTTTTCCAGGCAGAGAATACAGCAGGAAAGCTGCTGTGGCTGAGGCAGCATGAGAAAGGGGGAGAATGCCTGGAGGTGGCCCTAGCAGTAGTAATGAGTCTAGTGCAGATCAGGTAGGCCCTTGCAGATCATTTTAAAGATTTGGTCTCTTACTCTGAGTCTCATGGGAAACAATTGAAGGGTTTTGAGCAGAGGAGTGATCTAACAAATGAGAGTCTGATAGGACTTTTGGAAAGATCATTCTGGCTACGGTATTGAGAACAGGCTGTATAAAGGCAAGGGCAGAAGCCAGAAAGGCTACTAGAAAGCTGCTGCTCTAATAGGAGATGATGGTGATCATCTCACCATCATAGCAATTAATGTAAGAAGTGGTGAAGGTAGCACCAACAGGATTTATGGATGGATTGGATGTGGAATGTGAGAGAAAAAAGGAAATCAAGAAAAACTCCAGGGTTTTGGCCTAAACAACTGGAAGAATGGAGTTGTCATAAATTGAGATAGGGAAGGCTATGGGTGGAGCAGGTTTGAGAGTGAAGAGTACGAGTTCAATTTTTGACATTTTGTACTTAACATATTGGTTAGACAGCCTAGTGGCAATATCAAGTAAGCAGCTGAGTATATTAAGTCTGAAGTTCTGGAGAGAGGATTGGATTAGAGATATAAATTTGAGAGTCATCAACATATACGGCATGTTGAGGTATCCATATGAGATATCACCAAGAGAGTTAGAACTATCAAGGGGGAAGAGAAAGGGACCAACAATTAAGTCCTGGATGGCTCTAACAATAATTTGCTGGAGAAGAGGGAGAAACAGCAAAGGTAGATCTCTAGAGAACTTTTTAAAAGATAGATGAATAACAGCATATTTGGATACTAACAGTAATTTTCCAGTAGGAAGGGAAATATTGATGGCGAAGAGAAAAGGGAGACTTTCTGTGAGTGTTGTGTTTGAGAAGCAGAGAGAATGAGACCTAGTACATAAGTGGAAGGTTTGCCTTTAGATAGGAGCCTGGATAGTTGATCTATGGGTACAAGTGGAAAGGCAGAGTATGTTAGTGCAGATGCTGGTAGGTGGTTAGATTTGGCTGTAGGAGACCACCAGAGTTCTCCTCTGGTTGTTTCAACATTCTCAGTGAGGTAGGAAGCAAAGGTCAGCAGAGAGGATGGGAAAGGAGGTGTTGGGGGTTTGGGAAGAGAGAAAAAGTTGTGAAAATACTCATAAGGAGAGTGGAAGAGTAAACGAACTAGGGATGTATAGTATGACTGCCTAGCAGCATTAAGGAGTTATTTGAAATTTTTGATCATGAATTTAAAGAATGGCGAGTCAGCAAAGTTGTGTGCCTGTCTTCAGCCACACTCAGCTACAGCTATGCAGATGTGAAGTAGGCAGAGAGTTGAGTTTAATGAGAGTTGAGGTTTTGCCAAGAGAGCAAGTGATATTAAAAAAGAGTGGTAGAATCAATGGATTGAAGAGTTTTTGAGGCAGGGTCCTAGAAGTGAGGGTTGTGATCTGGAAAGATGGAAGGTGGTGTTCAGAGAATGACATGCACAAACTGAAATTATGAAAGGTTTATTAAATGGCAATGACTAGATGCAAAGCAGTGCTTCTCAAACCTAAATGTGCATAGAATTACCTGGGGATCTTGTTAAAAGATAGATTCTGACTCAGTGGTATAGGGTAAAGCCTGAAACAATGCATTTCTTACAAGCTTCCAGGTGATGCTGATGCTGCTGGTCCAGAGACCACACTTTGAGTAGCAAGGGTCTCAAGAGTATGAAGTAATTGGAAGTGAGGAGTTCAAGTTGTTGAGTGGTCATGGCATTGAAAGGAGCATCTTCATGTTTGTTTAAATCACCAAGAATTAAAAGGAACACTTCCGAGAAAGTAATAGTGAGACAGAAGCTGACATTGTTGAGAACTGAAGGGGAATGATGTGGGTAGCAGAAGACGGGGTAGTGCAATAAACTGATGACATGAAATGCAGAGATATAAATGACTCTCCATTTGCTAACATACAAATTCTAAACTACCTTACCTAGTTTTTAACCAAAAAAAAAAAAAAAACCATACCTGTTACCGTCGACTCGATTCCGACTCATAGCAACTCTATAGGAAACGGTAGAGCTGCCCCATAGGGTTTCCAAGGAGCGGATGGTGGATTTGAACTGCTGACCTTTTGGTTAGCAGCTGAACACTTAACCACTGCACCACCAGGGCTCCCCTAGCTTTTAAGGTCCTCCATAATCTGCTCCTGCTCTACCTGGGTAAGCTTTATTCTCCCACTATGCATTTTCAAACATGTCCCCATAGTGGGTCACTCTCCTTCATGTGTGCTAATTCCTGTTGGCACATCCTCCTTCACACCTGGAATACATGTATCCTTTCTCTCAAATATTTAAACTCTATTCATTTTTTCAGAGTCCATCTCCTCTGGTGGGCCATTCCTCATAACCACTGCCTGAAATCATCTCTTCCTCCTCTGTGCTCTTCCAGCAATTACAGTTCAGATACAGTATGTGGCACATGTTATTTAATCCATGGCTAGCAACTATCTTTCCATGTATACATTTCTTATCCCCTCTTCTAGATTATAAATTCATTGAGGGCCTGCTTGATCTCAAACCTCCTCTCTAGTCTTCAACATAATCTTCAACATTATTGAGCCTGTAACAAGCACTGATAAAATTTATGTTGCTTGGTTGCAGATACCTTGGAAGTTGCAGATGAGACTCATCTGTACAGAAAAGGTGTCAGAGGAGACCACCTTGCCATCCTTTGCTATCTCCTCCACCTGAGAGGCCAGCCACTGGCTTTGGAGCACTCCATGTGAACCTCCAATTCTTCCTGAGATGGAGCAGTCTCTTTAAGAGAGGGGCCAGGGGAAGTAGGAAGCAAACACATTGAGAAAAGAAATGAAATAAAAGGGGAAACTCCTGACAGTGACAATTGTTTAACAGTGGGCTGTGCTTTAATTTTTAGCAACTTGTATTCATTTGATAAATATATAATAATCTTCTATGGATGGGCACTGTGCTGGAAATGGAGATACAATGGTGAGAAGACAGAGGGGAAACCTGCTCTCATGGCCCTTACAGTTTAGTGTCTGTGATGCTGACTCCTGTTCAGTATAGTGCCTGTTATCACCTCCTAGATATTTTGGCTTCACTTGTAATTGTTTTGGTTAGGTGCTATCGAGTCGGTTCCGACTCATAGTGACCCCATGTACAACAGAACGAAACACTGTCTGGTCCTGCACCATCCTCATAATCATTGTTATGCTTGAGCCCATTGTTGCAGCCACTGTGTCAGTCCATCTTGTTGAGGTCTTCCTCTTTTTCACCAACTCTCTACTTTACCAAGAATGATGTCCTTCTCTAGGGACTGGTCCCTCCTGATAACATGTCCAAAGTATGTGAGACATAGTCTCACCATCCTTGCTTCTAAGGAGCATTCTGGCTGTACTTCTTCCAAGATAGATTTTTTCGTTCTTTTGACAGTCCCTGGTATGTTCAATATTCCTTGCCAGCACCATAACTCAAAGGCATCAATTCTTCTTTGGTCTCCCTTATTCATTGTCCAGCTTTCGCATGCCTATGCCCATTGCCGTTGAGCTGATTCCCAATCATAGCCACCCTACAGGACAGAGTAGAACTACCCCATATGGTTTCCAAGGAGCGCCTGGTAGATTCGAGCTGCCGAGCTTTTGGTTAGCAGTAACCACTATGCCACCAGGTTTCTGCATGGATACGAGAAGATTGAAAGCACCATGGCTTGGGTCAGGCGCACCTTAATCTTCAAGGTGACATCTTTGCTTTTTAATACTTTAAAGAGGCCTTTTGCAACAGATATGCTCAATGCAGTGTGTCATTTGTTTTCTTGATTGCTGCTTCCATGGACATTGATTGTGGGTCCAAGTAAAATGAAATCCTTGACAACTTCAATCTTTTCTCCATTTATCATGATGTTGCTTATTGGTCCAGTTGTGAGGATTTTTGTTTTCTTTATGTTGAGGTGTAATCCACACTGAAGGCTGTGGTCTTTGATTTTCATCAGTAAGTGCTTCACTTCTGATTAGCTGGGTCATTTATGTATTTTGTTGGTTGATGAATGCCATAACCTCTTGGAGGTACTGTCATCCCACAGGAATAATGATGTTGCTGATCAGAGCATGTCTTCATGTAATGTACTTAGTTAAAGCTGGTATAGCTTTTCCCTGACTTCCTCTAGAACAGCACTGCCCAATAGAAATGTAATGTGAGCCACATACGTAGTTGAAAATTTTCTAGTGGTCACATTAAAAAAAAATAAAAAGAAACATGTAAAATTAATCTTAGTAATATATTTCACTTAACCCAATATATTCAAAATATTACCATCTCAACATGAAATCAATATTTAAAAATTATTAATAAGATTTTGCACTTCCTTTTTAGTACTAAGTCTTTGAAATACTTGCAGCACATCTCAGTTTGGAATAGTCACATTTCTAGGGTTAAGTAACCACATGTGGCTCGTGGCTTTCATCTTGGATGATGTAGCTGTACAGCCTATAGTATAAGTGCAATCCCTAGTCCCTCAGCAGAAATATAACTTCAAAAGAGTTGCCTGATCATAGGACCTGGCTTCAGGAGAGAGTTAGACTTTTAGGGGAGGAGTGACTGCCAGGTGTTAAAAACCAGATTCCAATTTGTAGCTTGAGCTTCAATTTAAGAAAAACTGTTCTGGACTTTGCAGAACATCAGTGAGTGGCTTTATCCTTTTTAGGAGAATAGTTCAAAGTAAGTGCCTATCCAGAACTGAGAGAGAATTGAGAGTTGAATTTGAAGATAATTGTGAGATCATGTTAGATGCCATAGATAATGTTAAAATATTTAGCAGGCCATAATAACGTGTTTAGTGCTTCTATTCTACCTCCTAGTTCATTGCATAGTGCCTGGGGTCTTAAAAGCTTGCAGACTGCCATCCGAGGCAGGACAATTGGTTTCTATTCCCCTGAAGCAATAGAGGAAGAAGGGGAGTCAGGAATAGGAGGAGGAAATGGAATGTATGGCTAATTGCCTCTATGAGCAACTGCTGCCTTTGCCATGAGACTGGAAGAACTGGATAATACTCAGCTACCATTACTGAACATTTTGATCCAAGATGCTATAGAAGAATCCTGATCAAGAGGGGGAAAATGCAGAACAGAATTTCAAATTCTCATAGAATCCAGACTTTCTGGAGCGTGGAGGCTGGATGAACCCATGAAACTATTGTCCTAAGACAGTCTTTAAACCTTAAAAACCAAAAATACCCTCCCTGAAGTCTTCTTAAAACCAAACACTAGTTCAGCTTAACTAGTAAAAGAATATCTGCCTTGAGCATTATGCTCTTTTAAGAACTATCTATATGGGAGCAAATTGACAACAGCAACTCAAAAGATTAGATAGGAACCTTAGGGGTCAGTGAGTTTATGTTAATGGAGGAGGAACAACTCAGGAAAAGAGAGTGAAAATGGTTGCACAACTTGAAGAATGTAATCAATGTTACTGAATTGTATATGTAGACACAGTTGAATTGATGTACATTTTGCTGTGTATATTCTCAACAACAAAATAAATAAAATTTTTAAAAAATTTAGCAGGCTGTGTAGAAAAATTAATATAGTTTTTATACTTTTAAACTCCAAAGTCAGTTTTTACTTAGTTTCCACTTCTACCTATATCTGCTGCCTAAAGGAAAAGTTGGAGCCCCGGTGGCACAGTGGTTGAGAGCTCAGCTGCTAACCAAAAGGTCAGCAGTTTGAATCCACCAGCTGCTGCTTGGAAACCCTATGGGGCAGTTCTACTCTGTCCTATAGGGTCCCTAAGAGTCAGAATCCTCGACAGCACTGGGTTAAAGGAAAAGTTTGTGTGAGAAGTCAAGGAACTCCAGTTTCTAAATAGCTGAGGGAAACAAATCATTCTAAGTATCTCTCGCCTTTTAGCCCCTTCAGTGTTGCAGAGTTCATGTCTCCCTGCAAGGTGTCCTAGATAATCGCAGGGGCTCCAATCTCACCCTCAGCTTTTGCAGGGGGCCTGTACTTTGCTAAATTAAGCCCGGCCAGGCCTATTTGTGAACAGAGAGGCTCCAGCCAAGTAAGAGAGATTAGTTCTGCTGAGGAATGTGCTGGGAACAGGGGAGAGAATCACTGAGATCATTGATATTTTTGCATATGTTTTCTCATTTGTCTGCGCAGTTCAGCCAGATCAACAGAGGCTTCAGGGACTCAACCAAGATTTTAACACAGTGACCATAGGGAATGAATAGCTCAGGACACACTGAAAAGGATTTAAGTTGGAGATTAGTGTGGACACCAAGGCAGTGTGTATCTTGGGACCACTGGCCTCAGAGTCTAAATTAAACAAGCAAAAACACCTAATTTTACCCAATCTTTTCTTGGATTCCTATACTCAGTATTGACCAGAAATACTATCTCTCCTCTTGTGATTTATGCATGTGACTACCTTTGGAGAAATGAACATTTATTAAATACCTACTGTATGTCAAGGATTTTCATTTATAGGTTCTCATTTAATTTTCACAATATCCCTGAAAGGTAGAAATATTAGCACCACTAAAAAAATAATTATCACCTTGAAGGAATTGAAACTTAGCTTAAGTGATTTACCTATAGATTACGGAGTGAGCTATGTGGAACTGCTATTTTTGTAGGTAACAAAATGGTTGAATATCTGCAGTTTATATGGTTCAACATTATAGAGTGTGAGAGAGCTGGCATTTGAACGCAGGTTTAATTTTAAAGTCTGCACTCTCTGCATGGTACCATACTGCTGCCCTAAGTACCAGATCGTTTATTTTCTGTTGGCTGTGTTGTGGCTTTAGATTTATATCTCTGCTTCTTAAAAGACTAGAACTGGGGAACTGATAGTCAAAGCAACACACATTATGACATATCATGAGTTGGGTCTAAGAGTCTCTTTGAGGAGTAGTTACAGGATGAATCTGCATTGATTTGTATATCTGCTGCTATTTTTATCTACCACTTGTGTGCATTTTTATTCAGATGTAGATATCTGATTCTGGGCTCTCTTCTGTTTACCACATTCTACTCTAATCATCTGTTTAATTGCCCCCTAGGCTATAAACTCACTAAGGGCTGTGATTGTGTCTGTCTTGCTCCTTCTAGTACCTATCACAGTGCTTTGCCCATACAAAGTAGATGCTCAGTAAATATTTGATGGAAGAAAAATGAATAGGGACAACTGGATCTTCACATGCAAAAGAATGAAGTTGAATCCATACCTCACATCATATATGAAAATTAACTCAAAGTGGATCAATGACCTAAATATAAGAACTACAACCATAAAACTCTTAGAAGAAAATATAGGGGTAAAACTTCAAGACCTTGTTTTTTGACATGGAATCTTAGATATGACACCAAAAGCATGAACAACATATGACAAAATAGATAAACTGGACATCATCAAAATAAAAACTTTTCTGCATCAGAGGACTTCTTCAAGAAAGTGAAGAGACAACCTACAGGATGGGAGAAAATATTTGGGAACTATGTATCTGTTAAGGCTTTAATATCCGAATATATAACTCAAAAACAAATGAGCAAACAACCCAGTATAAAAATGGGTAAGGGATTTGAATAGACATTTCTCCAAAGAAGATATACGAATGGCCAAATAAATACATGAAAATATGCTCAACGTTATTAGTCACTAGGGAAATACAAACCAAAACCACAGAGGGGACTCTAACAGATACTTGTACACCAATGTTCACTGCAGCATTACTGTATTCACAAAAGCCAAAAGGTGGAAACAACCCAAGTGTCCATCAACAGATGAATGGATAAACAAAATACGGTATATACATACAATAGAATATTATTCAGCCATAAAGAGAAATGAAATTCTGATACATGCTACGACATGGATGAACCTTGAAAATATTATGCTGAGTGAAATGTCAGACACAAAAGGACAAATGTAGTATGATCTCACTTATATGAAATATTTAGAATAGGCAAATGCATAGAGACAAAAGTTTATTAGTGGTTATCAAGGGCTTGGGAGGTGGGGGGATGGGAGTTATTGCTTAAGGGGTTGAGTTTCTGTTTAGGGTGATGTAAAACTTAGAAACAGATAGTGGTGATGGTAGCACAACATGGTGAATATAACGTCAATAAACTGTACACTTAAAAATGGTTAAAATGGCAAACTTCTTGTTATATATATTTCACCACAATAAAATTTTTTAAAAAAAGGATAAACAAATGCTACCATCACACAAACCAGCTACCCTGTTCTCTGCCCAGTGGGCGCGTTCTCTCTCTTCCCTCTCTCTCACACACACACACCCACCTACATGCACATGCACATACACACACACACACACACACACACACACACACACACACTAGAAGGGCCCTGGCTCTGTCTATACAGATTGATCTCTTTACAACTCATCCATGGCCTCAGTGCTTACTCAGATGTGGATGTGTTTGTCTAAATCAAAGTAAACCAGGTAGAGAAAGTGATGGTATTTCTTTTAGGCTCCAATTAAAGACTGATGTGGGTTGGGCTTAAAACAGTGACCTGAACAGAGGAGTTTTGCCATTTGGATGAGAATTCTTATTTTGTATAAACTGAAACTTTTCCACTTGGTTTTTTTTCCACCTGTTTGGGGGACTGGACACTAAACCAGGCTTGGCAGGAGAGCACCCTGCCCTTGCAGGCTTCTAGTGACTAAGGCTGAGGACACTGCCCTGGGTAACTGCACTAATGCTGTCATTTCCCTGGCAATGATGGACACTCGTCACATGCTGGGGCATTTTTTGTGTCTATTTGGAACTTAACTATACTAGAAGAAAACAAGGAGCCCGGAATCTGTAGAAAGGAAAGGATTGCACCTCTGAATAAAATCTCTCCTCCATCCCAAGGTGTAAGGACTTAACGTTTCGCGTTTGAACACCTTCTGGCTACGTATCTACAATAGCATAGAAGTTGAACAATGCCGGTGGCACTATAATTCTCATGAGGGAGAGGGAGAGATTATGTTTGGAGCTACGACTGCATAAAAACAGAAAGCTTTGGTAGTGACTTGTCCCTGGGTGGTGCAAATGATTAATGCTCTCCACAGTTAACTGCAAAGTTGGAGGTTCGAGTCTACCCAGAGGCACCTCAGATTAAAGGCCTAGGGATCTACTTTCCAAAAATCAGCCATTAAAAATCTCTACTCTGACACACATGGGGTCATCATGAGTCCCAATTGACTTGATGGCAACTGGCTAGTGTCAGGTCACACAGATATTTAGACCCCCTAGTGTTCTAGTTTTGCTCCAAAACTAAGTATATGGAGAGAAACTTCATCTACAAAAGAACTCACTTGGGAGCTACTAAAATGTATTTCTAGGGATTGTGCATAGACCAGCCCCTTGCCTCTTGGTCAAGATAGAATCCTTTGTGAAAACACTCAGCACCTCACCCTGTGTTATATAGCTAGAGCCTTGCCTCAAAGGTATCGAAGAAGCCTGGGGAAAAAAATTCATTCTGCATACAAAAAGTAAAATGAAAAGATTACAAGATAAAACCCATTCACTGAGAGTTACTAATTCATCTGAGGTGAACAGTCAGGAATTGGATGAGGGTCTCCGCACAATAATTTGAGACTCTTTCCTCCTGCTAAATGATTTCTTTTTGTATTTCTACAGTTTATAACAACATAGTTTACAGAATTGTTTTAAAGTGAGATCCTGCAATATTTATTTTTTCCCAAATAAAAACTCTTCTGTGGAAGGCCTGTTCATCTCTGACTCATTTTCTGCCATGTTGCAGAGATACAGAGCTGCTTTCCTTTGCCACCCACTGACCCTGACCCACAAGGAGCCCTGGTGGTGCAGTGGTCAAGTGCTCAGCTGCTAATGGAAAGGTCAGCAGTTCGAACCTACCAGCTACTCCGTGGAAGAAAGATATGGCAGTCTGCTTCTGTAAAGATTTACAGCCTTTGAAACTGTATGGGCAGTTCTACTCTGTCCTACAGGCTTGATATGAGTTGGAATCGACTTGACAGCAATGGGTTTGGTTTGGTTTTGGACCCTGACCACCTCTATTACACTGAGAACTCCTTGAGGCCAAGGAATCTGATGTCAAGAAAACCGCTTTGGTTTTGGCAACCTTTAATTTCCAAAAACTACTTGCTGGTTTTATTAATGAATGCATGCTGTTAAGCTTTTTTTTTTTTTTTCTTCTTTTCTTGTTTTGAGTGCCTGCTCTTAGTTCAGCAGCATATTGTGAGGAATATAAAATAGCGTAAGCCATAGTCCTTGTCCTCGAGGAGCTAGGAGATTAATTGAAACGCACACACACACACAAATATCAAAAACAAAAATGTTTAAGTTAGCAATTCAAGACAGATGACAAAGTGTTTATTCCATAAAAATGTACTTTGAGCTACAGAGGGAAAAGTACTTTTCTAGGCACTAAAGCCTAGAGGAGGAGTCAGGCATTTTAAATAACTAACTTTAATACGAGGCAGAATGAAGTGAGTCCTATGCTAGCTATAGACGTCGGATGGCCACAAGTCATGGTTTACTCAGGACAGTCCTGATTTTTGTCTGTTGTCCAGGCATAATTATGGTAGTACTCTTTTTCACTTGCAGAAGAATCCTGGTGTAGATGTCATATTAATTATAAACAAAGTGCAATGGGAGTGAACAGAAAGAAATTATTAGTTCTGACTGGGAGATTAGGGAAAGTTTCCTAGAGGGTGGGATGTTTGAGCTGAACCTTAAAGAAGAGAACGTTTAGAAAGGGGAGAGAAAGCATCACAGACTGAGAGCTAGGCAAAGCCATGGTAACTTCAAAGTGCACTTACATGATTGATTTCTAAATCAGTGAGATGCCATAGAAGAAAGTCTTGGCGATCTACTTCTGAAAAACCAGCCATTGAAAACCCTATGGAGCACAGTTCTATTCTGGCACACATGGGGCTGCTGTGAGTCTGAGTTGACTCTGTGGCAACCAGTTAGAAGTCCTTGCATTTAGAAGAGGGTGAAATCACCAAAGACTTAGATGGGTCTTGCAAACTATCTCACCTTGAACTACTATCACTCAGAGCTTTGGTTATCAGAAATAATAGCAGCAGGATAATGATTGATGTCATGGTGGTCCTGTGTCAGACCCGAACAGTACAGTTCAAATTGGGTAAGGTGAGTGGGTGAGAAAGAAAGAGCGAGTGAGACAGTGTGAGAGTTGAAGAGATGGTGAAAGTTGGTAAGAGGCGAAGAGAGAGAACTATGCTTTTATTAGTTGAATCTGCCCAACTAAAGAAGTTGCAGATTCCACTTTGAAATAGTCTTTGTTGCAGTTTATTTTGTCATCTCTTCTTTTCTTTCCATAACTCAGACTCAGTTGTATTCTGAGTCCCCCAAGTTTGAGAGGTATTTAGGGGCAGATTTATTCTCTTTAACCTTTTTGTATTGGGAAATATACTGGGAAGCATGCCAAGTCACCCATGGTAACTGTTTTATATAAATCTTGTGGCTGAAAGAAGCTGCTATGGGGAGTAGAATGTTCTTCACTATCTATGACCTTAGTTTAGGAAATTCCACAAATGAAAATAAAAAAATAAAAAAGAATATGGACATTTACCTTTTAGTGATGAAAATGCCCCTTTTAATGTTTTATTATGGAAATTTTCAAATTCACGCAAAGATAAAGAGAATAGTATGAGCTCCCATGTACCCATCACCCAGCTTCAGTGGTTACCAACATTCTGCTGTTCTTTTCATCCATCTCATCCCACTTTCTTTCTTCTCCCTGTCCTCCCTCCTCCACCCTTACAGCACCTCTCAGTCGCCATATAACTCTATCTGTAAAGACAGCAGAATGTCCAACAGATAAAGGCTTTGTTTTTAAACATAACCACAATACTATTACTGTATTCAAAACTTAAAAATAATTCCTTATTATCATCTAGTATTTGGTCCACCCTCAATAGTCCTTCTAAAATGTCCATTTTAAAGTCTGGAGATCTTAATTAATATCTCTGAGTTTCAGTGCAGTGAACAGGAGTAGAATGTTTAGCTCTTTTTAGAGGGGAGAATGAGAGCTAGAAGGGAAGAGGGCTGGAGTCCTAAACTGTATTTAAGATTCTGCTAGAACCCCTGGTGGTGTAGTGGTTAAGAGTTTGGCTGTTAACCAAAAGGTCGGCAATTCACATCCACCAGATGCTTCTTGGAAACTCCATAGGGCAGTTCTACTCTATCCTACAGAGTTGCTATGAGTGGGAATTGACTCCACAGCAATGGGTTTGATTTTTTTAGTTAGTGACTTAGAGTCGCCCTAGGGCAAGTTATTTCTCGTTTTTTATGCCTCAGTTTTATACAGCCTTTTATCTTCAATGGGTTAATAATTCATCTCCTAGAGAAGATTTTCAGCTTAAAGCTGAGAAGGACTTTTAAAGGCTTCAGGTAAAAAGTTTTTAAAAAATATTTTATTGTGTTTTTGATGAAAGTTACCAGATAAAAGGATTTTTACACAATTACACAGCATTATTCCATCTTCTTTTCACTCATTCAACAAACCCATCATCATTATCTCACTTCTTCTAGCCTATTGTCCCTCTGTTCTTTCTTTCTTTGTTGGTTCACTCATTCAATGAGATTTCAGTGCTTTTACCACACATATAGATACAAGGCTCTAGGAGGGACTCAGATTAGTCATAGCTGCCAGTTGTTTAAATCAGGTACTGCTCTGGGTACTTTACATGTTGTTATTGTTGTTAGGTGCCATCTAGTCCGTTCTGACTCATAGCGACCCTATGTACAACAGAACGAAACACCGCTCAGTTCTGCACCGTCCTCACAATCGCTGTTATGCTTGAGCCCATTGTTGCAGCCACTGTGTCAATGCATCTTGTTGAGGGTCTTCCTCTTTTTCGTTGGACCTCTACTTTACCAAGCATGATGTCCTTCTCCAGGGACTGATCCCTCCTGATAACATGTCCAAAGTCTGTGAGATGTAGTCTCGCCATCCTTGCTTCTAAAAGCATTCTGGTTGTACTTCTTCCATTAGTTTATTTATTCCTCAAAACAGTCCTCAGATAATTTTCTTCTTACTCCAATTTTATAGATGAGGAAATTAGGTTCTTGGAGGTTAAGTAACTTACACAAAGTATATCACCCAGCTAATAAGTGGCATTTGAGCCTAGGCCTACCTGTCCTGAGGAATCCCTGGGTGGCACGAATGGTTAACACTCAACTAACAGAAAGATTGGAGGCTGGAGTTCACACAGAGGTGCCTCAAAAGAAAGGCCTGGTGATCTACTTCCAAAAAATCAGCCATTAAAAACCATATGAAACACAGTTCTACACGTGGGGTCACCATGAGTCAAAGTTGACTCCACAGGAACTGGCTCTACATGTCCGGAAATCCCTATCCCAGCAATACAAAGATGAGAGACAAAAGCTTGATAGCCAGAACTCCTGGCTGTTTCTACCACATCATCATTTTCTCTGTCCTTAGGGAATTTATAATTTAAAAGGGTAAATAAGACATGTAGAAATACAAAGCATAATACAGTATGTCAACAGTAAAGTACAAAAATAATGATATTATAGAAACTCAGAGTCAAAAGAAATTATTTTAAAGGGGGAGAGAAAGTAAAGCTACACAAGGGACATGGCATTTAGTGGTGAAGCTGAAGAGGGAACAGTGATGGGGCACTGAGAAAGCGTAAGGCATGTTCGGGAAGTCCAGTTAGGCTGGTGTAGTGTGATGGGACATAAAGCTGGATAGGTAGATTAAAGTCAAATTTTGAATAGATTTTATTATCAGGCTTAGTTGTTGTTATGGATTGAATTGTGTCCCCAAAAATATGTGTTGTAAATCCCAACCTCTATGCCTGTGGTTATAATCCCATTTGGGAATGGGTTGTCTTTGTTATGTTAATGGGCAGGATTAGTGTCATGTGTGTTTTGAGTCAATCTCTTACAAAATATAAAAGGAGCAGATTAAGCAAGCAGAGATGGGGGAAGATAGATGCTAAGCCACATGGAGATTTCCAAGGAACCAGGAAATAGAAGCTGAAAAGACAAGGCCCTTTCCCGAGAGCTGACAGAGAGAGAAAGCCTTCCCTTAGAGCCAGTGCCCTGAATTCAGACTTCTTCTAAACTGTGAAAGAATAAATTTCTGTTTGTTAAAACCATCCACTTGTGGTATTTCTGTTATAGCAGCTCTGGATAACTAAGACAGTTGTGTAAGATTTAATTGCTGTACAGTTGAAAAAACATTACAAGCTTTTTGAGTAAAGGGAATGAACTGATCAGAACTACCTTTAGGAAAAATGAAAGCTGTGGAGAGATTGGGGTTGGGGAAACCAGTTATGAGGCTACTGTGATCATGGCAAGCGGGAAGGCGCACCTGTTAGGGTGGGCATGGGATCTGGAGAGGAGGGGTAGACTGGAAAGAAATTTTGAAATATCCCAAAATTACCTCTGTTAAAGGAGTTTGAAGACAATGTGTAGTTTTTCCTCTGTAGTTCAGATATACTGGTAATGTTCCTACGTACCAGACACTGTTGTAAGCACTTTATATATATTAATATGTAATAATTATCATTTAATTATAACAATTATAACTTCCTAAGGCTCTTCAAAAAAAATTTTTTATAACAACTTTGTTGAGCTATAAGTCACATACGATTACAACTCACCCATTTAAAAATCCATTTTAATTGTTCTAGAACTTTACCATATCAAATATTTATGCTAGAAGTAAGTGAGGTATGGAATGGCAGTTGTACATTTGGGTTATATAGAGATTTCTATCTTAATACCTTATTTCCTTATCTATAGTGACCTTCTCTGATCCTCTATATTTTGTCAGTTGCTGTTGAGTCAATCTCTGACTCATGGCCACCCCATACGTGTCAGAGTAGAACTGTGATCCATGGGGTTTTCAGTGGCTGATTTTTCGGAAATAGATTGCCAAGCTTTTCTTCCAAGGCACCAATAAACTCTCTCAGCATTTTTAATCTATACCTCATAATTTTGCTCTTGTTTCCTTAACTGTATTGCAAGAATACTGAGTATAAGAAAAACGTTAGACATCTTTATTATTCCCCATGGGATGTTTAAAGTCTCTTTCACCACCAAGAATATTGTGAAGTGTGGAGGACAAGACATACAAGATTGGCGTAGACTAATTAACCTTATTTTGCTGTGACCACATTTTTTCAATTTAAATCTCTCCCTCCTCTACTCTAGAAATGTCTTGTGGAACATTAGTATTATGTGGAAGACAGTGTGGAAACTATTGACCTCATTCATATAATGAATAATAACCAGCATCTAATGCTGAAAGGATACATTTTGGATTAAGATCTTTTTTATATGAATCAGGCAAAGCCATTTTGCCTTTTTTTTTTTTTTTTTATAAAGTAGCTTTTTAAGATTCACTGTGCCATGGTTTCTATTGTTGAAAAAATTTGAAAATCTTATTATTTTTAAAAGAGATAGCCAAATGGTGAATTATATGAGCAATAGATCAAATTATAGATTTAAACTAAAGCTTTGGAAAGAAATCAGGTAACTGTTTACTGCTGGTTGCTTTTAACCCAATCATATGTTGAACTTTGCAATAAATATCAGGGTGGAAATCAATTCAGTAGACTCCTGTGTTTAACATGGATTGCTGTTTAATAGATTCTAATAAACTTTCTGCTCATGTGATATTTCCTGAACCAAAACAAGCTGCAAATGAGGAAAGCCTGGTTAAACACAGTTAATCTATAAACGTATTATTAGACCTGCCCAGTAGTTCTAGGTACCAGCATTATAATGAGTACGTTATATTTCTTATGATTTAATTTCAGCTTCATCATTGAAACTTTTCCTTGAGTTAACCTCTTGCCGTCGAGTTGATTCTGACTCGTTGTGGCCCTATAGGACAGAGTAGTACTGCCTCAAAAGGTTTCCAAGGCTGTAATCTTTACGGGAACAGAGTGCCACATCTTCCTCTGGCAGAGCAGCTGGAGGGTTCTAACCTCTGACCTTTTGGTCATCAGCCAAGCACTTTAACCACTGCACTACCAGGACACCTTTTCCTTAAGTTAGGTAGATGAATACACCTTTGGGGTTATGCAGAAAAAAAATGACACTCTTTCCTTCCCAGCACCCTTTCTCAAGTATACAAATTCCCTTAGATATCTTGACAAAAGATGATAAGATTTGGTGATATGATAAGCACACAGAGTTAATTTGAGAGCTACTTAGGTTATACTTGTTGTTAGGGACCCTCGAGTCCATTCCAACTAATAGTGATGCTATGTAAAACAGAACCAAGCATGGCCCAGTCCTGTGCCATCCTCACAATCACTGCTATGTTTGAGCCCATTGTTGCAGCCATTGTGTCTGTCCATCTCGTCCAAGGTCTTCCACTTTTTCGCTGACCCTCTATTTTACCAAGCATGATGTCCTTCTCCAGGGACTGGTCCCTCCTGATAACATGTCCAAAGTACATGAGACGAAGTCTTGCCATCCTCATTTCCAAGGAGCACTCTGGCTGTACTTCTTCCAAGATAGACTTGTTCTTTCTTCTGGCAGTACAGGGTATATTCAATACTCTTTGCCAACACCATAATTCAAAGGTCAATTCTTCTTCAGTCTTCCTTATTTATTGTCCAGCTTTTGCATGCATATGAGGCAATTGAAAATACCATATCTTGGGTCAAGCTCACCTTAGTCCTGAAAGTGACGTCTTTGCTTTTTAACATTTTAAAGAAGTCTTTTGCAGCAGATTTGCCCAATGCAATATATCATTTGATTTTAAACCACACAATAACCCCTTGTTCTGTTTGAACAACTGCCTCTTGGTCTATGTACAAGTTCCTCACGAGCACAATTAAGTGGTCTGGCATTCCCATTCTCCACAATGTTATCCATATTTTGCTGTGATCCACACAGCTGAATAAAACACAGGTAAACATCTTTCTGGTATTCTCTGCTTTCAGTCAAGATCCATCTGACATCAGCAATGATATGCCTAGTTCCACATCCTCTTCTGAATCCAGCTTGAATTTCTCACAGTTTCTTGTCAATGTACTGCTGCAACCACTTTTGAGTGATCTTCAGCAAACTTTTGCTTGCATGTGATATTAAGTATATTGTTCAATAATTTCCGCATCCTGTTGGATCACATTTCTTTGGAATGGGCACTAATATGGCTCTCTTCTAGTCAGTTGGCCAGGTAGTTGTCTTCCAAATTTTTTGGCATAGATGAGTGAGCACCTCCAGCACCACATCTGTTTGTTGAAACATCTCCGTAGGTATTCTTTCAATTCCTAGAGACTTGTTTTTCACCAATACCTTCAGTGCAGCTTAGACTTCTTCCTTTAGTACCATCCTTTCTTGATCATGTGCTGCCTCCTAAATGGTTGAATGTTGACCAATTCTTTTTGGTACAGTGACTCTGTGTATTCCTTCCATGTTCTTTTGATTCAGTATTATCCCTGTAGAATCCTTCAATATTGCAACTCCAGGCTTGATTTTTTTCTTCAGTTCTTTCAGCTTGAGAAATGCTGAGCGTTTTCTTCCCTTTTGGTTTTCTAACTTTTCATTATAATACTTTTCTTTTGTCTTCTCAAGCCACCCTTTGTAATCTTCTGTTCAACTCTTTTACTTTAACATTTCTTCCGTTTACTTTAGTTACTCTATGTTCAAGAGTAAGTTTCAGAGTCTCTTCTGACACCCACTTTGGTCTTTTCTTTTTTTCCTGTCTTTTTAAGGACCTTTTGCTTTCTTCATGCATGATGTCCTTGATGCCATCCCACAACTCATCTGATATTCGGTCATTAGCATTCAGTACATCGAATCTACTCTTGAGATGGTCTCTAAATTCAGGTGGGAAATACTCAAGGTTGTATTTTGGCTACCATGGACTTCTTTTAATTTTCTTCAGCTTCAACTTGATCCTGCTTATGAGTAATTGATGGTCTGTTCTATAGTAGGCCACTGGCCTTGTTCTGACTGATGATATTGAGCTTCTCCGTTGTCTCTTTACACAAACGTAGTCAATTTGATTCCTGTGTATTCCATCTGGTGAGGCCCACTTGTATAGTCTCCATTTATGTTGCTGAAAAAGGTATTTGCAGTGAAGAAGTCATTGGTCTTGAAAAATTCTATCATGCGATCTCTGGCATCATTTCTATCACCAAGTCCATGTTTTCCAACCACTAATCATTCTTTGTTCCCAACTTTTGCATTCCAATCACAGTTTGTCAGACTGTGGTGGCTTGCATGTTGCTGTGATGCTGGAAGCTACGCCACTGATATTTCAAGTACCAGTCATCCACGGTGGACAGGTTTCAGTGAGCTTCCAGACTAAGACAGACTAAGAAAAAGGACCTGGTGGTCTACTTCTGAAAAAAATTGGCCAGTGAAAACCTTATGAATAGTAGCAGAACATTATCTGATATAGTGCTGGAAGATGAGGCCTCAAGTTGGAAGACACTCAAAATATGACTGGGTAAGAGCCGCCTCCTCAGAGTAGAGTCAGCCTTAATGACGTGGATGGAATAAAGCTTTCAGGAGCTTCATTTGCTGACGTGGCATGACTCAAAATGAGGTGAAACATCCATTAATAATCAAAATATAGAATGTACAAAGTATGAATCTAGGAAAATTGCAAGTTGTCAAAAATGAAATAGAACACATAAAGATTGATATTCTAGGCATTAGTGAGCTGAAATGGACTGGTATTGACCATTCTGAATCATACAATCGTATGGTCTACCATGCTGGGAATGACAAATGAAGAGGAATGGTGTTACATTCATTGTTAAAAAGAACATTTCAAGATCTATCCTGAAGTTCAACACTGTCACTGGTAGGATAATATCCACATGTTTACAAGAAAGACCAGTTAGTACGACTATTATTCAAATTTACCCACCAACCACTAATGCCAAAGATGAGGAAATAGAAGATTTTTTACCAATTTCTGCAGTCTGACATTGATCAAACATGAAATTAAGATGTGTGGATAATTACTGGTGGTAGGTTATACTTAGAATTTAATAATTTACATATAATTATTTACCCATGAAGGATGGATAAATATGTGATAAACTATGCAGTGATTTTTTCTTTAAGAAGAGATTGCAGAAAGGTTAGACTTTGATGCTGTAAATTGGTATGTACTTGCATTTCCATGCAGTAAGATTCTGTAGCAGCCATGAAATTACTTTTATCCATTGGGATAATTGCTTATAAGATATAAGATCTAACTTCATGAGAATAAAGCTATTTTAGCAGCTCTGTGTGAGACTCATCAACCTTATTGTCTACTTGATTGCATAGATATAATAAAGCCTAGAGAAGTAATTATACTTTTTATCTTTCCTCTTCTTTTTCCTTTCTCTTCATTTCAACTTTCAAGTTCCCTCAAAAGGCTCAAGCTACAAGGAAGACTGTTCAGGTTGGGTATGTGTTTGTGTGCAGATGCCTAGGATATCCCACCTTTGCGGTAGTTATTTTCTTTCATTTCAATAGCATAAATATTAGTTTAATATCTAATTATGGTTGAGAACTGTCAGTATCCCAGCCAGATGGGGTAAATTATTGTTGCTGTTATTGTTAATAGTAGCTAACACATTTTGAATGCTTATTGCATATCAGACACTGTGCAATGTGCTTTTTGTGCATTATTTCATTTAGTCTTCTTAATATCCTTATGAGATTGGTACCATTATAATCCCTCTTTGGTAGATGGGGATATTGAGGCTTTTAGAGAGGGCAGGTGATTGGCTAAACCCTCTTCTCTCCTCAGAGCCTCGGAGCCTCAGAGCTCACCTCAGAGCTCCTTAACAGTATGCTTACTGCCTCCATATATTCTTTCATGCAGCACATTCTCTAACTCCGTAATTTATCACATTGTACTAAATTAGGCAAAAATGGGTAAGGTTTCCTGAGCTGGTCTCCTGGGCTGAAATGCTAGAGTAGAAAAGGGAATCCTGGATTTGGTTCTTGCTTTTACCTTTAGAGGTAACCCTTCTGGGTTTCACTTTCCTTATCTTTAAATGAAGAAAAGACAAATGCTAAAATCTTCAAATCTGTGAATATTTGGCCAAACCAATCCATGTATTGACTTCATTTTCTTATTTATGATTTATAATAGATAGATAATTTGTCATCCTCCATTTTTCTCCATTTAGATGTAAACGTTGTTCCTGGTGGGTCTGAGGTCTCTGACTGGCACCAGTTAGCCTGGGAATGAAGGGGAAAGAAATGAAGGTGGTTGAGCAGGTGTGTGCAAGGCAGTGTTCTAGGAGTGTTGTGTTTGTTGTCTTGTTTAATCCTCACAAAATCCTCTGTGGAATGGTCATCAGTATCTTCATTTAAAAAAAAAAAAAAAGCAACCACTCTGTATTTATGAGAAAACTGAGGCTCAGAGTGATTAAATAACTTGTCTAATGTTACCCAGCATGTAATGATAGAGCCAGGATTTGAACCTAATTTTTTCTGACTGAAGCTTGAGTCTCTTGACTGTTTAACAGTGCTTCTAACATTCCCTGTTTGGTTTTACTTAAATATTCAAGGGCTTCTCATTCAAAATGGTAATAAGAAACTTCTTCAGGGGACCTTCTGTTGATCAACTTATTCCTGAAAGAGATTCCCTGTGCTATGGAATGAGACAGAGAACTGGCCAGAGTCACTTACGTAGCTCCAGTATTTTGAAACCTCTTGTATGTTTTCACAACATGAGATTTTTTCACCTTCTCAAGCTTTTTGGCTTATCTGAGGTGGCTTCGCAAGTATTTGGATTTTCCTGATTTACTAAGTTAGCCTGGTCTAAGGAACAGCATTGATAATAACTCTTTGTAATTATAGATTACATTTTCTTTCATATGAGAGTTTCTGATCACTTTTTACCCATTCTTTGTTACTCATTTTTGTTTTCCAAAAGGAGAAATTTTAGCAGTGTCTTACCCAAGATCACACAGGAGTCAGTTGGTGGGAGAAGCAATAATAAACTCGGCAGTGCTTTTTCTCAGTATTATATTCTGAATACAGAACCCACTTGAATATTATGGTCTCATGGAAAATAAATTGCTGTCCCTAGATGATAATACTATTGATGTTGATGATGATAACAATTGCTACGTTAATTGTATCTATGTTCCATACACTGTTCTAAGTCTTTTACTGTATTAATTCATGACTTACAAGCCTATATGCATATAAGGGAGGTTTAAGCATGAGGAAGGCACCATCGTCTCCATTTTATACATGAGGAAACAGCTCTGTCTCTGTACTTCCCATGTGATAGAATGCATATCACTTCACTTCTATGAAGGATCAATTTCTTGTGATGACATTTGTATTCTTCTTAGCATTGAGTCCAAAGCTGGTAACATAGTAACTGCTCTTTAAAATCTCCATTTCACTGATTGATCAGTTGGAGGCCATGGAATGATATAGGGATCTGAAGTCTTCTCCTCTCTCATGGATTGAATCAAGTCCCCTAAAAATATCTGTCAACTTGGCTGGGTCATAATTCTCAGTATTGTATGATTGTGTACCATTCTGTAGTCTCATGTGATTTCCTTATGTGTTGTAAACTCAATCATTATGCTCTAATAAGATGGAATAGTGGCAGTTATACTGATGAGGTTTACAAGATTGGATAGTGTCTTAAGCCAATCTCTTTGAGATATAAAAGAGAAGTGAGCAGAGACACATGGGAACCTCATACCACCAAGAAAGCAGTGCCAGGAGCAGAGTGCGTCCTTTGGACCTGAGGTTCCTGCACAGAGAAGCTTCCAGACCAAGGGAAGATTGATGATACAAACCTTCCTCCAGAGCCGATAGAGAAGACAAAGCGTTCCCTTGGAGCTGACGCCCTGAATTTGGACTTGTAGCTAACTGGACAGTGAGAGAATAAAATTCTTCTTTGTTAAAGCCATCCACTTGTGGTATTTCTGTTATAGCAGCACTAGATAACTAAGACCTCCTCATAAAAAATTGAAAATGCTTTGCTGCCATTTGCTGATCGTTTGGTGTTAGGATTGCCAGATACAATACAGGATGAAATTCAATTTGAATTTCAGATAAATAAAATATTGCATAGACATTCTTATACTAAAACTAATTATTCATTTTTATCTGAAATTTAAATTTAATTGGCTGTCTGTAGTATTTTTATGTGCTAAATTTATTTAAAACTCTATTTAGTGTTCACAAAATAAGAGGTGTTCATAAATAAAATTAAAGACCTGGCTATCATTTTCTTCTTAAACGCTATAGTGTAAGCATTGGAGAAGTTAAGATATTCTAATTTTGTCTGACCTCAGTCTATGCTCTGTCCCAAGCCAGAAGCACCTACTGTTGCCTTCTGAGAGGATTAACCACTCCTTCCAATATGTTAACTGGAAACACAGTAGCAACGTGACCTAAAGTACCTTGAATCCAACTTCCTTCCAATCCCAAATTCTCAAAGTAATTAATTATTTAATTCTAAGTACTCTCAAATATCTCTAACCAGGTTTCTACTTTTCCCAGTTCGTATTCTTGGGGCTTCTTCCACTCTGCACGAGAAGGTGGGTTATGAAACATCTTCAAAGTGTGATAGGAGTTACCCTGGTACAGTGTGTTGCCTTGGACTCTGGGAAATTTGGGTATGGGTGGATGTTATGTGGTAATAACAACAACAACAAAAAAAAACACTATTGCTGTTGAGTCGATTTCAACTCGTAGCAACCCTATAGGACAGAGTAGAACTGCCCCATAGGGTCTCCAAGGCTGTAAATCTTTATGGAAGCAGACTGCCACATCTTTTTCCTGCAAAGCGGCTAGTGAGTTCAAACTGACAACCTTTCAGTTAGCAGCTTCATGCTTTAACTACTATGCCACCAGTGCTCCTTGTAGTAATAGTAGAGTAAAATCCTTCCTACCATTCCTTTCCATACTTTAGCCAATATACCTTCAGTTTGCCAACCTTTAACCTGAAGTCTTTTTCACTTTTTGTTTTTTAATTGTACTTCAGGTGAAGGATTACAGAACAAATAGTTTCTCATGAAATAGTAGTACACATATTGTTTTATGATATTGGTTAACAACCCCACAACATGTCAACCCTCTAACTTCTCAATTTTTTTTTTTTGGT
>NW_004444009.1:2330648-2354540 GCF_000243295.1 Trichechus manatus latirostris
GAAGAAGGGTGGGGGGTGGGAAAGCGTATATTGCAAATTACCGGTTGTTTTGTCTCCCACTTGAAGCTCTGTGAAGCTGCTTTCTCATACCCCCTGTTTGCTGGTCTCCGATATGAGTCCAAGATGGCGGATCCGCGCTGTGTTAGCTGGTAGGGGACCTCTGCATGAATCTCTCCTTGCTCTCCATTCTCCGTCAGTTTTCTCACTCCATTTGGTGCTTGGATGAGTCCTTTATCTCTTCATTTGATGTTTTAGGGTTTCAGGATTGTTGTTTTCTCTGTTCGGCTTAGTTTTTCGGATCTTTGCTGTTGAGGGACGGCATGGTGCTTCTGCCTAGAGTGCCATTTTTCCGGAATTCTCCAAGTCTTCTTCTCTTTTTGATTAATAGAATTCAACCTGCTTAATACTATGACATGGACTTCATCAGCAAAAGGACTCATTCATCTTTGTACACTCAGCTCTGAGTCTGAAATATAGTAATCCTTCAATTAATATTTATAGACTCCTCTTGAGATTTCCTTACAAACCCACTCATCCTTTTCTGTTCCCTAATTTCATTAATAGTATGTATCACCACCAACATGCTATGAATCTTAGCATCATTTTTGCTCCTCCCTCTAGTTTGAACTGCATCTCTCAAAAGTTAGCAAGCTGTATGGATTTTGCCTCTGAAATGTATTTTTAGTCTTTCTCTCTGTACTTCTTTGCCCTCACACAGTCTCATCCCTATTCTGGTCAGTTGCCTCCTAACTAATCCATTCTTTTCTCAACCCAGGTCTGGTCATGGTGATGTTTTAGCTAACACTCTCAGATGATTCCTTGTTCTCCACTGATTACTATCCAGTCTTCTTAGCATGACCACAAGCTACTTGAAAACTATTTTCTGTATTGATTTCCCACCATTCCTTACCACACACCAAGCACTGAACACTTAATGCCCAGTCATCTCACCACATCTTTGTTCATACTTTGCTTCATTTGGAACATATTTATTTCCTTCTTCTATTCGTCAAATCTTATCTGTTGCTGCCTCACCTCAATAAAAATTAATTGGTCCCTGCATAGATTTACCATTAGAGACCTTTCACCTTAAGCAAATCCAGTTTCTGAAAATCCAACTTTATGATAAAGGCAAAGTATTGTTTTTGAAAATATTCACGATGTATTTCTTTATATAAAAAAGTATGTTTAAAATATACTTATATAGCAATTTGGTCTTCAGTATTAGTAAGAAATATTGTTATTAGTAAGAAATATTGTTTTAACATAAACTGTGTCCCTAAATGCTTTTGAGAGTTAGCAAGTACTTTTTAGATTGTACCCTGGGATCGGTATACATTCAGTTCAATTTGTCGTTTCTTCCATGTAAATAGTATTTCTTGATATTTAGCATGACAACCCAGTCAGATCAGAATGCTCAAAACTAGATGCAGTGATTCATGATATGCTGGAATTAGTGAGTTCATGATCTAGGGACAGCCAAGAACAGGTTGGGAGACTGGATAAGTAGTTCAGGAGAAATCCTGAAGCTGTACAGTTCATTTGTGCTTGACTGGTTGCTGATTTGGCTGAGTGCCCATATCTGTCAAGGGCCATGAAGAGGGCTGGGATGAGATGAGAGGCTGTCGACCAAGGCAAAACTCAGATAGGAACCTGGTTCCAGGATTCAGGGCCTGTGCAGTTAATAATGATTAATACCTATGTGCTTTTCAGAATATTGAGCTGAAGGTTGAAGTAGAGAGCCTGAAACGAGAACTCCAGGACAAGAAACAAGATCTGGATAAAACATGGTGAGTTGAATTTGAGCTAGATGAGCTCTGACCCTTTTTCAAAGAGTGGCTCACTAATCTGAGAGCAATAGATTTGGAACCAAATTCCAAGAAGAATTTAGCTGAGTGTCTTTCTTAACCACTCTTATGGCATTTGAATGTTATGTCAACCAGGAACTGAAACAATAGATTTTCACGTACCTTCTTTCCTTTAAGGAGCCCTGGTGCTGCAATGGTTAAGCACTCAGCTGCTAACCAAAAGCCACTCCACAGGAGAAAGATGGGGCTGTCTGCTTCCGTAAAGATTTCAGCCTCGGAAACTCTATAGGGCAGTTCTACTCTGTCCTATAGGGTTGGTATGAGTCAGAATAGACTCTACAACAATGGGTTTTGGTTTTCTTTCCCTTGGGTTCTCTGTTACTAAATCAGATAGATCTTGCCAACGATTGTTATATGCACCACACCTAAGACTGTAAACTTCCTATTAAACAGCATTCAACTAACCAGGAAACACAATTAACTGTAATACTTTTAGTAGAAAGTGACAAATGCAAATAAGCTTTATCAGGGATTATCAATCAATCAGCTAATAACATCAAAGACTGACATAGAATTTGGGGATAATGGTACTTATACACTGCTAGTGAGAGAGCGAATAGTGACCCCTTTTTGGTATGTGGAGCTGCCTATTAAAGTTAAAAATAAACACGGTCTTTGATCAGATAATCCCTAGGAGGAATCTATCCCTTGTAAAGAAAAGCACTAGCGTAAAAGGATACATGTATAAGGATATTTACTGCATCATTATTTGTAATGGCAAAAAGCTAGAAACAACTTATCAATAGGGCACTGATTGAATAAATTTTGGTATGCCTATACTGTGGAATACTATGCAGTTATTAAAAAGAAAGCTCTATATTCATGTCCTGGCAGGAAGTCCTTGATAGAATACATAAGGGGGAGAAGTGCTGGGTGATGTTTATAGTATAAGTCCCTTATGGTCAAGACAATCATTTCTATGTGTGTAGGGGTTTGCTTGATTATGCATAGAAAGAAAATTACAGGTTATACACCAAACTCTTTAATCTTGTTTACATTAAGGGAGTGAGATTGGAGTTTGTGTGAGGGGAGTGGAGACTCATTTTTTTCTTTATATATTTTTGTGTTGTTAAAATGTTACAAATGAGAAAACTAAGATACAGAGAGTTAAAATCTTCTCAAGTAAGTGGCAGAGCCCACACCTTCTGATATCAAGTTCAAGGCTCTTTTGACGTCACAACAGCTGTAGCCTCTTAAATCATGGGTTCCTAGTTAACTGAGTTATCCTAAAAATCAGTAATCCTCATTCTCTAGAGATTCTAGCTAGCTGTTATTTATTGCACTTATCAGGGAATATGGAGTTGACTATGGAGTCAAAGTCTATTCCTAAGGTCTGCCGATTTAGCATTCTTGGGTTATTCCCTTAAGCAAGACCCTCCTACTCCCAAAAGGCTGTATAATAACAAGGGAGCTCAAGATAAATATAGGAGCCTCTGGGATGGGACTGAATAGTGTCCGCTGTCAACCAAAAAATCCTATAATCTTTAGGGAAGCCCCATTTGGTCTCCATGGACACAACCTCCTGAGCCAAATTTTAAAGTCCCACTGGGCTTAGATAGAGCAGCTTTGATTTATCCCGAGCCTACAGATGTTCAGTATTGTTCTCTGTCCTGACAATAAGAAGATGGTCTGTGGTTTCCAACAAACAGCTTGAAACAGCAATACAATCAAACCAGAATTAAGATCATTCAGCTCCTGATACTGCCCAAAATTTTCTAATCCTCAGACATCCAAGGGCAGCTGTTCTTAGCTATAAATAAGTTGGTGACACCTGACCCCCTCCATGCTAGTGCTTGGACATTCATTCCTAGGGACACCAGAGAAGCAAGGTGCAGCCAGAACCATGAGCTTCCAGAGATGAAATGTCTGTTCTCTACATAGGACCAGGGGAAAGCTGTAGAACTCTGGGTAGATAACCCAGATGCAGGACTATATGCTATTATTACTTACTGTAAAGGAGGTGAGTATTTCTGTGAGTATCCAAATGGATATCCTGTCCCAGCAACATAAATGGAAGGGACACTTTAAAGTCAAATAGTAAAAAAGGCAAGGGACTAGCAAAGCACTTTGGAAAAGCAGTCTAAATTGAAGAGTCCATTGAAGATGCTGAGTTCTCAACCACTTGATGAATTACCTGCCTTACAAATGAAAACTCTTCCTCTTCAAGCTGTAGCAATAATGAAGCCCCTAGGGTGTCCGATATATTCTTTTTTTTTTAATTGCACATTAGACGAAGGTTTACAGAGCAAACTACTTTCTCATTAAACAATTAATACACATATTCTTTTGTAACATTGGTTGCCAACCCCACATCATGTCAACACTCTCCTTCTCGAGCTTGGGTTCCCCATTACCAGCTTTCCTGTCTCCTCCTGACTTCCTGCCCTTGCTCCTGGGCTGGTATGCCCATTTAGTCTCGTTTGTTTTATGGTCTGTCTAATCTTTAGCTGAAGGGTGAACCACAAGTGTAACTTCAGTACTAAGTTAAAAGGGTGTCCAGGGCCATACTCTTGGGGTTTCTCCAGTCTCTGTAAGACCAGTAAATGTGGTCTTTTTTTAGGGAGTCCAATATATTCTGATTGGCAAACAACAAAAAATTGGAGTTACTAAAAGATTACCTGAAGAGGTTGGAAAGAGGGATTCCACAGATAATTCAAACCAAAAAGCCAAACCCATTGCTATCCAGTCGATTCCAACTCATAGCAACTCTATAGGACAAAGTAGAACTGCCTCATAGGGTTTCCAAGGAGTGGCTAGTGGATTCAAACTGCCTATCTTCTGGTTAGCAGCCAGTAATTACAGATGATAAAAGGCTTCCTTTTTCTTCTCATCAATGTGACCCTGAGTTACTAAAACAACCTTATTGGGTCCACTTGCTACTTTATACCATACTATGTCTGGCTCTGACTGGCTAACACTCTACGGTTTTAGGGCTGATGTGGAAAATCTAAACAGCCGTAATGAAGCTGAGCTCCGGCGCCAGTTTGAGGAGAGACAGCAGGAGACAGAGCATGTTTACGAGCTCTTAGAGAATAAGATCCAGATTCTGCAAGAGGTGAGTAGGAGTTCAAAGGACCAGGGCTAGGGGCCCTCTTTTACCTCTTTCCCTACCTCCCTGCCTGCTGCCATCCACCTTTTCTCTCCCTATTTTCCTTCCCAAACTCATCAGTTGTCCCTGGACCTTAGGGCTCCTAATCTAGATGGGGACTTAGCAGCCTCTCAGTGTTCATTTGCTTTGCAGGAATCCAGGCTAGCAAAGAACGAAGCTGCACGGATGGCAGCTCTGGTGGAAGCAGAGAAAGAGTGTAACCTGGAGCTCTCAGAGAAACTGAAGGGCGTCACTAAGGACAGGGAAGATGCACCTGGAGACCAGGTCAAGCACAACCAATACACTGAGGCCCTGGCCGAGAGGGACAAGTAAGTGCCTTTGGTGCTCCATCTGTTACTTGTCTTTTGTCTGTTCTTGAGCCTACGAGATCGTACAACAGCCACACTGTTCTTTTTAAGGGCTTAACATAGAGTCTTCACCATTTCCAAGACTTTATGGCCCCTACAACCAAAGACTTTCTTTTCAGGCTTCATTCTTTGGTGGTATCCATGAACAGAACTTACTTCGTGGCAGTCAGGGACCTAACAAGGTATAAACAGAACAATGAAGTGGAAAAATAGTGACAAGCAAAAGACATGGATTCACTTATTCAGCAAATATTTATTGAACACCTGTTACATGCCAGACACCGTGTTAAGCACTAAGGTTACAGAGATTAAAGACCCAGTTCCTCTCATCAAGGAACACACCACACAATTATAATAAGTTATCTGATACAAGTTAGCATGGGGTGCTCTGGGGACATATAGGATGGTCATCTATTAAGGACTAAAAGAGCAAGGTGTCATTGAAGGTTTCCTGGAGGAGGTGAAATCTGAGCTGAGTCTTGAAGAATGAATAGAAGTTAGATGAAATGGAGTAGGAAGTGAGTGGGGAAGGGAAATGTTCTATGCAAAAGGAGAAACCTTGAAGGTGAGGCACAGGGAAGGGCATATTTCAAGAACTACAAGTAGTTCTATATAACTAGAACAGAGCGTCTGGGGAAGACTAGTGAGAGGTAAGTTGAACTGGGGGATAGGGGTCTGATTATGCCAGCTTTGTCTACCATAATAAGGAGCTTAAATTTTATCCTGAAGGTTGAGAGCAGTTGAAGGATTTTAAGCTAGAGAACAATATGATCAGATTTGTGTTTGCAAATGACCACTCTGGAAGAAAGCATTAAATAAAATAAAGCGAAATGAGGTAAGCCAAAGGCAGAAAGGCTAGTTTATTCAATCAATACATACTAAGGATTTATTAAATATCAGGAATTCTGTTAAGCACTAGGAGACTTAATGGAGATCCTAGTGTAGTGGGGGAAATATATCTGCAACATTCTTGTTTAATTCTCCTAACAATCCTGTGAGACAGGAATTATTTTATGTATTAAATGAAGAAACTGAAGTTTAGAGAGCTGTGTAAAATGGTTACAGGCACCGCTGGAAGCCAAACCCTGAATCCACACTGCCTCGAGAAGCATATGATGCTATGTCAGATCTCCAGAATTTTGCTCATGTTCTTCCTTCTATGATAAACATCTGCCATCTTTTTCCCTCCTAGTGAACTCCTATATATCCTTCAAAACTCACTAAGGCATCGATCGTCACCTCTGTGAAGGCTTTTGTGACAGCAGAATTAAGTCTCTATACTGTTGCTTTTTTTATATACATGCCCATAATTGCACAGTTCTCAGTGTGGTATTGTATTTGCTTTCAAATCTTTTCTGATAGATTCCCTGAGACTTTGTCTCATCTCTGTATCTTAATAAACACTTGTTGGTGTTGTTGTGTGCCGTCAAGTTGATTCTGACTCTATAGGACAGAGCAGAACTGCCCTATAGGGTTTCTTAGGCTGTAATCTTTATGGGAGCAGATTGCCAGGTCTTTTGTCCCTCAGAGCAGCTGGTGGGTTTGAATCTCTGACCTTTCAGTTAGCAGACAGGCGTGTAACCATTGTGCCACTAGGGCTCCTTAATAAACACTTGTTAAACTGAAAACAAAAAGAAAAAAAAAGACATGCACACCTGACAAAAAAATTGAGGGAGTTCAGATGGCCTTGGCCAACTTGGGAGAGTAGGAGAATAGATCATCTCTAGAGACTGAGGGTCAAAGAGATGAGTGAGGTTTGAGGCTTGAGAAGGGTTGACATTCTAGTGCAGATATTATGCAGAAGCTGATATGGTGTCCACATGAATTCATGATCATTATCATTACAGCTTGCATTTGTATAATGTTTTTAAGTTTTTGAAGTTCTTTCTCACCCTGAAATCTTAACTGAGCCTCACACCCTAAATGAGTTTATAATTTGTCTATGAGCTTCCTACTTGAAAACAGGTACCCCTCACCTTTCTGCCAAACTATTTTTATCCTGAGTTGCTATCACTATCTTACATACTTACACAGAAATAATAACTACAATTAGAAACATTTCATCTAGTACTCAGCACATTTTCAAAGACCTAAAAGGTGTCTCTAGGACTTTGAGACATACAAACAGAGAAACAGTAAGATATGCCTTGCACATAGTAGATGATCAGTAATTCTTGATTCAAATCCATGGTTTGCCTACTTCAGCACAAGAGGCACAGTCTTTTACCACTTAGTCCTAGTCTGCATTTCCAGTCTCTTCTCTAGCCATTGCTCCCTCTCCCCAGGCTTTGTTCCAGGATCTTCCCCAAACATGCCTTATATTTTCAGGTCTTCATTCCTTTGCTCAAGCTCTTCCCCATGAGCCTGGAGAATAACCCAATCTTCAAAATTTCTTCTCCTGAGCCTCCCCAGACACCTCCAAGTCAAAGGAATCACTCCTTTATCTTTCTTTCCATAGCTCCACGACAGACTTGATGTACTATATGGTATATACCTCTATTATGATAGCACGTATTACATTCCATTACTGTTATTTGTTTACATAGCTGTGCCTCCTCCCTCCTGAGGCACCTATCACACATACCAAAAGAATGTTAGTTTCTACAGAGCATAGATTGTGTATTTTCCAACTTTATATTCCCAGGACTTAGTAAAGTACACTGAGTACATGCAATGGTTATTCAAGAATTGTTTATTTATTGAATATAACAATTAACAAAAATTAAAAATTCTGAACCCCTCTTCTAAGAATTACTTACCTAGGGTCTATAGATCCATGGCT
This sequence comes from Trichechus manatus latirostris, assembly GCF_000243295.1. Lineage (NCBI taxonomy): Eukaryota > Metazoa > Chordata > Mammalia > Sirenia > Trichechidae > Trichechus > Trichechus manatus. Next base: position 2,338,755 of record NW_004444009.1, read on the forward strand.
AGGCTTCAGAGATTCATGAACCCCATGAAAATGTAAGTAAAAAGTTGTTTGTGTATATATTTGAAGACTGGGACAGAGAATACATAGCCTTCTAGGGAGAAGTCTCAAAGGGTTCCATGGAACCCTGACCCAAAAAGGCAAAAGGCTACTGTACTGGACCATGCTGTCTTCAGAGTGGGCTAAAAAATAAAGGTAATGAGCAAAGCTATTTCTTTGCTGCAGAAAAATTGAAGAACTGGGTCAGAGCCTGGCTGCTCAGGAGAGGCTGGTACAACAGCTATCTAGAGAGAAACAACAACTGCTACATCTGGTGGAGGAGCCAGCTAGCATGGAAGTTAAGGTAAGGTTTGGGCTGTACTCCTGGAGGGACTTGCCTCATGCTTTTATGGGTTCTATTTATTTTTTTATTTTTTTTAATCTGAGGGTTGCTATGAGTCAGAATCGACTTGATGGCAGCGGATTTTTTAAGGGTGTTAGTTATCCATTGCTGTGTAACACATTACCACAAACTTGGCAACTTAAAACAACATACATTTATTATCTCACAGTTTCCTTGGGTCAGAGGTCCAGTCATGGCACAACTGAATTCTCTGCTCAGGGTCTCACCAGTCTGAAATCAAAGTATTGACTGGGCTGCATTCTCATCTGGAGGCCTGCCTAGGGAAGGATCTGCTTTCCGGCTCCCGCAGGTTGTTGGCAGAATTTATTTCCATGTAGCAGTAGAATTCTCAACAGCTTGCTTCTTTGAAGCTAGCAGTGAGGGGAGAGAGAGAGAAAGAGAGAGACTGTTGCATCAAGTATCTCACTTGTAGATTGTTCTCTTTTAAAGGCTCACCTGATTAGGTCGAGCCTACCAGGATAATCTGCCTTTTTGTTAACAAAGTCAGCGATTGGGACCTTAATTACATCTGCAAAACTCCTTCACCTTTGTCATACAACATCACGTATCTACACTGTGATAGTCTATCACATATGCCATATTTTCTTGGTTAGAAGTAAGTTAAAGGTCCCACCCATACGCTCTTAGAAGGGGGAGATTACACAAAGGTGTGGATATTGGGGTAGGAATAATGGGGGCCATCTTAGAATTTTGCCTACTACACTGATTACTATTACATTTTAGAACTTTGCCTACTGCAGTGATTTATGTCTATCTATGTATAATGTGGTTTTAATATTGAAGAGAGAAGCCTCAGTGCTAGAGTATGTGGTGAAAATAACTACACTGATTTTCCATCTATATTTTTGCTCTTGGAAGTTACCTCAGAGGGAACTCCCCTCCTCCATTTGACTTTTAATTTACTAAAAAGATACTTTCTAAATAAACCTTAGAGTATATCTGTGCCCAAGCAGCATTAACAATTACCAGGTATTCTTACAGGTCTTAGACCAGTGAGAAAGCAAAACATATGAAGTTTAATTTATTGGCTCACAGATATAGAGGCTGAAGTCAGACTAAAAGAGCTGTGATAAGAATCAGTTTAAACCAGTGCCTCCCAACCTTTTCCATGTCATGGTACATGTAATAAATGATAATATTTGTAAGGCATAGAGGTAAATGGATGAAACTTCCCACTTAGAGGTGGTCAGCATGGGTGCTTAGCCACAACAAGGGCAGAGGAAATCATTATTTTGGCCACACTTAGGGAGCTCTGGTGTTGCAGTGGTTAAAAGCTCAGCTGCAAACCAAAAGGTCAGTGGTTCGAAACTGCTTCACAGAGAAAGACGTGGCAGTCTGCTTCTGTAAAGATTACAGCCTTGGAAACCCTATGGGGCAGTTCTGCTCTGTACTATAGGGTCACTATGAGTCAGAATCGACTCGATGGCAATGGGTTTGTAAACCGTTTAGGCTGTGACTCCAGTTTGGTTGGAAAATTCCAGTTTAACACAATCAGGAAATAATATGTGTTTATAATTTGACAGATATGAATAAAAATTAAAGGTCATAGGCTTTTCACAAGATAAATATTGAAATATATCAAATGATTTTGAAGGGATTCTTGAAAGGATTCGATAGAGTTTTTAATTTGAAAGAACTTGACTGGGAATCAGGAGACATGGATTTCAATCATGATTCATTATTTATTACCATTTCTAAAACAGCCTAAAATGGACTGGGCAGAGAATGCAGCCTTCTAGCAAGCATTCAGATAATTCTCTGAAAACTTTCTCCTTCTCCTAACATGTGTTGAGATTCCAAAGCAAAGAAAATGATTTTAGTCACTATGCTTCTAGAGAAAAAATTATTGAAGCAATTTCTACATATCTTAGGAACTTTTAGCCATACTTAAGTGGTTCGGATTGATTTATGGAAGGTTACAGTCAAACCCAAGATCAGAGAAAAAATCCTGCTCCTTTGATAACTGATTCCAGTATGAAGTGCCAATATAACATACTTGTATCAGACTGCATTTGAAGCTGTGACATTCACAGTGCTTTCACATATAGGTACATGTCTTCCTGGATTTTCACAAGGGCAGCAGAGTGGTAGGAGAGAATGAGCTCAGATTTTGAAATCTGAATCCCACTTTTTAGATGTATGGCCTTGGACAAGTCATATAACCTCTCTGAATAGAATTTCTTTATCTGTAAAATAGGAATAAAAATGCCCAATGTTCAGCTATTTGTAAGAATTAGAAATAGTCTATATGAAGTACCTAGCATATTGCTCAAACATGATAACTATTATTTTATTCATATTAACACATGAAAAAGAGTAAGGCTATTTTTTTGTTTTGTTTTGTTTTGTTTTTTGGAGTTTTTTTTAATTGTACTTCAGGTGAAGGTTTACAGAACAAATAGTTTCTCATGAAACAGTAGTACACATATTGTTTTATGACATTGGTTAACAACCCCACGACATGTCAACCCTCTCCCTTCTTGACCTTTTTTTTTTTGGTGAAAATATACATAGCCAAAGATACACCTTTTCAAAAATTTCTACATGCACAGTTCAGTGACATCGACTACGCTCTTCCAATTGTGCTGCTATTCTCACTTTAGATGAAGGTTTACTGAACAAAATAGTTTCTCATTAAACAGTACACATGTTGCCCTATGACAAGGGTTAACAACCTCACAATGCATCAACACTATCCGAGTAAGACTATTTTTTAAAACAGGTATCAGATATAAAGACATAGCACTATACTGTAAATTTCACTCACATAGCAACTATTGTTGTCTTTCAGAAAACAAAGATAAAATTAAGTTAAATATGTTGTTGTTAGTTGTCAGGTGCCGTTGAGTCGGTTCTGACTTATAGCAACCCTATGTACAACAGAATGAAACACTGCCTGGTCCTGTGTCATCCTCACAATTGTTATGCTTGAGCCCATCATTGCAGCCACTGTGTCAGTCTATCTCATTGAGGGCCTTCCTCTTTTTTGCCAACCCTCTACCTTACCAAGCATAATGTCCTTCTCCAGGGACTGGTCCCTCCTGATAACACATCCAAAGTATGTGAGACAGTCTCGCCATCTTCACTTCCAAAGAACATTCCAGCTGTACTTCTTCCAAGACAGATATGTTCGTTCTTCTGGGCAGTCCATGGTATATTCAATATTTTTTGCCAACAATATAATTCAAAGGCGTCAATTCTTCTTTGGTCTTCTTATTCATTGTCCAGCTTTGGCATGCATATGAGACAATTGAAAATACCATGGCTTGGGTTAGGTATACCTTAGTTCTCAAAGTGACATCTTTGCTTTTTAACACTTTAAAGAGATCTGCAGCAGATTTGCCCAATGCAATGTCTAGCTTGATTTCTTAACTGCTGCTTCTATGAGTGTTGATAGTAGATCAAGTAAAATGAAGTCCTTGACAATTTCAATATTTTCTCCATTTATCATGATATTGCTTATTGGTCCAGTTGTAAGGATTTTTCTTTTCTTTATGTTGAGGTGTAATTTACACTGAAGGCTGTGGTCTTTGATCTTCATCAGTATGTGCTTCAAGTTCTCTTTGCTTTCAGCAAGCAAAGTTGTGTCATCTGCATATCGCGGGTTGTTAATGAGTCTTCCCCCAGTCCCCATACTGCATTCTTCTTCATATAGTCCATCTTCTTGGATTATTTGCTCAGCATACAGACTGAATAAGTATGGTGAAAGGATACAACCCTGATGCACACCTTTCCTGATTATAAACCACACCGTATCCCCTTGTTCTGTTCAAACGACTGCCTCTTGGTCTATGTACAGGTTCTGCATGAGCACAATTAAGTGTTCTGGGATTCAGATTCTTCACAATAAGTTAAATATAGCAGTTGCTTATTAGTGAAATTAAGGGTCACAATTCTGCCTCTGGACAGAACTGTTAGCCTTGCACATAGAAAAACTGTTTTATAGACAAAGACTGAATTAGTTTCCAATTTGTGTTATTGCTCCCCAGAAGGACCACAATGAAGTGTGGATGGTTCAGGGCAAATTGGTCACAATGATAATTATATCTCATTTTAATCTCCTAGACAAAAAGAAATATTGAAGCACTTTCTATAACATCCTGGGAACACTTAGTCATACTCAAGTGGTTCAGATCATTATAATATAAAAATCTAGAACTGAATTCATATAATTCATACATATTCCAAGTATAATTGAAAATATTTATCGATGAACATTCAACTTTTCTGTAATAACAACGTCAGTATATATTATGGCACTTTCTAGGTGCTAGGCACTACTATAAATGCTTTATGTATTAATTCGAATGAACTTAATCCTCAAAACAACCATGTGAGGTAGATATTGTAACATAAAGGCACTGCAATATAAAAGAGACATACAAAGAGAGTAATTCATAATAAAATAATGTTTATTTTAACATGTAAATTCTTGGGCACAACTGCATGAAAAAACTTAAAGAAATAGATGCTCACACCTATATGTAAAATCACTGTGAATGTCACAACTTCAAATGCAATCTGATACAGGCATTTGATATATTGGCAATTCAAAAACTACAAGTGGCAATGCCACTAGTAATGAGATTTTCTGAAATGATGAAAAACTTTTGGTAAATTCACAAACTAAACACAAAACATTGCTCCCTTAACTTATATAGTAGTTTTATTAATGGAAAATTCAATATATGTTAAAATTGTGTTTGTATACAGTAGAATTAAATTCTAGGTTCAGATTATTATAAACAGTTTTATTACCTCCATCAGTGCCCAGTTGAACATTTGAAAGTCTTTCAGAATTTGGGACAATTCTTTGTCCTCCTGTCTTAGTCATCTAGTGCTGCTATAACAGAAATACCACAAGTGGATGGTTTTAACAAAGAGGAGTTTATTTCCTTACAGTAAAGTAGGCTAAAAGTCCAAATTCAGGGTGTCAACTCCAGGGGAAGTCTTTCTCTCTCTCTTGGCCTTCTCTTCAGTGTTCCCCCGGACTAGGAGCTTCTTGGCCCCGGGGGACCCCAGACCAAAAGACGTGGTCTGCTCCTGGCACTGCTCTCTTGATGGTATGAGGTCCCCCTGTCTCACTGCTCACTTCTGTCTTTTATATCTCAACAGATTGCCTCAGGACACAATCCAGTCTTGTAAATTGAGTCCTGCCTTGCTAACACAACTGCCACCCATCCTCCCTCATTAACATCATAGAGGCAGGATTTACAACATATAGGAAAATCACACAGTAACAGGAATCATGGCCCAGCCAAATTGACACATACATTTTTTGGGGGACATAATTCAATCCATGACACCTGCCCATTGCAAGTTATGTAGCACCTTTGCCCCACTCATCATTTTGACAACAAAATGTCAAATTGTCAAAAACAAGAGACACTACTACAAATTTCCAAAATGTACTTTAGGAGATGTACAGTTAATCAGTGAGAACCACTGGTCTAGGGGGTCCTAGCCTTCAAAGTGCTTACAGTTTAGTGAGAGAATGGCATGTAAACAAATAACTAAAATACATTATGATAAGTGTGGAAATAAAAATATATGCATAGTGCTATCGGAACCCACATATGACAGGGATTACAGCTCCACCTTTGCAAGTGAGAGAAGGCCTCACCTGAAGATCACCCTTGAGTTGGGCCTTAAAGGCTGAGTACACCTAGCAAAAATTGGAGGAGGACATTCCTGGCAGGGAGAACAGTATAAGCAGTGTTGTGGAGCATAGTCAAGGAATTGGGAGTAATTGGTGTTACCAAAACATGGTAAGTGTTGGAGAATGATGGACTATATAGCTGGAAGGTCCCATAAATGACAAACTAAAGAAGGATTGGTAGTTGGAAACAGCTGCAAACATCCATTAATAATTGGAACATGGAATTTACGAAGTATGAATCTAGGAAAATTGGAAGTTATCAAAAATAAAATGGAATGCATAAAGATCGATATCCTAGGCATTAGTGAGCTGAAATGGACTGGTATTGGCCATTTTGAATTAGACAATCATATGGTTCACTATGCTGAGAATGACAAATTGAAGAGGAATGACATCGCATTCATTGTCAAAAAGAACATTTCAAGATCTATCCTGAAGTACAGTGCTGTCACTGATAGAATAATATCCATACGTTTATAAGGAAGGCCAGTTAGTACGACTATTATTCAAATTTACACACCAACCACTAATGCCAAAGATGAAGAAATTAAAGATTTATACCAACTTCTGCAGTCTGAAATTGATCAAATATGCCGTCAAGATGCATTGATAATTACTGATGATTGGAATGCAAAAGCTGGAAACGAAAAAGGATTTGTAGTTGAAAAATATGGCCTTGGTGATAGAAATGATGCCAGAGATCACATGATAGAATTTTGGAAAAACAATAACTTATTCATTGCAAATACCTTTTCTCAACAACATAAATGGAGACTATACACGTGAACCTCACCCGATGGAAAACACAGGAATCAACATTGGCTACATTTGTGGAAAGAGACTATAGAAGAGCTCCACATCATCAGTCAGAACAAGGTCAGGGCCTGACTGCAGAACAGACCACCCATTGCTCATATGCAAGTTCAAGTAGAAGTTGAAGAAAATTAAAACAAATCCATGAGAACCAAAATATGACTTTGAGTATATCCCAACTGAATTTGGAGACCATCTCAAGAACAGATTTGAGGCACACACTAATGACCAAAGGCCAGATGAGATTTGGGATGACATCAAGGACATAATACATGAAGAAAGCAAAACGTCCTTAAAAAGACAGGAAAGAAAGAAAAGACCAAAATGGATGTCAGAAGAGACTATGAAACTTGCTCTTGAATGTAGAGTAGCTAAAACAAATGGAAGAAATGACGAATTAAAAGAGCTGAACAGAAGATTTCAAAGAGCAGCTCGAAAAGACAAAGTAAAGTATTACAATGAAATGTGCAAAGACCTGGAGATAGAAAACCAAAAGGGAAGAACATGCTTGACATTTCTCAAGCTGAAAGAACTGAAGAAAAAATTCAAGTCTTGAGTTAAAACACTGAAGGATTCTCTGGGCAAAATATTGAATGATGCAGAAAGCACCAAAAGAAGATGGAAGGAATACATAGAGTCACTGTACCAAAAGGAATTGATCGACCTCCAACCATTTCAGTAGGTAGTATATGATCAAGAACCAATAGCACTGAATGAAGAAGTCTGAGCTACACTGAAGGCATTGCTGAAAAACAAGGCCCCTTGAATTCACAGAATGTCAATTGAGATGTTTCAACAAACAGATGCAGCGCCGAAGGTCCTCACTCGTCTATGCCAAGCAATTTGGAAGACAGCTACCTGGCCAACCAACAGGAAGAGAACCATATTTGTGCCCATTCCAAAGAAAGGTGAGCCAACAGAATGTGGAAATTATCGAATAATATCATTAATATCACAAATGTAAAATTTCGCTGAAGATAAGTCACAAATGGTTGCAGCAGTGCATCAACAGGGAAATGCCAGAATCAAGCAAAATTCAGAAGAGGACATGGAATGAGGGATATCATTGCTAATATCAGATGGATCTTGGCTGAAGGCAGAGAATACCAGAAAGATGTTCACCTGTGTTTTATTGACTATGCAAAGTCATTCAACTGCGTGGATCATAACAACTTATGGATAACATTGCAAAGAATGGGAATTCTAGAACACTTAATTGTGCTCATGTGGAACCTGTACATAGACCAAGAGGCAGTTGTTCAAACAGAACAAGGATACTGTGTGATTTAAAATCAGGAAAGGTGTGCATCAGCGTTGTATCGTTTCACCACACTTATTAGATCTGTACGCCAAGCACATAATCCAAGAAGCTGGACTATTTGAAGAAGAATGCAGCATCAGGATTGGAGGAAGACTCATTAACAACCTGCGATATGCAGATGACACAAACTTGCTAGCTGAAAGCAAAGAGAACTTCAAGCACTTACTGATGAAGATCAGAGACTACAGCTTTCAGTGTGGATTATACCTCAACATAAAGAAAACAAAAATCCTTACAAATGGACCAATAAGCAACATCATGATAAACAGACAAAATATTGATGTTGTCAAGGATTTCATTTTACTTGGACCTACTATCAATGCCCATGGAAGCAGCAGTCAAGAAATCAAAGGACATATTTCATTGGGCTAATCTGCTCTACAAGACCTCTTTAAAGTGTTGAAAAGCAAAGATGTCACTTTGAGGACTAAGGTATGCCTGACCCAAGCCATGCTATTTTCAATTGCCTCATATGCTTGCAAAAGCTAGACAATGAATAAGGAAGACCAAAGAAGAATTGATGCATATGAATTATGGTGTTAGTGAAGAACACTGAATATACTATGGACTACCAGAAGAACAAACATAACCTGTCTTGGAAGAAGTACAGCCAGAATGCTCCTTGGAAGTGAGGATGGAGAGACTTATGTCTCATGTACTCTGGACATGTTATCAGGAGGGACCAGTCCCTGGAGAAGGACATCATGCTTGGTAAAGTAGAGGGTCATCGAAAAAGAGGAAGGTCCTCTATGAGATGGATTGACACAGTGACTACAACAACAGGCTCAAACATAGCAGTGATTGTGAGGATGGAGCAGGACCAGGCAGTGTTTCATTCTGTTGTACATAGGGTCGTTATGAGTTGGAACCGAGGACGGCACCTAACAACAACAAGGACTTCAATTTTTTTTTTAAACTAAGCAAGGGGAATGTCATGGGTTTAATTGTGTCCCCCCAAAACATCCGTCAACTTGACTGGGTCATGATTCCCAGTATTATATGATTGTATACTATTTTGTAATCTGATGTGATTTCCTTATGTGTTGTAAACTCTATTACTATGATGTAATAAGATGGATTAGCAGCAGTTATACTGATGAGGTCTACAAGATTAGATAGTGTCTTAAGACAATCTCTTTTGAGATATAAAAGAGAGAAGCGAACAGAGACACATGGAAACCTCATAACACCAAAAAAGCAGTGCTGGGAGCAGAGCGCATCCTTTGGACCTAAGGTTCCTACACAGAGAAGCTCCCAGACCAAGGGAAGATTGATGACACAGACCTTCCTCCAGAGCCGCCGGACAAAGTGTTCCCCTGGAGCTGACACCCTGAATTTGGACTTGTAGCCTACTGGACTGTGAGAGAATAAACTTCTCTTTGTTAAAGCCATCCACTTGTGGTATTTCTGTTATAGCAGTACTAGATGACTAAGACAGGGAATAAAAGCATATGATTTGCATTTTGGAAAAGCAATCCTGGTGGTTGTACAGACTGAGGATAGATTGGCAAGCAGCTAACTGATGTAACAAATCAGGTTAGCACAGCCGTTAACTGCTTCAGCAAGTTGATTCTGTGAATTACCATACCAATTGCCATTGAGCAGACTCTGACTCATGGCCACCCCACAAGTGTCAGAGTAGAACTGTGCTCCACAGGTTTTTGAGTGGCTAATTTTTTGGAAGTAGATTGCCAGACCTTTCTTCCCACGTTCCTCTGGATGGACTCGAACCTCCAACCTTATGGTTTCCAGCCAAGCACATTAACCATTTGCACCACCAGGGACTCCATTTTGTGAATTAGATAAGTCTAAAGAATGTTATAAAACCAATTATAAACAACATTGTCTCTCTCCTTTGCATACAGTAATGTAATGTGTGGTGAATCTTGCCATTTGTGACACCTCGAGCCTATGCTGTGGATGTTATCCTTATCTGTTAACAGTAGAAGCATCATGGTTCCCCTGTATTATACTCAAATCCTTGTCTGCCATGCCACCTCTCACCACAAGAGCTATACCCGTACAATGTGGAAAGCAAAAGTTCTATTTCTAGGCTTTGGGCCAGGTCTGCAGAGGCTAAAGAATTCTCTCATCACCAGCAAAGCCAACCTGGGGGTCCCTTACTGATGCTGGGGATGAAAGAGCTTGAGTTGTGAGGACTGATTCACTTCCTCCACTTCCCACACCCTTTTTAAAACCAGCTGCTGTCAAATCAATTCTGACCATGGCAACCCCATGTGTGTCGGAGTAGAACTTTGCTCCTTAGGGTTTTCAGTGTGAGATTTTTTTGGTAGGAAATTGCCAGGCCTTTCTTCTGAGATACTTTTGGGGAACTCAAACTTCCAACCTTTAGCAGTTGAGAATACCACACTTGGGCCTTAGAAGAAGGTGTTGCATATTTCATTTCCAGGTTTAAATTGTCCAAGCGCACAATACTCATTACTTACCTCCCATAGATAAGTAGTTCTGATCTGATCCCAGTATGAAAGTCTGGATCGAGGTATAATCTCCGAGTACAGGCAATTCTACTTCAGAGCCTTCATCCGCTAATAAGACAGATACTTTCGATAAAGATTATTTGACTTAATTGGTTTTACTATCCCTCTAGCTATTTTCCTTTTCCACTCTTCAAAACATTCTAAAGCATCCATTTTAGCTAGAATGTATTTGAACAATACTTACGAATTTGTATTATATAATCAACTTCTTGTTGTTGTTGGGTGCTGTCAAGTAGATTTTTAACTCATAGCGACTCCCTGTGGCACAGTAGAACGGCCCCATAGGTTTTCTAGAGTGACACAGTAATTAAGAGCTACAACGAGCTACGGCTGCTAACCAAAAGGTTGGCAGTTCGAATCTACCAGCCACTCCTTGGAAACCCTATGCAGCAGTTCTATTCTGTCCTACAGGGTCGCTATGAGTCCAAATCAACTCACCAGCGATGGTTTTTTTTTGGTAATCTTTACAGGAGCAGACTGCCAGTCTTTTCTCCCAAGGAGCCATGGGTGGGTTTGAACCACCAACTTTTTGGTTTGCAGCAGAGTGCTTAACCATTGTGCCTCCAGGGCTCCTTAATCAACTTCACAGAACAACAACAAAAATGTTATAAACTTGAAACACCAATAATTTACATCAATCCATGTTTGCTTCCAGTCCTTCTCAATGTTGTTTCAAATTATGTTGTTGTCATCAGAGTGTTGTAATCACAGTTTTTGGATAGAGCTGTTGTGCTGCAGTGGCTTGTCCACATCTCTTTCATTAGGGAGTCAGAAAATCGAATCAAGTATACAAAGTGTTTTTCTCTTTGTCAGTGAAGATATCCACAAAATTGCAGGGAAAAGTTAGCAATTGTTTTAGTTATTGATATTATTTCCCTCTACACAATGGTGGAAAATTCATCTCAAAGAAGCTTTTAAAGGAAACGAGACCTGGAGATTGTGAAGGCATGGCAATGAGGTACTTGTGAAGGGAGGTCTGGAAAAATTCTTGCTTTGTTTCCTTCCTTCTCCCCTGTGTTTTTTCCCCACTATAAAATAAGCAAGATTTATTAATGTGCCATTTCATGATGGTTGGCTTAAAAAATGAAACAGAATTAGGGAGAGACACCAATTAAGCAAACAGGACTCTCCCACTCACACAAAGCAGTAGACACTCAAGCCGTCGCATTTATGCCTTCTTTGGAGTCTAATATAAATAGCACTGCATGCAGTGAGTCATATTTCCCAAAATAGCAAACAATTCCAGCGTTACCATGGAGAGATCTGACGTGGAGGTTAAGGCAAGAATGCTGTCTAAATGCTCAAGGCAGAGACTGAAAACCTCACAGGGATTAGTAGCTCATGCAGCTCCAGCCAACTTCATATAAGATTTTTTTCAGAGCAGCTTTTCATATCCCCATCTTAAGCTGATGAATATTGAAGTTGGAGACTCATTTACAGATCTTCATTCAACATCACTGTCTCCCAGACACAGCCTTCATTAGTAAGATGTCTTTGAAGCAGACCATAACAGCTAAGGCAATCATTGCTCTGACCTTTTGGAGAAGCAAAGGAAGTGGAAAATATTGGACTTTCTTTGCAGCTTCATCAAAAATATTTATTGAGCACGTATAATGTACAAGGTACTGTTAGGTGAAGGAAGAGGAATGCAAAGATGTATAAGGTTTAGTTTCTGCTTTCTAGAGATTACTGTCTAATTGGAAAGGTAGGTAAGAAAGTCACTGATGGAAAAAAAAATACAAGGCAGTAGAGAAAGGAGAAATCATCATGGGCTAAGGTGGGCAGTGAAGGTTTTTATCTCTAAGGAATGATTAGGATTTTTGGGTTTTTTTTGGTGAAAATCTATACACAGCAAAACATACACCCATTCAATGATTTCTACATATACAATGCAGTGACATTGGTTATAAGTTGTATCATCATTCGTGCTATCTCTACCCAAATTATTTCACTTCCAGTAACTTAGACTTGCTGCCCCGTATACTTCTCATCTATGCTCTAGAGTATTCTTGTCAATTTGATCTCATATAGATAATTCTTTAAAAGAGGGCAATGCTTCAAGGTACAAATTTTTTACTAATTGAGTTAAACTGTTATTTGGTCTAAAGATGACTTCAGGGGGTAGTTTTGGTTCAAGGTTTAAAGATTAGTATCTTAGGGCAGTAGATTTAGGAGTTCCTCCAGTCTCAGTGGGTCCAGTAAGTCTAGATTCCATAGGAATTTAAAATTCTATACCACATTTTTCCCCCTTTTGATTGGGAACCATCTATCGAGTCCTTGATGCAAATGTTCAGTAATGGTAACTGAGCACCATCCAATTCTTCTGGATGGCAGTAGTTCATGGAGGCAATTTAGATCTGCAGTTCAGTTCCTTCTTCAGTTCCTCGGTCTCCTTCTTGTGCTGCTCCAGGTAAATAGAGACCAGTTGTTGTATCTTGGATGGCCACTCGCAAGCTTTTAAGACCCCAGGCACTACTTACTTAACTGAATGAGTAGAATTTTAATAAGTACAGAAGAAAAAGTTATTGATTTATTCATCCATTTAGTGATTATTTACTTGGCTCTAGGATGATACTATTCTAAATACTTCAAAGATGCCAAGATGAATAAGTTATGGTTTCTATTCTTAAGCAGCTAATGGGGAGAAGGCAGGTGGACACACAAATTACTATTGGTATATAAGTGCTTCAGAAATTCATAGAAAAAGAAAGATGCCATTTGAGGGGATTAGAAAGCCAGCTTGAAGGAGATACTTGAAGGCTGGATAGAATTTTGACAGGAGGAGGTAGTATGTCAGGAAAGAACATTCTAAATAGATGAGATGCCCATATGGGGAAGTTCAGGGTAAGGAAACAATAGTTGGAATGCAATGTATGTAGCAGGACAGTGAGTTTAGGTTAGGAAAATAGGTTGGAGTCAGAGCCAGAGGGCCTTAAATGGCACATTAAGAAGTTTATAGTTAATAGGTAAGTCATTAGATCTCCAGGCTTTTGTGCAACAAAGAGGTACCTGAACTTTGTTTTAAAATGATTAATCTGGAAGCAGGATAGAGTCATGGGGAAAGAAGTGAGGGGACTAATTATTATGGCACTGTGTTACTTAAGATAGGAGGTCATTACAGTGTAACCAAAGATGGAAGTTTTGTGCTAAGGCAAAGAGTGAATAAAATTTTGAGATACAAGTAGTCCCCAACTTACCATACATTCAAGTTAAGACCATGACTGTCTGCTTTTTTTTTAAAACATCGTTAGTAATATGTACTACATACAATGTTGCAGCACTTAATTTGCTGATGTTATTATTCTCAAATGTTCACTCACAGATGTTCAAAGATTGGATTTATAAAGATACTGATAATAAAAGGCAATAATATTGAAAACTAAAAAAAAAAATGACTTATGGCAGAGTCATGGGAACGGAACCCCATTGTAAGTTGGGAACTACCTGTATGATAAACAGTTAATTCATACATTCATTAATACATTCCAATCAATGACTATTTATTGAGTGCCTACCATGGCCAGCACTGGTGCAGTAGGTGCTGGAGAAACAGCACCTCAGGGAACTTACATTCTAATGAGGGATATAGATAAATTACCAAGTAATCACACCAACAAATAAATAATTGCAAACTGTGATAAGTGCATTAAAGAAAACAGAGAGCAGAGGTTGGCAAACTTTTTCTGTAAAAGACCAGAGAGTCAATAATTTAGGGTTTGCAGGCCATGAAATTTCTGCCATTGTAGCACAAAACTAGCCGTACACAATAAGGAATCGGCATGTCTGTGTTTACAAAAACAGGTGGAGAGGCTGGAATTAGAAGGAAGGGGACACTCGATAAAGGGAAGATGGCAATCAAGAGTTCAGTTTTTCCCGGGACTTCCAGGCAACATGGCGCTATAGTCGAGGCACCACACCATCCCTCTGCAGCAAAGATCAGAAAAACTAAGTCAAACAGAGTCACACGTCAATTCTGAAACCCTAACCATCAAATGAAGAGATAAAGAACTCAGCCAAGCACCAAATGGAATTAGAAACTGACCGAGAACAGAGTGCGAGGAGAGATACATGCAGAGGTCCCCTATCAGCTACCGCAGCATAGATCCGCCATCTTGAACTCCTATTAGAGATCAGTGAATAGGAAGTACAAGAAAGCAGCTTCACGGAGCTTCCAGCAGGAGACAGAACAACCGGTAATCCACAACATAGGCCTTCCCAACCTCCACCCTTCTTCACCCCGATTTAGCCTCCTCTGCTTCCTGCAGCCACAGTCTATTGGCCAGGAAGCATGAGCTTCCCCCTAGTGCCACATGGATTCCACCTGCCTGCACTGGCCAGCTCCCTGAGTGCCATTTGTTGGCTGCTGGTGTTGCTTTTTTTCGCTTCTTTAGATTTCTTCCTTACCTCTCACTACCTCCCCCTCCTTTCTCTCAAATACCTGGCTCTGTGTGCCATCTTTGCTTCTTCCTGAAAGGCTGCGAAACACTGCTCAACTGTGAAACTGCTTCCTGGCCTGTGTGGCCACGCTGGTGGGACCCCCGGGGCTTTTTTGTTTGTTTGCTCCGATTTGTTCTGTTTTGATTTGTTCGTTTTCTTTTTCTGGCTTGGGAGCCCCTTCTAGCCAGGCAGTACCACTTGGCTTGGAAGCTAGTCCCTTACTCTGCACAGACACACAGGGACATCCCTGGGGGCATTTCTTTTTTGTTTTGTTTTGTTTTTTTTTTCATTTCTTTGTTTAGTTTTCTTCTCTCTCTTATTCCCTTTTTGTCTTTATTCATTTCCAGTTTCCTGATTTATTCATTTTTTTCTTTTACCCTTTATCTTTTTTTTTTCATTTTTGTTTTTCCCCATTTCTCAGTCTCTCATCTCTCCACTCCAATAGCAAGCTCCCTTAACACTCTTTTTTGTTTGTGTGTATGTCTTTGGCTCCTGTTCTTCTCTCCTCTCTCTCCTCTTTCCCATGCTCATCTTAGCTCCACACATCACAATCTACTCCCTCCTTCCTGCTTCCTTGCACTGGGCGCACTGAACATCACACTCCCAAGCAGCACAGGCACACCTACTGGAACCTGCCCTGCACTGATTCCCAGTCCAC
>NW_004444009.1:2354640-2425783 GCF_000243295.1 Trichechus manatus latirostris
GAGATCAAATTGACAACAGCAACTCAAAAGGTTTGATGGAAAGCCTAGGGGACAGTGAGTTGAAGATAATGGTGATGGAATAATTTGGAAAAGGATAGTGAGAATAGCAGCACAGCTGGTAGAATGTAATTGATGACACTGAATTATACATTTAGAAACTTTCAAAATGGTGTAACTTTGGCTATGTATATTTTCACCAAAAAAAAGGTCCTCAAGGTCGAAAAGGGAGTATATTGACATGTCGTGGGGTTCTTAACCATAAAACAATATGTGTACTGACTGTTTAATGAGAAACTATTTGTTCTGTAAACCTTCATCTAAAGTACAATTAAAAAATTAAAAAGAAAAAAAGAGTTCAGTTTTTCCTTTGTTAATTTTGAGATGTCTCTGACACATGCATATGCAGATATCAAATAGGCAGTTGGGTATTTGAGAGTTGAACTCAGAGGAGAATTGTAGGATACAGATATAAAATTGGAGGTCAGTGATATACAGATGTGAAAGAGTAAAATGACTTAGGAAAAAAATTAAGAGAAGTGAAAAGGGTCTAAGACTGAGCCCCAGTGAACAACAACACAGTTCAGTTATACAAGAAATATCACATTTCTTTCCTTCCTTTAAATCATTTGAATGCTACTTTAAGTCCCAATGGTAACCAGGCTGGTGGGAAATTTAATTTCATTCATTTGGTACTTCCTCCTCCCCACCCTTGTCAGAGTTACGGAAAGGTCAAAGGTCCCTAGGTTTTATCAGTTGTCAAAAATCAAAGAGACTACCCTGATCATTGATTAATCCATCACTGAAGCACCCCTGCCCCAGCAAGCATATTCTGCCAACCCTAACAACTTGCTATATTGGAAACTTTTATGGAACCAGAGCCCCTTGACCTAGAGTCTAGCCTGTCTAGGTCATCTCATTACCTTCCCTTCTGAGTTCTAGCTGCTTCCCCAGGG
This sequence comes from Trichechus manatus latirostris, assembly GCF_000243295.1. Taxonomy (NCBI): domain Eukaryota; kingdom Metazoa; phylum Chordata; class Mammalia; order Sirenia; family Trichechidae; genus Trichechus; species Trichechus manatus. The sequence goes on from NW_004444009.1 coordinate 2,355,594, forward strand.
CAAAAATATCAAATGGAGATGAGTCCTTGTTACTCTTTGACCTCCAGTTTCTTTCTGATCTGGGTGAAATCCCACCCTCTTCTCTTCAGTTGACCTAAAAGACATTCCTTTCTCTCCTCCACTGGAACACCTGACTTAACCTTCTCAGTGAGTTTAGATTTTTATAAAAGCCAGGAAATGCATTTGACTTCAAACAGCCTCTGCTCTTTGCAGGTATTTCTGAGTCAAGAAAATGCTAAGGGCCTGCCCATCAGATTAGAAAAGATGGAGGTAGGGGTACATAGGTAACAAAACAAATTTATAATCCCGAAATTTACCCTGCCACCATTTGGTTAGGGAGGAAGTGTAAGATAAAGCTGAAAAAGAAGTAGATTTGGATCTTTTTGTAGAGATAGTGAAATGCCAGGCTGAGGGCTTTGGAGTTCATTTTATAAGTAGTAGACAGAAAATAATGGATCTTTACTATAATTGTTCTGGAAATAATATACAGAATGGAGGGGTAAGCCTCTAAGGTTATGTGATGTGGTTCAAGTGCCAGTTTTTAAGAACCTGAAATGGGAAGTGTAGTGAAAATGTGAAACAAGAAACACACGCTAGAGGTTCTGAAAAAGGTTTGAAAATAATTTAGCATTTGGCTTAACAGGGAAGGATTCTGAACAATTAAAGGTAACAACTCTGAAGTTTACAAGTCCATCCAGTTACAAGACATAATATGCCTGACATCTCTCCTGCTAATCTCTCTCTAGCTTTTGACAATGTTAACCATTCCTATCATTCTAGAAACTCTTTCCCCTTCTCACCTGTGCTTTGATTGCAGGACGTCTCCATTTCCTTTTCTTAGTCACCTAAACTTGATATGCCCAAAGTCAAATTATTCATCATGTTTTTGCAAACGACTTCTCTAACTCCTACATTTCTGATAGTTTAAACCATTCTTCTATTAGTCTCCCAGACCAAAAACTGTATCTCTATCTTTAATCTTCATTCTTTCTTTGTATATGTCATGAAGTTCTGTTGTACACTCCTTCAGAGTGATTATAATGTTTACCCCTTTCTTTCATTTTTGCATCAGATCTTTATTACCTCACATATGAATGGCCGCACTGGCTTTTTTGCAGGTCTTCTCATAACTACCCCATAGCTTCCCCCTGAAACTCCAAATACATCTTGTTGCCTAGCTAATCTTCTTAATGTTTTCATCATGTCATTCTCTGCATGAGAAGCTTTAAGTCCATAATATTAAGTCCAAATTCTTTTGCCTAGTTGCCCTCCATAGCACAGTACCTGGCTTGCAGTTGGCCCTTGATACATGTTCTTTCAATGAGCAATTAGAGGATTAGGTGGATGGAGGGATGAATGAATACGTACCTGTCCATCCAAATATCCTACAAAACCCCCAATATCTGCGTTTACTTATGGGCTGGCACTGTGTTTAACATACCTTCCGAGACTTTTTTTCCCCTAATTTTATTGTGGTGAAATAGATATAACAAAAAGTTTGCCATTTTAACCATTTTTAAGTGTACAATTTAGTGACATTAAATTCACCATGTTGTGCTATCATCATCACTATCCATTTCCAAAAATTTTATACCACCCCAAAGAGAAACTCTGTACCCCTGCAGCAATTATTCCCATTCCCTCCTCCCAGCCACCTAATAACCACTAATAAATTCTTGTCTCTATGCATTTGCCTATCCTAGATATTTCATGTAAGTGGGATCATACAACATGTTGTCTTTTTGTGTCTGACTTATTTCATTCGGCATAATGTTTTCAAAGTTTACCCATGTATCAGAATTTCATTTCTCTTTATGACTGAATAATATTCCATTGTTTTCATTCATCCATCTATTGATGGACAGTTGAGTTATTTCCAACTTTTGGCTATTGTGAATAATGCTGCAACAAACACTGGTGCACACATATCTGTTTGAGTCCCTGCTTTCAAGTTTCTTGGGTATATACCTAGGAGTGGAATTTCTGGGTCATATGGTAATTCTATGTTTAACTTTTGAGAGCTGCCAAACTGTTTTCTACAGCAGTTGCACCATTTTACATTCCCACCAGCAATGGATGAGAGTTCCAATTTCTCCACATCCTTGACAACACTTGTTATTTTCTGTTTTTCTGATAATAGCTATTGTAGTGAGTATGAGGTGGTATCTCATTATGGTTTGACTAATGATGGTAAACATCTTTTCACGTGCTTATTGGCCATTTGTATACGTTCTCTGGAGAAATGTCTATTCAAGTCCTTTGCCCATTTTCAAGAGTTTTGATGATGCTGTTTTCTTTTCCTGAAGTCCCTTTATTTCCTGCATCCTAAGACCCAACTTAAGTGCCACCGCTGCCCCCTTCAACTATATCAGCCCATATTAATCTCAACTTCTTCTGTACTTACACTGAATTTAAGTCAGTAACATTTAGTTTACCAATCAGTTGTTATTGTCTGATAGTAGCATGCACATATTCTCCCCTTCAACTAATCTGAACGCTCAGTAAAGACAGAGAAAATACATACCGAGTTTGCATAAATTCTTACTCATTGAATGACTGATTTAACATATACTTTAAAAGCTATGGGTATTTAATAACAGTTTGAAAGACTCTAATGTTTATTATTGTAAGATAGATTCTGCCAGGGACAGATTACCCATTAAGCAAGGTACGCGTGGGTTTACTTGTGCTTACTTACTAATCTGTAGTGCACAATTTCACCTGTTTTTTTTTTAACCATGTCAAAGATGTAGTAAAACCCATGTGAAACTGTGCACTACAGATTAGTAAGTAAGTACAATTAAGCCTGTGTGTACCTTGTTTACTGGTTAATCTGCCTCTGAATTCTGCTGACAGACATATTACTGCAATCTGTAGTCGAACTAGAAATCTCCTAGTCTTCAAACAACTGTTTTGATGCAAAATGTGATGGCTTCTGACTTCCTAAAGCTTTCCAACCAGCACAGGGAAATTACCCACATTTGTGGTGTTATCACAAAGCCTAACTAGCTTTACTTTGATATCGCATTGCTTAGTCTGCCTTAGCTTCTCTGCCAGATCATTTTTTTTTTTTTTTTTGCATAGTTTTTACTAATTAGAACAGCTATCCCAATGTCATAACTAGGGCAGTGAAACCTAATACAACTGGTTTGGGAAATGAGGATTTCCCACCTCTCTGATTCTCTTGGAAACTCCTTCCTAGCCCAGAATTAAGCCCACTGCCACACAGAGGGTACAAAAGTGGCTGTGGTTCCTAGAGATACTGTCCAGACCCCAAAATCTAGAGGTCAAAATGGAGTTAGTACAAAAGACTCCTACCACAGTAATACTTAGGAGGCTTGTTCCAAATAAGGATACCAAAACCAAACCAAACCCATTGCCATCAAGTCAACTACCTCCATAGGGTTTCCAAGGAGCACCTGATGGATTTGAACTGCTGACCTTTTGGTTAGCACCCTGAGCTCTTAACCACTGTGCCACCAACATAGATTTTGTAAGTAGTTCTTCACTGGTGGCTTTTCTCACGAATCTGCAGAACTTATGATCTCTTGACTGAGATTTTTCTGAATACAGTTCACGATAGTTCTAGTTCAGTGCTTTTCAAAGTGTGGTTCCAGATGGCAGCATCAGCTGGATCTGGGAATTTGTTAGGAATGCAAATTAGTGGGCTCCACCCCAGACCAACTTAATCAGAAGCTCTGGGGTAGGGCCCAGCAATATGTAGTTCAACAACCTCTACACGATTCTGATGCATGATAAATGTAAAAAAACACTCTTTTAAGTTCAGCAGATTTATTTTGTAGATGAGGAAATTAAGAGCCAGATATAAATGACTTGACCTAGGACATACAACTAGTAAGTGCTGTGAATGCAGTTATCAACCCAGTTTGATGGCAAACTACTGATATGTAAAATTAATCATCTGTTTAATTCATACTAGTTTATCATAATATGAAACCTGTTCTCAGTCAAGTTTTCCTTTATTATGTACCTTTGATAAGTTTTAGAGATAATCACTCTATTCTAAATCATCACCAAAGCCGTAAGTCTCACCTTAACAACATGCCTTGCTTCAATCATAAACGTATGGTGTGTGCTTCCATATAAAATCACATTTTCGAAAGCTGCTATGGATAAGAACTATACAATTTTGAACTTACAATTGAGTTTTTTATAGAATTTCTTGTGGGCTATTTTTTATTTTTCTGATTTTCAAAGTCATTCCTACAGTCAAGTGGGGGATTACTTTCTGGCAAAGAAATCCCTCAGATTAAAAATTTATGGACAATATTATACATTTTTATATTTATTTACTCATTTTTACCTTTTTTACTGAGCTATACTAACATACAAATTTATATACCTAAGTGTTCAGTTCAATGAACTTTGATAATTGTATACACCCATGTAACCATCACTCAAAAACAAGAAAATTCTTTTGTGCCCCTTTGCAATCAATTCTCACCCTACCACCCAGCCACAACAACTTTCTGATTTCTATCACTATAGATTAGTTTTTCCTGTTGTTAGACTTCAGATAAATGAAATCATACATGATGGACTCATTTGTATATGGCTTTTTTCACTTAACATGTTTTTGAGATTCATTCATATTGTGTGTATTACTAGTTCATTCTTTTTAATTGCTGGTTAGTATTGCATTATATGAATATATCACAAGTTGTTTGCCCTACCTTTTTCTTAGTAACAATAATTTTTTCTTATTACAAAAGCAATGCTTACAAACTGTAGAAAATTATAGAATACGAATGAGGAAAGAAGAAAATAAGTATCCATAATTCTACTCTCCAGACATAACCACTGCTTAGTACTTGGTTGTATATCCTCTTTAAATCTTTGTTTATATAAGTTGTCCACATATATATACAGTATATATGTTACATATAAATATATAACATATGTATTATAAAAATTCTCATTTTAGGCTCGAGTTTACCACATAGATTCTGATATTAGTGTGTTAAATTGTCACTATCCTTAGTTTTAACTATAGAATATTTTCTAAATTAAAAAAATTAAAATAAATATACATTCATTGCTAAAAATTCAAATAACATACAATATATAAATAAATAAATAAAAAGTAAATGTCTCCTGTTCAGCCCCCCATTTTGCTTGCCTTCACATAGGTAGCCAATGTTAATTAACTATAAAATCTTGACCAAAAATATATTGGTAAGGACCAGAGAATGCTGAATTTATCACATAATTTTTTTCTAAGTTTTGTTTTTATTTTTTATTGTTATCTATACACCACTGACATTTTAGTTGGTATGAAATTATTTTATAATATCAAGGGATCATGTTAAGAGTAGTTCTAGTACTATAGATTGATATATAGCTTGCTTTGAGATACAGTTTTAAAGTATTTTATCTAGGGTGAATAGAGTGCTATCTTCAAATTTTCTTTGATGTTAGCTGGTTTATTCCTATCTGCTGTCAGAAGCCTAGATATGCACAGGTCTCCGTTTCAGTATGTTGATCTTACTTCTAGCAAAGATATTCTTCAACAGTAAATTGCCTTTTCACTCTTCATATTGAGTTGCACTTCCTCTACACGGAGCCATCAACATATTGTTATTAAAGTTTGGAAACTATCAGCCAGATGCAAAATCCTATTGAGGAATACAGACTAATACAAAGTATCATTCAGAGTTTGCTCCTGAAAGGCACTTTGTTTCACTAATAACTTTGTTTCATTAGCATTTTCCCAGTAGAAAAATGTGGTTTGTAGCCATAATCAAAGAGGAAGCCTCCACCAATGTCTTAACTTGCACTTTTATGGGCCTTTGAGTTCTTGCTGCTCTTTAGGACAAAAATTTAAGACTGGGTACAGGGTAGCGTCCTGGCAGGCAGTCTGTCCAGAAACTCCTCGCATCTCTGTAGATCATTACAGATACCAAAGATTGTTTGATTTTTTTCTTAACTTTGAAGCTCATATACCTAGAGGCAGGCAAAAATGCAGTTGTGTTGCGTTCTTCTTGAAACTTTATTTTACATACTTGGTTTTAGGGACAGAATGTGCATATTTAGGTGAAACCATATATGCAAAGTTCTGTAGCCTACTAAGCCCAAAGCTCTAAGAACCATCCTCCCTCACAATGGAGGGATCTGAGAGTTTATTGAGTTCTCATTGAAGGCATTTGAATGCTTCCAGGCCTAGGAGTATGGGTTCTGTCCTGGGGGTGGGGTTCAGAAATACTTAAGACTTTTCCTGGCCTTATCTCACAAGGTCAGGCTAGCTAAATTTAGCATTATTACAACTGGGAGATGTCCTCCTCTGGGGGACTCCAGGTGATTGCTGAGGCTGTTGTTCCTCCTGTCTGGTGTTTGCATGCCTTCTCAAGCCAAGAAGAGAATTTCTTACTATAAATGGTCTCTGATATCTGCATTCCACCTAGTCAGAGCTCCAGCTCCCCTCCACTCTCTGTGTGCATTCCAAGTTCTATAGCCAAAGGTGGGAGGATTTACAGCTGTATAGTACTGAAGGACAGGGTACTGACTGAAGTCATTGAAATTCCTAAGAGCTCGGCTTGCGAATTCACCAGCCACTCCTTGGAAACCCTACGGGACAGTTCTACTCTGTCCTATAGGGTCGCTTGAGTGGGAATCCACGCGACCGCAACTTATTTTTTTTTTGGCAGGGGTAGGGGCTTATTACTGCAGAGAGCAGCACTCCCAGACACACTCTCCACTCTTACTCAAAGAAGCTTAGTGTTTTATTCTAGTGTTTGTCCACCCTCCCTGCCCCCAAAATAAGGACTAGCCTCCCTGAGCCTGAAGGAGAAGTCTGTAACGGTAATCTACTGTCAAGTGTCTATATTCTTGGAAAACGGCATTTTCTCTTCTATTATCAACATAATCTTGATTAACCAGCTGCATTCACGTGGCATTTGCTGGACTCTTTCTCAGGTGACTGCTTTGTGCTCTTTTCCTGATTTCGTTCGCCCAGGGGTGCTAAACCCAGCCCCCTCTCCCCCAACATCAGTGGGGGAAGCACCTGTCTTCTCTTTTCTGGATACTCCCAATAGTCCAGAGAAGAGCAAAACTAGTGGATGTCTCTTTTTAAAACCTGCCCTACTCGCCCCCTCTGGTTATCACCCCCGCTCCGCCCCCAGCAGCCCAGGGGCCTTTTAATGCGGGCAACCAAGGCGAGAGGCCGAGGAGGTGGAGCTGCAGGCGGGAAGGAGGCGGCGCGCAGCTGTACCTAGTGGCCCTGACGGGCTGCTCCATCCAGAGTACGTGGCACTCCTCGTGGGAGTGGGGGAGGGGATGCGGCTTTCTCCTCCCCACGAGAAGCCTGGCGGGGGGGGGACATCCTGAAGGGGCAGGAGGGCGTATCCTTGAGAAGATCGGTGCGTTCTTTTGGTGGATCTGAACAGATGAAAGTGGCCTGGCAGTGGTCAGCGTCAGACCTGCTCTTTACTCTGTATCCACTGTGAGCAACTGTGATCGTTCTAGCCCGAGAAGCAGTGTCCGGATTTGGGGCCAGAGCACGCACTCGCGACCCCGCATGCGCAGAGCTGGGAGCCAGCCTCCAGGACTACAGCCCCCAGCGGAGCCGCAAAGTGGCCGCAGGCGCGGAGCCGCTGACGCCATCTTGAAATCTGATCCTCAATCTCTGAGCCTTTGTGTCAGCAGCGAGTGGCCGCTACTGCACCGAAGACCCAGCCTGCTAAAAGGGGAGGACGTTGAGGACGCGGCGGCTGGAGGGAGAGACAGCTGTAGGAGACTTGGCAGGTTCCGCACGCGGCCTGCGCCGCTGTCACTCAGCATCCCCCTGAAGCATTTCTACGTCCGCTCCCGCCCTGAGGGGCGGGGCTGCCACTCTGGTACCCAGAGCCCGCGTGCGGGTGGCGGAGCTGCGCCTGCAGAGTGGAGACCCTCCGGACTGTGTCATGCCAGCTGGAGACCCCCGGGGCAGGAGACCGAGCGCAACCAAGAACGAGTGAGTGATCTCTGAGCAGCCGCCGCCTTGGGGGAAGCTCGGCGGCACCCTCTAGGAGGGAAGATGAAGGAGATTTGCAGAATCTGTGCCCGGGAGCTGTGTGGAAACCAGCGACGCTGGATCTTCCACACAGCGTCCAAGCTCAACCTGCAAGTTCTGCTTTCTCACGTCCTGGGCAAGGATGTCTCCCGCGATGGCAAAGCCGAGTTTGCTTGCAGCAAGTGTGCTTTCATGCTTGATCGGATCTATAGATTCGACACGGTTATAGCCCGGATCGAAGCCCTTTCTATTGAGCGCTTGCAAAAGCTTCTGCTGGAGAAGGATCGCCTCAAGTTCTGCATTGCCAGCATGTATCGGAAGAATAACGATGACTCTGGCGCCGACACCAAGGCGGGGAATGGAACGGTTGACATTTCCGGCTTACCGGATGTCAGATACTCTGCACTGCTCCAGGAAGACTTTGCCTATTCAGGGTTTGAGTGCTGGGTGGAAAATGAAGATCAGCTTCAGGAGCCACACAGCTGCCATACTTTTGAAGGCCCTGGAAACCGACCCAGGAGATGCCGTGGTTGTGCAGGTTTGCGGGTTGCTGATTCTGACTATGAAGCCATTTGTAAGGTGCCTCGAAAGGTGGCCAAAAGTATCTCCTGTGGCCCTTCTACTAGGTGGTCTACCAGCATTTGCACAGAAGAACTAGCTTTGTCTGAGGCAGGACCACCGGACTTAACAAGCACAAAGGTAGCCCCAGATGGAGAAAGCATGGAGGAAGGGACACCAGGTTCCTCTGTGGAGTCTTTGGATGCAAGTGTGCAGGCTAGTCCTCCACAACAGAAGGATGAGGAAGCTGAGAGAAGTGTAAAGGAACTTGTAAAGTGTGACTGTTGTTTAGATGAACAGGCTCCACAGCATCTGTGTAACCACAAGCTGGAGCTAGCTCTTAGCATGATTAAAGGTCTTGATTATAAGCCCATCCAGAGCCCCCGAGGCAGCAAGCTTCCTATTCCAGTGAAATCCAGCCCACCTGCAGCCAAGCCTGGCCATAACATGACAGATGGAGTTAGTTCCGGTTTCCTTAACAGGTCTTTGAAACCCGTTCACAAGACAGCTGTGAGTTATCCCTTGGAGATTACAGACCTGCAGGAGCTGTGGGATGATCTCTGTGAAGATTATTTGCCACTCCGGATCCAGGTATATAAAATGGCTACATAGTGCCTTTCTGATTATATAGCTAGTGAGCCTCAGGCGTCACATGATTTCTGTCTAAGTGAGGGTTAATAGTCTAGAATTGAGAAAAATCGATGAACCCACTGTGCTGCGTCTTCACACTCAGATAATTTGCTTTTCACAATCCTCTTTGTAATATTATCTGTTGGCCTTCCTGTTATCAAAATTTTTATGACAAAAAGGTAAAGATTGCCAATTAACTTTACCCTGCAATAAGAAGACATTTAAACTCATTGCTGGCACTGGAACTCTTTTCTCTTTCTTTTCCTTTTTTTTTTTTTTTTTTTTAAGATTTATAGATGTTTTCTCCCGGTGGCTTTCTGTAAGGAAGGAAGTTCTCCTCCATAGAGCATTAAGCCTTTCATGCCCAAGTATGCCTCAAAATGATTAGAGCATACGGTAAAAGTTTGGGGAAAACCTGTTAGTCCATCAGCAAAGTATTGTAACATCTGGGCAAGATTTATTGTAATTGATAGATCATTTGAGTACTAATGATGACTTGCTCATAAAAGAGGCTTGGAATTAATATATTGGCATTTAAAATGATAAGGCAAACACTGTCTTGCCAGGTGGTCTACAGAGCTCTACTGGGGTATGTTTGCCATTAAGAAAGGATTCACTTGTTATTGTGTGATACGAAAGTTTCTCCGTATATTCCCTTTCGAAATTTCTTAATGACTAGAGGATGGCAGTTGATCTTCATGTCTGCCCACCCAATTGTTTTCATACCAACCTTTTAAATTCAGCTATATACAGAGACCTGACAGATGCTATTGTGTTTCTATACCAACAGTAAGTGCTAGGTTCAGTTAACTTTGTGAAACATTCTGGCACATTCTGTTTGATACAAATTCTTTAGGTATACCGTTACAAAGGTCAACTGTCTAGAAAGCATTTTTGGAAAGCCTGCTACTGATCAACACAATCCCAGAAATTTAAACCTTGATTACAAATGAAATTGGTGATTGTCACTTGAAGTTTTTAAAAAGTAGTTCTTTATGATCAATATGTACATATATGTACATATACACATATATGCACAGGTCTAAATGTAATTTTTATCACAATAAAAACTTCAGAAAATGGGAGAAAGTTTTTAAATTTATACAAAATTATCAGACACAGTATATATTTTGAAAAAACATAAAAATCGAGAAGTTTTAAAATGTATTTTCATTTGTATAAAATGCTAAGTATTAGTATGCCTCGTACTTGTATGCTTCTTTTCTGTTGCTTATTTTCCTTTTAGTGAAGCCTTACAACTAAATTTGGCCTTTATAGCTGTTTCTGTGACCACACATAGGTGTCAAAAATTAAACATGATGTACTCACCATATTAGATTCTAAAGGTAGTCTGGGCAGGGTAGATGGGAAGCTTTTGTTTTCCCTCAAATATGACCAATACTTGGAAAATTACAGGCAAAAGAAAAGGAGGTTTTCCACCCCATATTTAATTAATTAAAAATAGTATCTTTTGGGCTTTGATTCATCAAAATTTGGAGTTGGGAATAATTTTAAAGATGATGTCATGTATTCTCTCGATATGAGATATGGATAAACCTTACCCAGATAGAGCCAAAGATTCCTGTTAAGCAAGACCTTTTCATTCTATATATTAGACCACATTGCCTGAAAAGTAAATATTTATTTTAAACTAAGAGCCCTCTTCTGTAACCTGAGGATCCTAGGAGGATGCTTTTCTTCGAAGAAAATTGTCACGGTAATGAGCACATAAACTGTGATAACTGTCCCTTTAGGTCAACTTCCTCTACTTCACTGAATGTGGACATTAGAAAACTAGAGCTTGAAAACAATAGTGTATGCCCCTTCTGTTGTCACCTGGCTTACCTTCTTTACTGTTTGTAGAATAATAAAACAGGAGGAGGGAGAAAATGGCATTCAGCTTGAAGAATCATGATATTTGTAATCACTATGCTGTTTTCGCCAATAATTAAGAATTCGGTAGAAAATGGATAAATTGAGCTAAAAGTGAGTGTAAATAAAATGTGTACATTTTTGACACCGAACTATTGTTTAAGTAGATTGACTTTTAAGCTCCTTAAGGGCTGTTGTGCTTTATAGCAAAACAAGAGCTAAGCAGGACAAAGGCAGACTGGCTTTTGTCAGTTTCTGTGAACAAATGTGAAAGAACAGAAATAGTATAAATTCTTTTTGGTAGTTCTCTTTTTAGTTCATAGAAAGAAAAAACCATGAAATTTTTTTTTCTTTAAATTCTACTACAAAGATGAAGAAAACCTCTTATCCTAAAGAATGAGAGTATTCTGTAAGGTCAGAATTTTGATTCCTTTTTTTAATCCTCCACTTCCCCCATTCTGTGCACCATTAAATATTACCATCAGGATTTCTCTCCCTTCCTTTTCTTTCTTCCTTATTTTAAAGAGAAGGGGGAAAAAAGCAACAGTGTAGTGGTCCTATTTACTAATTTTCTGAAATTATGCAAATTGATTTATTTCCCTTTTTTCAGAATTTGTACCTGAGGACCCAAGGCTGTTCATATATCTAATAAAAGATTTGAAGCCTTATGCTAGCTGGTAATTTCCTTCCTTATTGTCTGTTCCTAAACTAGAAAAGCTGGGATAAGGAGGGGAGTGCTCTCTTAGTAAACAGCAATTCAGAGAGCCCTGGCCCGTGTGCAATTTCCTTATCTATCTAGGAGGTCTCTGCTTCAAGCCTTGCAGTGCCAGGTTATGCTCCTTTGTGACTATGGCAAGTTTATCCCACTCATAGCTTAGCTACATTACCTAAATCAGGTCCTTTGGAAGATGTAAGAGTTAGATGCTGGTCAAAAATTAGGCCTTTAATTTCTTGCTAGTTGATGATTCTTGTCTGTCCCCCAGTATTAATAATAAAATAGAAAACTGCAGCAGTTTGAGATCTATGACACACTATTGTAAGGACTAGGAGAATGCCAAGAAAAATGCTGTTAACCAGAGGAGCTAAATAACTGCCTTAGCATTTGAAGGTCTTACATTATGCAGCATTAGACTTGGAAGCAGTTTTCTTTTCTGGTGCTGGAAAGGATTTGTCCTAATTTCTGAGTCAATAGTGATTTACCATATTTTACGCAAATAATGTATACCTTCTGTGTTTGTTTGCCGACTGCTCCCTCCCTCTGTTAAGTATTTTCAGAAGTGTGCCTGCTATGCCAATTTTTTTTTTACATGTTGCTATCAAAAAAATTAGCATAGCATGCTTATGAAAATACCTGGAGGGGTGGGGAGGGAGCAGTTGGTCAACAAACATAGAAGGCGCGCATTATTTGCATAAAAATAAGGTAATTTAAAATTATATTATTACAATATGATTTTAATAGCTGATAGTCTGGAGATTGACTAAACCAAATCAAGTATTACTGATTTCAGGCTCGAAAAATCTTCATAGAAGTGATGCTTTAAGTACTTGTTACTTTACAAGAATTCATGATGAGTTGTTGATCTAGTAGAACTTGCTAAGTCCTCTTTTGGCAAGGACATTTTTCTGAGAGATAAAATAATAAAGTATTAAGAATCAATAATAAATCATCTTCCAGTTTTTAGCTCAATGCATTACGTTTACAAAATTATGTGTTTCCCATAACTGTTCATGCCAAGATGGATTTAGATGAGACCAGATTCATAATGCATTTTCCTATGCCGTTCTTTGGCTTTGAAGTTGCTGTTGAATTTATACGTATGTATATATGTAAATTATAGATAGAATATATATACTGTGTGTGTATATAAAGAAAACCAAACCTGTTGGCCATTGATTCAATTCCGAATCATAGCGACCCTATTGGACAGGGTAGAACTGCCCCATAGGGTTTCCAAGCAGCAGCTGGTGGATTTGAACTGCCGACCTTTAGGTTAGCAGCAGTAGCTCTTAACCACCGTGCCACCAGGGCTCCTATGTATATACACTGTGTGTGTATATACATATATATACACACACACAGTCTTATGTATTCTGTCTAGCTACTATCCATCTATCTAAATGATAAATCTTATTTCTAAGAGACCCACTGAAGGATTAGAACACTGGTATGGGAATTAGGAGACAGGCCTGTTTTTGTTCTTGTTCATTCATTAAACAAAAAACTTTTGGACTCTACAAAGTTCTAGGTATTTCTGACATTATGGTAGGCAATGAGCTTATGATGAGCAAGACATTACCAACTTAAGTGCATTCAGTTTAACTGGATCTTTTTCCTGATTTTCTTTGTAATCTTGGGCATGTTACTTAACATTCTAGGTCTCCATTTGCTAATCTGTGAAATGGGCTTGAACCAGGTGATCAGTATATAAAGTTTCCTTCACAGCTCTAATAGTCTTTGACTTAAAGTGAATAAACGTGACCCCTTTCCCTGCCATTTTAAAATGAGATATTTTCTTTAATTCTGCTTCTTATAGATTAAATTTCAGAAATATCTTATAATAGTAAATGTTACTGAAAAGTTGTTTTACACTGAGGAAGTAAGAAGCCAGATTTTACAGAGAATGTTTTATCATTAAGTAAATGGTAAAGTTACCAGTTACAGTTGTTGTAAATAACTATTAAAATAGTTAGCTCTCTCTGTCTGTGACAGAATTCACATTGCCTCAGGAGTGAGGTTCCCTGTTATACCCACAACAAACATCTTCCATAACTTTTCTAGGAATCATTATCCTTGCTTCTTTTTTTCTCCCCTTTCCCGTTGTTCACATTCAAGTCCTGTTGACTTACTTTCAAAACATATCCAAAATCCATTCATTCCTCGTTCCCCTCCATTGCTTACCCTACAACCCAGGCCACTATTAACCTTTCACCTAGACTACTGCAGCAGTCTCCTAGCTGTCTCCATGCTTCTACTGATGCTCCCCAATAAACCATTCACCACAGAGCAGCTAAAGTGATCTTTTTAAAATATAAACATCATTGGGTTACCCTTCTGTTAAAAACACTGCAGGTCAGTATCATTTCAATGAGAGTAAAATCCAGCTTCATTAACCCTGGTTTACAAAAGCTGTGTATGATCTGGTCTCTGTATACCTTCCCACCTCATTGTGTGTTACTCTGCCTTTGCCTGTTGTGCTGTAACCCTGTGGTATCCAGTAAGGTAGCTTCTAGCCCTGTGTGGCTGTTGAGCACTTTAAATGTAGTTAGTCTGCATTGAGATGTGATGTGAATGGAAAATAATTCCCCAAATTTCAAAGACTTAGTATGAAAAATAGAATATAAAATATTTTAATAATTTTTTATATTGATCACATGTTTATGATAAAATTTTGGATATATTGGGTTAAATAAAATATTTAATTAAAATTAATTTAACCTATTTTTACTTTTTTCAATGATGCTACTAGAAAATTTAAGATGACATATATGGTTCGCATTGTATTTCTACTGGAAAGTGCTACTGTAGCCACAGAGGCCTTTCTCTTTCCCAGGTTCATATCCATCTTAGGTCTTTTCCGTTAGCTGTTTCTTCTGCCTGGATTGTTCTGTTCATCTTTGCAGGACTTGCTCTTTGTCATTCACATCTCTATTTAAATGCCACCTCTTAGAAACCTTCTATCAATCAATGTAGATAGCTTAACCACTAACTCTCTATTACCAAAAACCAAAACCAAACCCTTTGCCTTCGAGTTGATTGTGACTCATGGCGACCCTATATGCTTTCCTATTTTATTGCATAGTGCTTGTCACTATCTGATATTTTGTGTATTTCCTTCTTTATTGCCTAGCTGCCCACTCCAACCCTTATAAAATATAATTTCCAAGAGAGCAGGGACCGTATTTATCTTGCACATAGATGGTCTTCAAAAGATGTGTATTGAGTGAGTGGGTAAGCGAATGAGTGAATGAATGAAGTTAATATTCTACTGCTACTGGTAAGTACTACCCATTCTGTAGTAGCCAATGAATGGGTAAGCTTCACTCTCATTTCTGTTTAAAATAAGCAGTGGGGTCTAGGCTCTAGGGGAACTCTAGATTCTTTCCTGAGATGGTCCATCAACTGGTCAGAATTTTCATGATGATTTCTTTTTATTCCCTCTTTTGTTTATGTTTGTAATGGGGAATATTTCTTGATACCTATTTGATACCTTTGCTTTTTAGAATTATGAAATTTAACCTACAAAATAATATAGTGAAAAAAAAAATTGGGCTTAGAAGCTGTCTGGGTTTAAATTTCAGATCTACCACACTCGTTGGCTTTGTAGTCCCAGGTGACTTTCTCAGCTCTAGTTTCTTCATTCATAAGATGGGAAAAATAATACCCTCCTTAAAGCATGATTTTGTGAAGATTAAGTGAGAACTTTTATGTAGCCCCTAAGAAAGTATTTAGTAAATATTTTTTCCTACTAGTCTATAGATTTTCTAGATGCTCAGAAATGGCTACGGGCTTATAAATAGGATAACAAAATAAATTCAAGTTTGTCTCAAATAGTCCCAGAGGTTACACTTGTTGTGTCTTGATATAATTATTAATACCTGTTGCTGTCCAGTTGATTCCAACTCATAGTGACCCTACAGTAGGACCTGTCTAACTCTTCGAAGTGGCTTGGTTTGAGTGATGAAATATGTAAAGAAGTATATCAGAAGTCAGCATTTTGCATCCATTATCGGTGTATTTCCCTCTTTTGTTTCCTCTGCCTAGAATGCCCTTTCCTTAGCCACCATAGCTACCTGCACAAATTTTATCCCTCTTTCTGGGCCCAGCTTAAATTCTGTCTCTTCTAAGAAGACTTCTCTATCCTTCCTGTTAAAGTGAATATTTTCTTGTATATTTTCATGATGTGACTACTTCCTCAGTAGACCAAGACTGTTTGGAGCCAGGATCATGTGTTAGTCACCACTGTATTCCCCACGGTGCCTTATACAATACTTTGTATATTATAGTACTTAATAGATATTAGAAAAATTGATAAATAGCACAGGAGGAATTTAAAAAGATTTTTCTTCTGAAATCTTTATACTTCCAGTTGATTGCTTTCAGGAAGGGATTTAAGGTAGGCTGTAGCCTCACTGCTTAGAAAATGATAATCAGATTTTAAAAGTGTGAGGGAAAGAATGAATGGCAACTGCCCTTTTTGTTCTTCCTAGTAGGTTTGCATTTTTTCCTAACTGGAGTGTGTATGCGCGCGCGCATGTACGTGGAGTTGGGGGGGAAATGGAATTTAATGCCACAGTGAATTCCTAAAGTTTTATTTTAGTGCCTTTAGCGTGTAATGAATATTATGTAGACTTCAATAAGTTTATCTTAATGTGATTGGTTTTCTCATACATAAATAATACGCTTTTTTTTTTCTCTTGCATCTCTTCGGTGAATTGATATGCCTCTAAAACATTACTTTCCAGACCAGTATGGATTAGTCATTTAGACATGCACTGTAAATCTACCTTTAAATCCCATTGCTGTCGAGTCGATTCTGACTCAATGACCTTAAAGGACAGAGTAGAACTGCCTCATAGGGTTTCCAAGGAGAGCCTGGTGGATTCGAACTGCTGACCTTTTGGTTTGCAGCCATAGCTCTTAACCACTACACCACGAGGGTTTCTACCTTTAAGTAGGCATATGTTTTTCAGTTTAACTTTTAACTTTTAAAAACTTTTTATTTTGAAATAATTTCAAACTTACAGAAGAGTTGTAAGAGAATTATAAAAAACTCACATACACCCTTTACCCAGATACACTAGTTGCTAATAATTTGCCACACTTGTTTTAGCAATCCCACCCTCTATATGGACACATTATTTTTTTATTCCTGAAGTGCCTGAGGATTAAGTGCAGATGTTATGCCCCTTCACTCTAAATACTTCAGCATGTGTTTCCTAAGGATGAGACCATCTCTTACTTAACTGGAGTATAATTACCAAGTCCAGGAAATGTAGTGCTGATAAAACACTATTATCTAATATGTGAAAAACCAAACCAAACCCATTGCCATTGAGTCGATTCTGACATATAGTGATCCTAGAGGACAGAGTAGAACTGCCCTGTAGGGTTTCCAAGGCTGTATGTAATCTTTACGGAAGCAGACTGCCACATCTTTCTCCTGTGGAGCAGCTGGTGGGTTTGAACTGCCCACCTTTCAGTTAGCAGCCAAGTGCTTTAACCACTGCACCACCAGGGCTCCTTTGTTATCTAATATATAGTCCATATAAAAATTTACCATTTTTCCCAACAATATGATCAGGCATGTTGTAAGTAATTCAACTGTAATTTTTCCTCTCTTAGTTGTGGTATACGTTTGATCAGCATACTTTTTTTTTTTTTTAAGTATAAACAATTATATGTGCAAAAAGATATTTTTCTTTTTTAAAAGGCAAAGTAAATATGTAAAAATGATCAATTTCTGAAGTAGAAAACATGGTTGTTATAATATTCCTCTGTACTTGTCTAAATTTTCTTAATTCTTAAAATTAATAAATTTTAAAAGGCTATCATATACAAACATTTCTGAAGAAGCATATTATGTAACAAAATTCTTGCTAAATAATAAGGAATTTCATAGTTTATAAATTATTTTTTCCAACATTAACTATGAAAATTAAAAACATGGAAGAGTTGAAAGAATTGTACAGAAGTTGAGAGAAGTGAACACAAATATACACATCATCTAGAGTCTCCAAAAACATTTTACTATATGTGCTTCATCACATATCTGTCCATCTATCAAACACTGTCCATCTATCAAACACTAATCCATCTTATTTATTAATGCATTTCAAGGTAACTTACAGACATCAATATACTTGACTCTTAAATACTTTTCAGCATGTATATCAAGATCAGTATGCCTTTTGAATTCCCTGATTAAAAAAAGTAACAAAGGAATATTTGGTCTCGTAAGTATTTTTCTTTTATAATTCTCCCGTCTCTTTAAACTTTAGATTGTTTCCTTTAACTGAATATGGAATGTTTGCATGAGTTGGTAGGGAAAGGTGGGGAGGAGAGTTAGGGAGTATGGTAAGATGGAGGTGAATCAATGCTGTGTTCAGGAATTAATACTCCTAATTCATGCAACAACTGTGGATTTCCAAATCTCCTGCAAAAGATGCCAAAGACATTTGAAGATAAAATCGTTGGCTCCGTTTAACTCAACTTGTCTTGTTGCTTCTTCCTAGCCCATGACAGAAGAGCTACTCAAACATCAAAAGCTGAATTCAAATGAGACCACTGTAACTCAACAGCATGTATCTGATTCCCAGTTAGTTGAACTCCAAGAAAAAATCCAGCAAACAGAGGCCACCAACAAGGTATGATCAATAACATGCCCTTGGGGATCACAGGGTTTTCCTGAGGTTGGGACTTGGGCAGCTCTGTTAACCTCTCTGAGTAGGACATGGGAAATGAATACTATGTATTCCTGGTACTCTAGGGAATTTTTGATTTGAAAGTGTAGTTTTTCCCTTTATTGCTCATCAGGATTTTAGCTTGTTCTGTACACATCATGATTTCTGATGCCTTTTTGGTCTGTTATTAAAACTTGAATGCAATCTTTAACTGTGTATACTGAGATAGGAGGTTTGTGCTTTCGATTCTAGTGTAGCTTCTTACCCCTTTACAGCCCATGAATTTTCACATCTGCTTAGAAGAAAATTCTCACAATTTGGGATGCTGAGCTTCAGGCCTGGTAGTACCCATCCTATACTAGATGGCAGAAGCTCCTTGGTCTCTGTGTAAGGGATCCACAGTGACTCGTAGATAAGTGCCCCATCTGGCTGCCTTCATAGAGAAAGCACAGTGCATGATAATTGAGGCAATTGGGTACTGAAGGAAGTATTCTTATTTCTGCTACTTTCTCCTACTCATTGATTTATGAGGGAAAAACAACAACAACAACAAAAAACAATAATGTTCTCTAAGAAATTCCTTAAACCCTAGATTTGAGGAAAAACTTTATGGTTGCATTTGAGATTTTTAAAAAAAAAATCATTGACTTAACAAACTGTGTTTTTCTTTGCTGAATTTAGATTCTTCAGGAGAAACTAAATGAAATGAGCTTTGAACTAAAGTCTGCTCAAGAGTCATCTCAGAAGCAAGATGGTACAATTGAAAGCCTCAAAGAAACCCTGAAAAGCAGGGAAAGTGAGGTAAAATATTTAGCAATCAAGGATCTGTGAGGAAACTATTTGTCCTATCAGAGTGGATATTGTAGAAATATTGTAGAAATGGATATTGTCAGACTAACAGATCTCAGCCTGGAGAAATTGTAGCTTAACCTAAATTAGTATATTGGAATGGTTCCGTTACTAAAATCTGCATAGAGATTTTAGAATTTATATTTAGCTAATTTATATTATATCCTGAGATAATAGAATTTATATTCAGTTTAGTAATGTGTTTGGTACTCTGTTGCTCATTTTCAGACTGAGGAGTTGTACCAGGTGATTGAAGGTCAAAATGACACAATGGCAAAGCTTCGAGAAATGCTACACCAAAGCCAGCTTGGACAGCTTCACGTATGTGAGAGTCGCATAGAACAAGAGGAGAGACTTCTGTTGGGGATGTGCCATTCTCAGTCACAGTCTTGATTTTGTTGGTCTTCTCAGTTGCTCAGTGCTTGCCCTCTCGTGATTATGATTTCTACTCTCTTTTCAGAGTTCAGAGGGTACTTCCCCAGCTCAGCAACAGGTGGCTCTGCTTGATCTTCAGAGCACTTTATTCTGCAGCCAGCTTGAAATACAGAAACTTCAGAGGGTGGTATGCCAGAAAGAACGCCAACTGGCTGACGCCAAACGATGCATGCAGTTTGTAGAGGTTACAGCACATGAGAGAGAACAGCAGAAAGAGGCTTCGTGGAAACATAACCAGGTAAATCATTAACCATTTTTGGTCCTAAATGCTGACTTTGCCCTAATTATAACTTTGTTAGCAGGACAGTCCTGTTCCACCCGAGTCACTTGCTTAATCAGAGTAACTCAGTTCAAAAACATTTGTTGTCATGTTCATATGTGACTATTGGACTGCATCCTGGAAATACAAGAGTGAATAATATAGGCTCTTTCCTCTTAAGCTACTTAAAATTTAGTATGAGAGACAGTCACGTAAGTAGAATTTCAGTGTGGTAGAAGAGGTATGTATGGAATGCTATAGGAATGTATAGGAAGGGAGTCAGGGAAAGCTTCCTGGAGGAGGAAATGTCTGAGGTTATTCTTGAAAACCAAAAAAAAAAAGAAAAAAACCAAACCCATTGCCATCCAGTTGATTCCAACTCACAGCGACCCTATAGGTTAGAGTAGAACTGCCCCCACAGGGTTTCCAAGGAGCAGCTGGTGAATTCGAACTGCTGATCTTTTGGTTAGCAGCCAAACACTTAAACCACTGCGTCAACCAGACAGAAAAGTGGGCAAAGAACAACCAAGATCAAAGGAATAGCTTGGATGATTAACCATTTTAAAAGACAATAAAATATATAATTCTTAAATGGTTCCTTTATCTTCTTAGCTTAGAGCATATGCTATCTTTTTTTTTTTTTTAGCTCTTTTATGTGCTGTAATTCTTAGGCTTTTTAACATTTAGGATTAAAAAATGTAGTTTTTAAAGGATCTCCTAGGGTAACTGTTTTGGAGATTAAAATTAGCCCTGAATCTCCTTTTGAAATATTAAAATTTCAGATGTCTTTGGGCAGGGAGGTTGAAAGGTTGACGGAAGTAAAGGAATGGGAAATAATCCTTAACTTTTTGCTATTTATTTAAAGGAAACATTTTCCTAAGTTTTGTTAAGTTGGCGTGACTGTATATTTTTGTGCTTATCTGAAGTATAGGGTCACTATGAGTTGGAATTAACTCAATAGCAACGGGTTTGATTTGGTTTTAAATTAACAGATGGTTAAACCATCTCCATCTACAGGAGGATTACTGATCTTACTATTAGAAAAATATTATATATGGCAAATTAATAAAGATGATACTCTTCTGAATTCTTTAGAAAATTTGGATGAGAAGATGATAGAATTATCCCATCCTTGAGCTTATTGTAAAGGATCCAGGTTTACAGTGAGACAGAGTCCCACTTCCCACTTAATAGTTATATAGATCTATCTTTCTGCAAATAAAAATAAGTATTGAACTGTAATATAAAATTTACTTCCTACCTCCATCCTCAAGTACCGTAATTTTCCAGATCCTACTTAATTCAGTTACAATATTTCTATAGCAGTTTTAAGAATGGTACTTCCTGCTACTTTACATTTAGTTTTATGTGGCTTGGAAGTTTTAAGACCTCCATCTCTAATGACCATGTAAAGATTTTAGATTGCTTAAAAAAGGGAATGTGTTTTATTCAGGAATTAAGAAAAGCCTTGCAGCAACTACAAGGAGAACTGCAGAGTAAAAACCAACAACTTCATACCCTGGAGGCTGAAAAATACAATGAGATTCGAACCCAAGAGCAGAACATTCAACACCTAAACCATAGCCTGAGTCACAAAGAGCAGCTGCTGCAGGTAAGTTTACATAATGACTTCAACTAAAATTGGGCTCCTAGAGTTCCAGAGTTTCTGTTCATATAATCTTAAGGTATTAGTTCATCTGTGTTGAGTACTTGCTGCATATAGAACATTGAGCAGTGAATATCAAGAAGATTAAAAATAAATAGAAAATACAATACCTGAATCGAGATTCTAACCAACAAGTTTAGGAGACAATACATATAGACCTGAAAGACTTAAGCAATTAATATTCAGCAAATCATTATTAAGCACCTCTGTGAATCAGATACAATGCTAGGTGCTGGGAAAACAAAGAGAATATATGGCCACTATTCTCAATATTGCCTGCTCCCCAAAAGGTCAGCTGTTCGAACCCACCAGTGACTCCTCAGGAGAAAAGACTTGGTGATCTACTCCTATAAAGATTACAGTCTAGGAAACCCTGTGGGGTAGTTCTACTCTGTCACATGGGGTCCCTAAGTCGAAATTGACTTGACAGCACACAACAGTAAGACTAGAGTTATCAGTTCTACCACCTACTCCAAGTTCCAGTGACATTGAATCCCTTACATTTTGCTAAGCATACTATTTTTTTTTTAATAGTACGCATATTTTATATATATTTGGATAGAAATACCCACACCACCTCTTCATTTGGGAAAATCTAGGCTCTTTCCGAGTCTTCAAGACTCAGCTAAATGTTACTTCCTTTGTGAGGTCTTTAGTGACACCTTCAGGCAGAGTTAGACAATGCATCCTGTGTTCCCCTAGTTGTTAGTTGCTTTCAAGTCGATTCTGGCTCAGGGCAACCCGACGTGTGCAGAGTAGAACTGCTCCATAGAGTTTTCAAGGCTGTGACCTTTCAAAAACAGATTGCTAGGCCTGTCGTCTGAGGAAACGTCTGGGTGGGTTGGAACGGCCAACTTTGGGCCAGTAGTTAAGTGCTTGACCATTTGCACCACCCAGGAACACTATTCCCCTAGCAGCTAGCTCCAAACAAACACACACACACACACACACACGTGTGTACATATACATTTATGTATATTTATATATATGTTACAAAACAGTTAACCATTTATGTTTATCTTTTATCTCTGTTAAATAAACTGTGTTCCCCTTGAGGATAGTGATCACATTTGATTTCATCTTTAATAACTAACAAATTACTTGGCAAAGTGTAGGAATTCAGTTACTATTAGATGAATGAATAAAGGAAAAATAATTTTGCTCTCGTTAGGAATTTCGGGAGCTCCTGCAGTATCGGGATAACTCAGACAAAACCCTTGAAGCAAATGAAATGTTGCTTGAGAAACTTCGGCAGCGGATCCAAGATAGAGACACTGCTCTAGAGGTATGTATCGTAACTTTGCTCACTACGCTCTGGATTATCCTGTCCACACAGGCACTACTGAAATTTGCATCTACTTAATTTCACTGCTTTTGGGAGTTGGTTTTTCATTCCTCTGTATTTTGAATCGTATTGAATAAGGGTGATCAGGACAGTGAATACTCTGGAGCTTTCTTTAGGAGCTTTACTTTTCCTTGCAGCGAGCTATCGACGAAAAGTTCTCTGCTCTGGAAGAAAAAGAAAAAGAACTACGTGAACTTCATCTTGCTATTAGAGAGCGAGATCATGACTTAGAAAGACTGCGCGGTGTCCTCTCCTCCAATGAAGCTACCATACAAGTAAGAGCAAAACCTATCATTGACTTTCATTCTTCTCTGACCCCTTCCAGCGTTTTCTGAGAACAGGGTATTTGCCTTATAAGAAAAAAATACACATTGGTAAAAGTAACTACATAGGTAAATATAAAAAACAATGTAAATGTAAAAAAAAAAAGAAGAATACAAAAGCAAACACAAACCACAGTCACTAGTTCCACCATTGTAGATTAGGAAGTGAGACATGTTAGCACTTCTCCTTTCTTTTATACTATGATCTTTGTGTGTATGTTGGGGGTGAAGGCAGGGAGTATTGATTTCTATTTACATAGTCCTAATTTATTTCTGGAGCTCTGGTGGTGCAGTGGTAAAGAGTTTGCCTGCTAACCAAAAGTTCAGCAGTTTGAATCCACCAGCTGCTCCTTGGAAACCCTATGGGGCAGTTCTACTCTGTCCTATAGGGTTGCTGTGAGTAAGAGATGACTCGATGGCAATGGGTTTGGTTTTTTTGTTGGTTTTAATTTATTTCTAAGGAGTCCTGGTGGCACAGTGGTTAAGCACTCAGCTGCTAACCAAAAGGTCAGTGGTTTGAATCTACCAGCCACTTTGTGGGAGAAGGATGTGGCAGTCTGCTTCTGTAAAGATTACAGCCTTGGAAACCCTGTGGGGCCGTTCTACTCTGTCCTGTTGGGTCGCTGTGAGTTGGAATTGACTCAACAGCAGTGGGTTTAATTCATTTCTAATCTTTGTCAATATCTATACACTTTTACATAAGCATTATCAGGGTGCAATTATTATATTTTGTTTTTCTAATTAATATTATGTACATGTCTATGTATTGCCAAAATCAGCACACTTGTTTATTTTATTAACATTTTCTGTGGGCTTTTTCTTGCATACTTATTTTAGAACTTGTATGTCTAACCATCTGCCACTTCTTAAAGGGTTCCCTCACTGCCTTTATAGCATAGCCTACTTCCTATAAAACACTTCATTTATTATGTACACTATATTTATATCCCTACAAGCTAGATGAGGCTTTCTAAAAACACAAAGTAGGTTAGTATCACATTGTTAGATTAGATAGTAAGTTTTTTCCTTTGAAAGAAGTTCAGAAAAGTTGAACTTGCCCTTAGCAGATAATTTAAAGTGGGGTCAAATTTCTTGTTTATCCTGAGGAGTTAGGTTGACCTTCTGACTTACAGTTGCTCTCTCTGTGACCATAGAGTATGGAGAGTCTCCTGAGGGCCAAAGGCCTGGAAGTGGAACGATTATCTGCTACCTGTCAAAATCTCCAGTGGCTGAAAGAAGAAATGGAAACCAAATTTGGCCATTGGCAGAAGGAACAAGAAAGTATCATTCAGCAGTTACAGACATCTCTGCATGACAGGAACAAGGAAGTGGAGGCAAGACTTTAGTTAACTTAAAGACAGTTGGTTTAGTGATTACACAATCTCAGTCTTGGATTAGGATACTTGAGGTCTGAGAGGCCAGTGATCCAAGCCTTTAAAATTTTGTTCTGTGCCTGGTAAGTCATTGACTTTCACTGGGACTTTTCTCCAAGCCTGTAAACTTAAGGTGATAATTATCTTTCTTAGAGAAGTTATGTGAGAATTAATGGAATTAATGAGATCTACAAAATGCATTTATAGTATGATAGCTATATTGAGTGCTTATAGTGTGTCAGGCACTGTTTTACGATCTTAATGGATAATAACTCATTGGATCCTCACAACACTGTCAGGTACGTACTATTATCCTCGTTTTACCGACAAGAAAACAGATGTCTGAGGTCAAGTAAGTTGCTGTAAGTAACACAGCTAAAAAGTGGCAGAGCCCAGACAGTATGGCTGTACAGTTTTAACCACCATGTACTAACTCTTAATGTAGAAATAGGAACTGTGTCACCAAGCTAGTAAATACAGTGCTCATTATTATTTTTTTCAGCTTATCATTTTATGCTCACTCTGTGTAGTTACACTGGGGAGAAAATAAATGAAATAAATGAACTGAGTGTCCTTTTATCCTCATATAATATTAATTGTTATGTGCTCTGAGCAGGTGGGGAAAGAACTGTCTCAGAAAATAATATGTGAGTTGCCAGTATCAGTATTTTCGTGTGTGTGTTGTCAGAGTTCATTCACTGAACATGTATTTATAGCCTTCTGTGTGCCAGATCCTGTGCTAGATCTGGGGATACAGAAATGAATAAAACATGATACTTGCTCTCAAGAATGTCAGAACTCAGTGTAATCAGTTCTCTCTTTCTTCTGTGATGGGTTCTTATAAGCCCTTTGATATGTAGTAGAGAGAATTCCTTCCTCCAGAAACTCACACTGTCCCTTGTGTATTAGGATCTTAGTGCAGCAGTGCTCTGCAAGCTTGGACCAGGGCAGAGTGAAATAGCTGATGAGCTGTGCCAGCGTCTACATCAAAAGGAAAGGATGCTGCAGGACCTTCTAAATGATCGAAACAAGCAAGCCATGGAACATGAAATGGAGATTCAGGGTCTGCTTCAGTCCATGAGCACCAGGGAGCAGGAGAGCCAAGTAAGGACTAATGCAGAGATCAGAAGAGTATCAATTACTGCACTTACAGTCTGGAAGTAGGAAGCATCTGAAACTTATAAAATGTGTATATTTATATCATTTTATAGTAAGCTCTGTTTGTTTTTTCTTCAGTTTATTGACTAGACTCCATCAGTCATCAAAGTATGAAATATTTGTGGAACCCGTTTGCCTTTGGCAGGGTGCCTGAACAATATATGTACCAGTTAACTTCATTTACTTTTATTTTCTTTAATACTCTGATCATTTTGAGAGAAAGTTGTATGGCATTCTGAAAGGTTTTGGATTTTGATTCTAAAATATCAAGACTTGAGTAATATTTTGCATTTCCAGTCAAGGTATAAGAAAACTTACACTTCACATATTTTCTCTTAAATCTTGTAAAATCTACGTTATTTTAAGAGAGAAAAAAAGATTTTTTCTTTCCAAAGGTCATGGTGAGAATAAATAACCCCATAATGATATAGGATATATTAATCTCAGAATAATGGTACACAAGTATTTCTGAAGTAAATTCTTAATTTATCCTCACTTCCATGTATCTTTTTCTTCAAGGCTAGAGACTGTTACAGTTGACTTGTGCTGCATTTCAGGGACCAGTAACTCAGAATCCCTCTAGCTGGTTTTTAGAGGGGGCTACAGTCTTACATGGAGCCTGGTTGCACAGTGGTTAAAGCACTCAACCACTAACCAAAAGGTTGGCAGTTGGAAACCACCAGTGGCTCCATGGGAGAAAGATGTGGCAGCCTGCTTCTGTAGAGATTTACAGCCTTGGAAACCCTGTAGGGTTGCTATGAGTTGGAATCGACTCAACAACGTGGGTTTTTTTTGTTGTTGTTTGTTTAGATTCTTACCATTAGCCTTGTTATTTGACCATAATATTCTCTAATGTTTCCTTATCTTATAGGATGGCTGTATTCTACTTTTCTAATTCTCAGATCTGCTGATGAAAATTCACATTTTGTTAGAAACTACTGACGTGCTCCAGAAATTGCTTTTAGAATAGACCTAACAAAACAACTCAGAAAGAAATATTATATATTATATAGGTAGTAAAAAATGAAACCCAGGAGATGATGAAAATTTAAAAAGGTTGTTAGCACAAAAAGAGTAAAAGTTGTATTCTTCTAGATCTTCTTCTCACATTTTAATATGCAAAAGAATCACCTAGATAGCTTTTTAAAGACAGATTCCCCGAGCTCACCCCCATAGATAGAATTAGGAGGTATAAGGTGGGACTTGAGAATTTGCATTAGGTGATGCTGATGCTGCTGGTCCATGGACCACACTTTGAGGTGCACTGCTAGATTTGGCATTTACTAGAAAAAGAATACCAAGGCAAGTAGACAAAAGACCATATCTTATATGTTATTGATTTTTTTTCCATAATAATTTTCGCAGAGGTATTTATTAAGGCAAACTAGTAATGTACTGATAAATGGTTTTGCCCAAATTCCAAAGAGCCTCAATTTTACTTACCGAAAATGGAAGTTTTTTTTTTTATCCCCCCTAGAAACTATGACAAAAGTGCAGCTTCTCTTCTAAAACAGGTAGTAATTCTTCCCAGACACAGTTGGTGCTATGATATAGCTAACCTTGTTCCCATTCTCATTTTATACTGTCAGTAATTTTAGTCTTAATTTATTATCTGCAGGTTTTCTAATTAAATGCAGATTTCCTATGCAGTAATGGTCACAAATACAGGTTTCACCCGCTATCGAAAAGTAGAACATTCTTATGAAACCCTTTGTAAACTGAAATGGTGTAAAGTGAAGAAGCAATTACCATTAATTTATATGTGAAAAAATTTTGAGTGTTCCCAGACCCAAAAAATAACTTACCAAATCATACCAAATAACATATAAAAGCTAAAATAACAGTAACATATAGTAAAAGCAGGAATGATATGATTAACACACAGCCTTTATAAAGTAGAAATAATGTTGTACAGTGTAGTTTCACTAACCAGAATCAGAAAAACAGCGAGCACACTGGAAGGCCAGTTTTATGCTAAGTGAACACGCTTACAAGCTCTCTTAGGCTTTTCTGATACTTTAGGACACATCTTGCTAACAGATGCACGAAATAAATTGAGATAAAACACAGATGCTCATAGACACAGTTCAAAGCTATGGCGGCTCAATGCTGAGGTGTTGAGTATAGTTCAGAGGAAGGAGCTTGATGATGGCCACTCTCACTGCTCGGGCTGCATGCTGCCTCCTTAACAGCTAGCTGCAAAACAAACACTGAATGCTATTTTCGCTTTTCTCCTTTTTTCATAAAAGTGAAAATCGTCTTTGGGTTTCTTTCAGTTAGTGAAAACAGGTACTAATGTAGATCTCATAAAAACTAAGTGGTGTAAAGTGAACTTTTGAAAAGCAAGGGATACCTTTAATGTTCTAATTCTTTCCCTTATTGTGTCATCTGTCTAGGAAAACTGGATTTGAAATGAAACAAACTGGGCTTGGTGGTTCTGAGGTTCAGATTCCCCAGATTGTATGGTCTGATAAAAATGTTTGTGTAATTCTTCTTTCAATAAGTATGTATTGAATGCCTGCTATGTGCCAGACACTGTTATGGGTACTTGGAATTCAGCAGTGACCAAAATATCAAAGTACCTGCTCTTAGGAAATTCACATTCCAATTTGGGGAGAGAGAGACAATAAACACTTGTCACGTAGCATTGGAAAAAAATAAAATACAGCAAGGGTAGTTAGGGATAGAGAAAAGCTTGCTGTTTTAGATAGGGTATGCAGGGAAGGCCAATCTGATAAGGTGATATTTGGCAAAGAGCTGAAGGGAGGGAACTGACCACATGAATGTTTGGGTAAAAAGCATTCCAGGGTGAAGGAATAAATCATCTGTTATTCCAATTCAAACCAGAATCTTAAAACCTTAGCCTGATAGAGTTCTAGCAAAACCAGTTTTCAGATTCTCTCATCTGGAATAGATGTGCTATATTCAGTTTTTTTCAATGTTCTGTATGAGAGGCTTTCTTTCCAGTCATTTGCCTATGTTTTTCCCTGTAAATTGAAAGCAAGAAAACTATTTCATAGGGCCCCACTGGCTTTTCAGAAATGGTTGGCTTTTAAGAAATAGCATCAGATTACAAATTTTATTTTACTAGGGCATTTTTCTAATGTTATGCCTGATTTCCTTTTACTAGGCTGCTGCAGAGAAGATGGTACAAGCCCTAATGGAAAGAAATTCAGAATTACAGGCCCTGCGCCAGTATTTAGGAGGGAAAGACTTCATGACGTCCCAAGCACTTATGTCTAACCAATCGGCTGAAGTTACCGCCATTGGCCTCCATCTTGGAGGGCAACCTGATCAAGTAAGAAGTATAGACAAGTGTTAGATGTTCATGCAGAATGTATTCCCTTTTAACATTTGAGTTTAATATAAGTTTGATAACTTTAATACCAAATCCTGTAAGAATATTCCAAGTCTTTGTCATTGTGATTGTGGTTCCTAGATCTTCCTAAATTCCCGTGATTTTTCCAATTTTTAGGATTCAATGCAGATACCCTCCAGAGATGACAGTGCTTGTTTGACTGCCAAAGGGGATTCCAGCATACCTAGGTCCACATTAGGTAAGTATCAAATTCCATTTCATGCAGGAGTTGTCTGTCTCTCCTTCCTGTAACTCTGTTAGTGGGTTTAGCCAAGGTGCTTCACTCTTTCTTTTCTTACTTTGATGGAAAAAAATAACTTTGTATTTCCCTGAAATACATTGGTAGTTTAACAAGTGATTTTCTATTTCTAAAATTTCTGCTTTATGTATTGGTGGATATTCTTTTATAAAGAAGAGCTTTCCTTCTCCAGTCCTCTCAGCTCCATTTGTTTGCTTGTGTCAGTATGACCTATTGAATTATTTTACAAATATTATTGCATCATCCATTTCTGTCATTATTCTACTTGATTTCCAAATTTGGCCAACGGGAGTATCTTCAAGCTGATTCCTCTGTCCTTTTGGTATTTTTCCCATCAGTTTTTGTCTATATCCAAACTTTCTGGTATAATAAAATGTTCTGCAATCATCTTTTACCTTCCTTGCCTCAGCCCTGGAATCAGCCATTACTCCAAGGAGCTCCCTAGTTCCTTTTAGTGCGGAATAGAAACTAAAATCTAGGCACAAGGTGTGTCCGTTGCTACAGTGATGTCATTGGCTTCTAGGCCCTATTAACTGAATAGAGCTGAGAATGTATATAGCTCACAGTTTCACACTGATTAATTCCAGTTTAACAACACAAGTTCTTTCTTTCTCTTATTCTATATTTGTACCTCTCCTTCACCCAACATTGAGAACCTTGGTTACTTACAACATCAATGTATTTATGCATTTGCTTCATACTACAGTACATAAAAATAGTTTCAGAATTGCTATATGATACCTATCAACAATAAGTCTATTTAAGTAACATGTTTCTTTGTACAGGCAGTCCCCGGGTTACAAACTTCAGAATTATGGACAACTCATACTTGCCTTTTAATGTTATGTAAATTTGCCCTCACTTTGAAATGATTGAACCAATTCCTACTCACAACAAATTCTTCATCACAATCACCTTCACTTGCCACACATGCAGCTTTTAAATCATTGAAAGACTTCAAGCCTTTTCTTGCACTAAAGTAAGGCCAAATAATAACCATATGCACCTGTTCTAACTTACCTACAAATTCGACTTAAAGACTTGAAGACACAGGAATGGATCTTGGACTGCCTATAATTCTTTTTATCCTTAGAATATATCCCACTGCAAAAGTTACTTGGATTAATTTTTTAAATTATCTTCTGGGTGCTATATAGGTTCATTTTTTTCTGTTAGTATTCAATTTTAGGCTTTTTCTCTTCATTGTTGGACCAGCTTTATACATTAAAAGATAAAATATTACCATGGTTCAGAATTCAAATAGTCCCATCTATTTCCTTACCCCTTCTCTCCTGCTTCCACTGATCCCCTGTAGGTAACCAATTTCATTTCTGGATTATCCTTGTTTCTTTTTGCAAAAGTAAGCAGATCAGTCATATGTGTTTGTGGTGTGTGTGTGCTCTGATTTACCCCCTTTTCCTGATACAGTACGTTCTTTTGCACCTAGCTTGTTTCACTTAACAACATATCCTGGAAATCACTTCATATCTATTCTTAAAAATCTTCCTTATTTTATTTTATTTTTTTTACATATGTAGATAGTACTGTATTGTGTGAATATGATGTGGTCCATTCAGTCTTCTCTTTATAGGCATGTAGCTGATTGTAGTATTTTACTATTACAAATAATGATGCAAAGAACAACCTTGTGTGTGTGTGTGTGTGTGTGTGTGTGTGTGTGTTGTGTTGTATAGCTGGAGAGTGCCTTCAGAGTAAATTCTTTGATCACATTATGTTAATAGTGATTAAAGCTAACTTGTATGTTCATTTGTAGGAGATTTGGGTACCGTTGCAGGGATGGAAAAAGAACTGAGTAATGCCAAAGAGGAACTTGAACTCATGGCTAAAAAAGAAAGGGAAAGTCGGGTGAGTTTTCTAGCCATGTGTCATGGGTTGAATTATGTCCCCCAAAAATGTGTGTATCAGTTTGGCTGGGCCATGATTCCTGGTATTGGGTGATTTTCCTATACGTTGTAAATTCTGCCTCTATGATGTTAATGAGGGAGGATGGGTGGCAGTTGCTTTAATGAGGCAGGACTCAATTTAGAAGATTGGACTATGTCCTGAGGCAATCTGTTGAGATATAAAAGAGAGAAGTGAGTAGAGACACAGGGGGACCTCATACCACCAAAAAAGCAGTGCCAGGAGCAGAGCATGTCCTTTGGACCTGAGGTCCCCATGCGGAGAAGCTCCTAGTCTGGGGTAACATTGATGAGAAGGCCGACAGAGAGAGAAAGCTTTCCCCTGGAGCTAACACCCTGAATTTGGACTTTTAGCCTACCTTACTGTAAGGAAATAAACTTTGTTAAAACCATCCACTTGTGGTATTTCTGTTAACAGCAGCACTAGATGACTAGGACACCATGTGTAATTCTAAATACCTAATCTTTTTTCTTCTAAAATAGTTTATATTTAAAAGAGTGCAATTATCCAAGTAAAATATCTGGGTCCAAATGTAAGATATTTCCTTTTTGTTTTTGGAGAAAAATATAAATTACTTTATATATACATTTTCTTACCAACATGTTCTTCTTTTTATAAACAAGAATTATTAAAACTTTTCAAGTGTTAATACAACATTGCTTTCTCTACCCATTACCAACTGGAATAAAAGAATTGTGAAACACTTGTTAAAATGAAGTGCTATGTAATTGCTGTTTAGAATTATGACATTAGATCCATGAAATTAGTTTTAGATACACGAAACAAGAGAAATGCGAGCATGATCAATATAGTGCTCACTGTATGCAATGCACTGTGCTAGGTACTTAAAATACGTTAGTGCTAATGCTTACAACTCTGTGCAAGGTAGATGGTATTTGCCCTGATTTATAGATGAAGAAGCTGAAACACTGTTTTGTTTTGTTTTTTTAACATAGGAGTGGGGCATAGTCATATAACTATTAAGGCCAAAGCTAAGATTTAGACCCAAGTCTTTTGTGACTCCAAACACTGTCTAAGAAGTCATTTCTTGGAGCAGAACATTTTTCCCATCCTTATGCTTTAACTATTTCTAGTAATGGCATTTACATCAGTGTTCTTAGAAAAGGCTTCTCAGCCTTACAGAATCTCTTCCCTGTCTGCCTTCTCTGTATAGTTCTGTGTCCAACTCTGATATAGAAGAAATGTTAGGGCTACAGCATAGAGCTACAGACTACAGGTTAAAGCCTTTATGTTAGTTGGCATCTGCTTTAGATCAGTCAGTGTCATTGATTCCTGAAATGTTTCCTAAATTAGCTACTGTGTCTAGCTCTTCAGTCTTGTTCTACCTCTTTGCCATAATTAGATCTATAATACAAAACCTGTGTTCGTGTGTGATGGAATTATCTTATTGTACCTCTTAACTTCTCTTTTTATTACCACAGTCCTGCTTACAATCAGCCTCATGTTATGTGACTTAGTTCTGAGGATGTGAGAGTTTGTGGTATTTTAAAAATAACAGTTTTAAAAGTCCCCTGATGCCCCTCCCTATTTTTTGGTCTACCCTAGCCATTATCTGATTATGCATGTAAGACATTTTATGTTCCACATATTGTTCTGTTTTTCTCATATATACTCAATCCAGAGTAATATTACTTTTTGGTTCTAATCTGTTTTCAGGATCATAAAATTCTAATGATTATAAATGGATATTGCAAGTGAGTGATATAGCTATATTGCTTACCTTTATGTATCTTTAATCAACTACCCACCTCTCATTCCAGTGCCATATATATTCATTATCACATCTTCTCTAATGTTGGGTATTTACCAAAAGCCCTGTATATTTTCCTATATTTTCAAACATTTTTCCTATTGTCTTGACATAATAACAATAGTAATAATAATAATAATAGTTATAATAGTAGTAGCAGCAACAGCAGTACCGGCAGTATTAGTCCCCATTCATTGATTGCCTGCTATGTACCAGGCATTTTAAATATGTTTTCTGTAATTCTCACACAGCCCTGCAAATGCTATTATTAGATATTATTATTAGATATTATTTCCATTTTATAACTGAGGAAACTGAGGCTCAGTTTAAATGCCTTGTCGAGGAGATTATGCCAGGATTTAAAACCCATGTCTGTCTGACTGCAGACCTTTATCATACTGCAATCATTTCTCTTCTTCTTGTTTTCATTTTTCTTCAATGGAGCAAATACCTGGATATATAATGATGGAGTTCCCTGAAGAGGGCCAAATAAATAGCACTCTTTTTTCCATATTCAAGATCTGAACAAATTGAGAACAAATTGAGAAATGAAGTAGTGGCAGATAGTTTGATGGACAATCAACTTTATTACTGATAAACACTTAAGTAGAGAACTTAATTCAAGAGCCAAGTGGGCCTTCTAGCCAAATCCCAGAATTAAGGAGACTTACCTACCCACTCACAGGCAACAATGAACATTGGTCGTTGGCAGACCACACTGCAGGGTGGGAAGAGCTTGCCCTTGGAGAAGCAGTGGAGAGTAAACAGGCTTCCTGCAGACAGCTGTCTCTCAAGAAGAAGGGTGGGGTTGAGTCACCCATGCCTGGCTTATTCTTCCCCAGTCTTCCATTAAGATAAACCTCTCTACTTCCCTGGGGCTGAGTAAAGAGTGAAGAGTGGTCAAGAGTTAACACTAATTAAGCTCCAACATGGGAGGAAACATTAGGAGAATAATTTCCTCCTAACATGCCACAGTAGCCCAGAACCATCAAATAACTGTGTAGTTATATGTCATCATGAGCCTACTTAGTGATACTATAATTGATGGAATTAGAAGATATGCAAGTAAAATTTTTATTGCTTATAACTTAAATTTTATATATGTAATGGAAGAGGTGTTAAACTTTCTTCAGGAAATGTGTTCATATCTTAAAATAGCTTGTGTGCCATCTGCCTTTACTTGTCATACCTATTTTATTTTTTTGAATTATCCTAAAATATTTCTTTAAAATATTTACTTAGAAATAACTTGTTATGTTATCGTTAGGTGCCATTGAGTTGATTTTGACTCATAGTGACCCCATGTAACAGAGTAGAACTCCCCCGTAGGGTTTTCTTGGCTGTAATCTTTACAGAAGCAGATCACCGGCCAGGCCTTTCTCCTGTGGAGCCACTGGGTTTATGGTAATGCGTTGGAACCGCCAACCTTTCAGTTTATAGTTGAGCGTTTAACTGTTTTGTGCCACGAGGGCTGCTTACAAATAACTTGCCGTTACCATAAACCTTTCAGCTAGAAGTTGAGTGCTTAACAGTTTTTGCCACCCAGGGATTCCGTCTTTATGGTAATGGAACAAATCTTGCTGTTACCATAAAGACGGAGTCCCTGGGTGGCGTAAACGGTTAAGCACTTGACAACTAGCCAAAAGGTCAGTGGTTCAAACCCACCTCGAGGCCCCTTGAAAGATAGACCTGGTGATCTGCTTCCAAAAGGTCACGGCCTTGAGAACCCTATGGAGCAGTTCTACTCTGCACACATGGGGTCGCCATGAGTCAGAATCAACTCAACAGCAACAAACATTAATAACACCATAAAGACTATATGGATGTGTAATATCTATTTAAAAAAAACAAAAAACGCAAACCTTTTGCTGTTGAGTCAGTTCCGACTCATAGTGACCCAGTGGGACAGAGTAGAACTGCCCCATAGGGTTTCCAAGGTTGTAAATCTTTACAGAAGCAGATTGCCACATCTTTCTCCCATACAGTGTCCAGTGGTTTCAAACTGCTGACCTTTTGGTTACTAGCCAAGTGCTTAACCACTGTGCCACCTAGGCCCCTTGTAGTATCTGTAGGGAAGACATTATGGCTTCATGCCTCTGTGTCTGCTTCTCTGAGTTTACATCCTGGATCTACCACTTAACTAGCTCTGTGACTTTGAACAAGTTTTTTTTTTTTTTTTAATTGTGCTTTAGATGAAGGTTTACAGAGCAAACTAGCTTCTCATTAAACAGTACACATATTGTTTTATGACATTGGTTAACAACCCCACAACATGTCAGCACACTCCCTTCTTGACCTTGGGTTCCCTATTACCAGCTTTCCTGTCCCCTCCTACCTTCTAGTCGTTGCCCCTGAACTGGTATGCCCCTTTAGTCTCGTTTTGTTTTATGGGTCTGTCTAATCTTTGGATGAAGGGTAAACCGCAGGAGTGACTTAATTACTGAGCTAAAAGGGTATGTGGGGACCATACTTTCAGGGTTTCTCCAGTCTCTGTCATGCCAGTAAGTCTGGTCTTTTTTTGTGAGTTAGAATTTTGTTCTACATTTTTCTCCAGTTCTTTCTGGGACCCTCTATTGTGATCCCTGTCAGAGCAGTCAGTGGTGGTAGCCAGGCATCATCTAGTTGTACTGGACTCAGTCTGGTGGAGGCTGTGGTCTTTCCCTTGTAACTTTAGTTTTCTTCATTCTCCCTTGCTCCCAAAGGGGTGAGACCAGTGGAGTATCTCAGATGGTCTCTCACAGGCTTTTAAGACCCCAGACACTACTCACCAAGGTAGAATGTAGAACATTTTCTTTATAAACTATGTTATGCCAATCGAGCTATATGTTCCCCAAGACCATGGCCCCCATAGCCTTCAGCCCAGTAATTCTATCCCTCAGGGAGTTTGGATGTGTCTATGGAGCTTCCATGACCTTGCCTTATACAAGTTGTGCTGGTTTCCCTAGTACTGTGTACTGTCTTGCCTTTCACCAGTTACCGCTTATCTATTGTCTATTTAGTGGTTTTCCACCCCCACCCCTCCCCTCTCTTGTAACCATCAAAGATTGTTTCTTTTTGAACAAGTTTCTTAACCTCTCTCAGCCTCGGTCACCTCATCATAAAATGTGGAGTTCTTATTTAATGGAATTGCTGTGAGGATTCACTCATTTATTCCTCAAGTATATGAGTACCTTCTGTAAGCCAGGGTTAGTGGTAGGGATGAGGTAGCGAACAAGATTAACTAGGTCCCTGACCTTATGTAATTAATTTCTACTGGGGAGAGATGGACAATAAACAAATAAGTAAATAAGTGTAGACTGTAGTAAGTGATATGAAGGAGATAATAGAAAGTAACATGGATGGCACCACCTTAGATAGGGTAGCCAAAGAAGGCTTCTCTGAGCAGATAAGATTTAAGCTGGGACCTGATGATGAGAAGGAGGCATCCATAAAACCTGGGGAAGATATTTCAGACAGAGGGTATAGTAGGTGCAAAGGCTTTGATTCAAGAGAAAATCTAGTGTTTCTAGAAAAGTGCAGTGTGCCCAGAGAGTTGTGAATGAGGAGTAAAAACAGGTATTGAACTTGAAGTAGACAGGAGCCAGATGACAAGGTTTTTTAAGAGGATTAAATATATGCAAAGCATTTATCATAGTGCCTGACACGTAGTAAGCACCCAGTGAATGTTAGCAGCTATTGTTATGATTATTAATGAACTTTGTCGTAATCAAATATTTGTCATTTCCTCATGAGGAGTGATGGAGGATATAACTGGAAGTTTAGAGTATACAGTGCTAAATTTTGGTAAGACTTCTTCATAGTTGGTGGCATGTTCTTCCGTTAAGAGGCATGTAATATTTAATGATGTCTGTGGTGTTAGTAGCTGTTGATGCTCAATGCCTATATCTATTAATTCTTTAGGGATTGCAAAATGAATGTATTCTCATTCTATCATTTCTTCATCTATTAACTGCAATACTTCTATAAAGAAAAATTTCATCTATTCATACATTCACTAATGGTGTATACTTTTTAAAATATCTCAATAAACTCATGAATTAAATATATATATTCTGTTTCACAAGGAACCCTGGTAGCACAGTGGTTAAAACACTCGGCTGCGAACCGATAGGTCGCAGTTCAACTCACCAGCCACTCCTTGGGAGAAAATGTGGCAGTCTGCTTCTGTAAAGATTACAGCCTTGGAAACCCTATGGAGCAGTTCTACTCTGTCCTGTAAGGTCGCTATGAGTCAGAATCGACTCATCAGCAGTGGGTTTGGTATTGTGTTTCACAAGGACCCCTGCTGGTGCAATGGTTAAGTGCTCAGCTGCGAACAAAAGACCTGGCCATCTGCTCCCGTAAAGGTTAGAGCCTAGAAAACCCTGTGGGGCAGTTTTCCTCTGGCACCTGGGTGTCTGTGAGTTGGAATCAACTCAATGGCACGTAGTAGCGACAACATTGTGTTTTACAGTGCTGTCTCAAATGGGATACATCACTAGAAACAACTACTATGGCTTTGGTACCACACTGTATGGTTTATTGATCTGATCCAGTGGAGCACTGTTCATGTTCCAGTTTTCACTAGTATTACCGGCTAATAGTGATATGATATGGAAAAACATTTTGCCTCAGCGTTAAAATGTAAATGTGACAGATATTGTTTCCTTTGCCCATTAACTTCAGGATTTCTTCTCCCCACAGATGGAACTTTCTGCTTTACAGTCCATGGTGGCTGTGCAAGAGGAAGAGCTGCAGGTGCAGGCTGCTGATATGGAGTCCCTGACCAGGAACATCCAGATTAAAGAAGACCTCATAAAGGTCATTCAAAGCTTTTTAAAGACCATTGGAAATGATTGCAGCTCACAATACCAGTAGGGCATCTTCAAATAATGTTTAGTCACTTGGCCAGTGCTTATTTCCTTGATGCATTGTTAGTTCGAGTCTCTTAACCATATTCCTTTTGACTTGTGTAATAGTTGCAGAGATTTCATAAAGAAAATGTCATTATCAACATCCCACTTGAAAGTATAGCAGACTATTTCGGAAGCAGGTGGTCCTTTGCTCCTCTGCTAAATAGTATTTTATTATACTTTTTTTTTTTTTAATCTCTAGGACCTGCAGATGCAACTGGTTGATCCTGAAGACATACCAGCTATGGAATGCCTGACCCAAGAAGTCTTACTTCTTCGGGAAAAAGTTGCTTCAGTAGAATCTCAGGGTCAAGGAACTTCAGGAAGCCGAAGACAACAAGTAAGTAGTTGGAATACAGACCTTACTTTTACTGTGAAATCGACAGTGGAAAGGCTGTCATCTCAATTATTTGTGGTCGGTCGATGATATTCTATAGAGAATCAGTGAATTTCCTACTGTGGTCATTAGCAGCCATAGATGTCCTTTTCTGAAAGGAGCAACAGTTCTTGGACTCACACTTTCGTTTTTCTCTCTCAAGTAAAGCCTTCTCGTGTACCTGCATTTAACCACATTCACACCTCTCCCAACTTAAAAAAGAAAAAAAAAAAAAGGTAGGAAAAAAAAAAGCCTACTCACTCCTAAATTCCTTTGTAACATCCTCCCATGTCAAACCTCTCTTGGATGCCAAATTTTTCAAAAAGATTTACTTACCTATATTCTCTGTCTCTCTTATCATCTCTCTCACTAACTACTCATCTCACTCCTATCTGGCTTTTAGCTCCAGGGGTTCACTTAAACAGATCTCTGCTTTCTAGTGCTTATCTCAGCACATCTTCTTTATAGCACTTACTACAGCTCACAGTGACCCGTGACTGTGACTGATGACTGTTTCCCCTACTAGGTCATAAGCTTATCCTTAGAACCTAGAACAGAGCCTGACACATAGAAGGTGCTCAATAGTATTTGTTGAGTGAATGAAGAATACTAGTAAGTGCTACCATATATGTTTCCCTCTCACCATTCCTTCCTCTTTCCCCACCCTTTTTCCTTAGCTGCTTTGCTCAGTTCTGCCTTCTCCCTCCTCTTTTTCCTCTTCTTGCCACCATGTATGAATTCTGCCTTTTTTTTAAAAAAAGACAATGAATGTGTTGATTTGAAAACTAAGATACTGTAGGAAGCTTAAGAAGTAATAAGGAAGTGGTCTTTTTTACTCATTGTTCCCTGCTAATGCCTTCTTTTGGTCTCCTCAGGATTAACTGCAGCTTCATGTCTCACTTTACCATTTGCATGTTGCTTCTTTCTTCTTTCCTCAGTTGCTCCTGATGCTGGAAGGACTGGTAGATGAACGGAGTCGTCTCAATGAAGCCTTACAAGCAGAGAGACAGCTCTATAGCAGTCTGGTGAAGTTTCATGCCCATCCAGAGAGGTAAGAGAGTGACTGTACGTTTTCCCTCTCATTTCTCATCAAGTCCAGATGCCTACGATACTGAAGGCTGGAGTGAAAGGAAGAAGAGACAATGCTGGGGCTGCCCAATTTGTCATTTATTGTATGGATTTCTCTTAGCCTCAGTGTCTAAATCTTAAATCAAGAATGATACCTGGTTACTTAGCTATTGAGAGATTAAATGAGAAGATATGTCACGTGTCTAAACCAGTGCCTGGCATGTAATAAGCATTCAGTGTATATTCCTTGCCTTTCTCTGCTCCATGTCCTGTGGATCACTGGTCTACTGTAAGAGTAAGGCTATAAACGGCACTGACATTCATTGCATATCAGTGATCCTGGGGTGATATCTAGCCTCTTTTTCCTTTTCCTGTTTTTTATTCTTTTACTATTCAGTTTCTTCTAGCTTGTTGTTAATTTTTTTTCTTCTTTTTAGCTCAAGAAAGTGAAGGCAGAGGAAAGGTATCATAGGCCACCAGATTGTGTTACTTTCTGAAAAACCTCTGGATCTCTGTAAACTAAATTCCTCTCCAGAGCACTGTCCACTTTGTTAACAAAGGAGAAAGCAGATATCTTCAGTGGTAGTCCTACTTGACTCAGTCTTGCTTCAGTTTGCATTTAGTTTTTCTTGTCTTTTAGTTTATCAGAAAGTAAAGCTCTAGTCAAATAATGAAATTCTTATGTGAGCTATAATGTTATGAGATAAACCTTAGGCTCTATAATTTTATGTGAAATTGACCCAGAATCTAGCATAAAGGGGCCAACTTAAAGTAATCTACCAACAGTGAACACAAGTGCCACGACAAAGACTACATTCATTTATTGTGTCCTGGAGAACAATTACTTTAGAAAGTCTCACGGCTTACAGTGGCATTGAAAACATATGAGGACTCATTACAGTTGATCACTAATCGATTTTCCTTCCGTGTGGCATGTGTAATCAGCTCTGAGAGAGACCGAACTCTGCAGGTGGAACTGGAAGGGGTCCAGGTGTTACGCGGTCGGCTAGAAGAAGTTCTTGGAAGAAGCCTGGAACGCTTAAGCAGGCTGGAGACCCTGGCCGCCATTGGAGGTGGGGAACTGGAAAGTGTGCAAGTTCATCACAAGCATGCCTTCTGAGCACTGGCGGGTCATGCTGCAGCCCAGGATGGAAAA
Source organism: Trichechus manatus latirostris (assembly GCF_000243295.1). Classification (NCBI taxonomy): domain Eukaryota; kingdom Metazoa; phylum Chordata; class Mammalia; order Sirenia; family Trichechidae; genus Trichechus; species Trichechus manatus. Next base: position 2,396,274 of record NW_004444009.1, read on the forward strand.
CCTTGTTTGCACTAACCAGAGAGAGCCTTGTCTGACTTTGGCAGAGTTAACTGGTGACTTACTAATGATAGAACTGGTACAAGTAGCGTCAGCTACAAAGTGAAACTCACTTTAGACTGTCTGCATCTCACTGTACGTATCTATCTCTAAATTGAATGGTGGAGGCTACAAAGTGAATTTGCACATTTGAAATCATTCGATTTTAGTTTTCCCACCTGTATTCATTCCTTTCCCTAGCCTCTCCTTCTCATTCTCTCATCCCTTCTTTGGGCCAATAAAGTTTATTCCTCCCCCACTTTCACAATCCATTTCACACGTTCCATATCATGTCACAGACGCATGCGTGTGTAATATTTTTGTCATTCAGTGAACTCCTGCTCTTTGAATGAGAGCAGTTTGTTTTTTTAAATCAAATAAAGGAAAAATTTCGAGAAGAGAGAGATTGAGAGTCTATAGGAAGACTTTGCAAAAGTGGTACACTCCTTAACAAGTAATCAAAAGCGAGAGAGTAGTCTTGTAATAGTAAACTGCAAGCACTGGGAGGGCTAGCCAGCTAAAGAGCAGAGGCAAAGACTTTTTAAGTGCTTATAGTAAATCTTTACCTCTAATATTATTTCAGAGTTGATTACTGAATGACACAGGTGAATCAGATTAGGTGCAGATTAAATTCCATTTGGAAATTTTTTCAATGACCCCTTTAAAAACCAAACCAAACCAGTTTGCCACTGAGTCGATTCCAACTCAGAGTGACCCCGTTAGGTTTCTTTAAACCAAAGACATGCTATATTTAGTCAGAGCATGACTTCAAGAAAGCTCCAAATCTTCCAGAGTCAGAATTCTCTGTGTACAAAGATAATTTCAAATAGAATGTCGTCCCCCTTGAAATTCAGTATTTCAGACAGGGTAAACTTCAGTGAACCTTTGTTTATATTGCTTACTTACTTCCATTTGGTAGTGGCATTAGACAGAGTCCTGTACTTCGTGCTGACACATTTCTCCATATAGAAATGCGTAATAGGCTTCAGGGTTTGAAGTGCTTGGATAGCTTAGAATGAAATGTGGTCGCAGATCTGTGTTCCTAGTTTTAGTTATAGTCTCAATGCTTTCTTGTGGCAACATGACAGGTATAAGGAAAGGTATACTCAAGATTGTATTTCTGGTGTCTTAAATGTCAAGAGTATGAAAAGTAACCAAGATTACTTGGTGTTTTGTGGGTATAACACTGTGAGGTTTCTTATTTCTGGATACAATTTTTCCAGATTAGAAGCTGAGATTTCAGTTTTTAAACGTGGAATTTGGGAGACAGGGATTGTAAATATGATTTACAATGCTTTTAGCATTGTAAATATTATCGAGTACCCTTTCCAAACTAGATGAGGCACAGTGACTTATTTTTCCTTCCATTTTTTACATGGCACTTTTATTTCTTTCACATTCATGTGTTGACATGGTTGCATTGCATTCTAAATTCCATCCAAGTTTTTGTAACCTTAGCTGTGCCTATAACAGGTAGAGCATCAGTCAAACTAAAATAGACAGGGAAGAAAATGTTTTATTGGAGAAACACTCTAGAATCTTCTGATTAAGTAGTTTGCAAAAGATTGATAGCCACAAGACTTCCTCTTACTGGAAATACCATTCCAGTTTATTGGTCTTTGAGGGAAGAATGAGTCATTTGGGGGCGGGGGGAAGCAGAACCATCCAATTTTCTCAGTCTTAAATTTTAAGAGACCTTTTTCTACACAAAACATAATTTTCCAGAAGTCACGAGGAGGATAATCAAGCTATAAAAATGCCAGCCCATCAAAGACTAGTCTATTGTGTCATTACAGGAGGGCATTTAGGAAATGTCTTCCCTTAATTTTCCTAGGAGACCAAGGAAACTTTCTAAATCTCTGGTTAAAATTCACCCATGAGTGACTCTTGGGTGCTAATGGCTCATAATGATTACAGTAATTTATGTTAATTACCACCTCTTCTATCAACCTCCAACAAGAGTAGGAATATCCCTAGGTATCTTGAATGTTGCTAAGTATTAGAAATATTAATGTAGTTTGATGAATAATAAGAAACTCAACTTCCTATAGAAAAATTATCAAAATGGATTAGGAACAAAGTAAATTCTGACCCTGATATGGACCCTGAAAAGACCGACTAATTTGTGCTTTTGTTATTTGCATCAATTCTGTAGTTGATGTTATGTCTTAATTATAAAAAACTAAGTGATTTACTGGCAAAGGATAAGTTAAGAGTTTGACTTTGGTACCACAGATTTGACTAAAATCTGGTACTAACCTTCTGGTCTTGATAGCTGGAATGAGGTTTGAAAGGAGTGCTACCTGGGGAGGGCTTCCTGGTCTAACAATTTTGCATAATAATTTGGCATCTGATCAGAGAACATGATTCTGATGGATTTTGTTTTTTGGCCCACAGATAGATGATGCTGTAATTGGACGCATCATTTATGTAATCATATTTGGCATGATACAATGTGATTCCATTCTCTCTTCAGGAGCACAGACCCTTTCTATTACTGGACTAGTCTACCATTTTCCAACATGACAGTAGCTTTAGATAAAGCATCTTGTGCTTATAGAACCTTATGTTTGAATAAGAAACTTTGAAAGAAAGTGAATGAATTAAATCTTTCCTCAGGCCATGCTTAATTGGAAGCATGGGATTTAAATTGAGAAAATTCTATATTGGTAAATTCTGTTTTTCTTATAATTATTTTTCAAGTAATAGAAGATGTGTTGAGTAATGGTTGTAAGAGGTCAGGGTAGATGAAAACTAGAATTTATAGAACTATAGAGTTGCAAAGGACCTCCAGAAGGATTTATTTAATGAATGAAATGGAAGTCCTTAATGATAAATATTTCCCCTAAACTCTTTTCTATTGAAAGTTTAAACTGTATTGAAATCTGATGATTGTTAGTGCCTAACATAAGTCAACATTATTCTGATGTTCTCTTTTTTAGTATTTAGCCAAATACTAACATTTTGAACACGCATAATTAAGCTATTTTAATATGTCAGCCTTTCATTTTGACAGGGTGTAACCTTACACTGTCTCCATATTTTCCCCCCTGCCCCCATACCTACTTTTCTTCATTCACTTGTGGACAAGCAATATTTTTATTCTACTTCTTAAGGAAAGTAAAAATTTCCTTGTTCATATTTCAAAAATATTTTTCAATTACGTTATATATAGTAAGATATCTATTAAGAAGTAAGAATCTCAGCATGTATAGGATATCAGATCCTAGCCAGAAGTGGTCCCTGGAAAGCTCTTTAGTATCTTTTACTTACACAGATTATGAATAAGTGACCTCTGTGGAAGGTACACATAAAAAACCTGGCACTTTTATGATTATGTTTCCCCTTACTTTAGTATCTGGACCATGAGAAGTTTGGCTTATAGCTTCAAAACAGTGAAGGAAAATTGATCTTGGTTCTCTCTGCTTCTGTCTTACAGTTGAATCTGGAGTTCTTAGATTAGGGAAAGGAGGAGCAGATCAGATTATACTGAAAATTGCTTCTTTCTTTGAAGATTGAAGATTGACCTACTTAAAGTCACTTCCCTTTGGACTGTTGTTGGCCTTAGAGAGAACAATTCTTTAATATCTTTGTTTCCCTTGAACCTAGTATTATAAAATCCTAGTTCCACTGTTAGGAAAAGTCATTGATTTCTGATGTCGTGGTCTTTTATTTGCCATTCTTCAAAAACCATAAGTTGCATCTTCAACTAGGGTCTCAGTTATGCAGCCAGTGTTGTACAGGGAAATGTGACAAACTTCCTATGAAGTGAGGAAGAAATATTAGTAACCCACACACTTAAAGTCCATCTTACATCTTGCCTTCTAGAAATTCTAGAGAAAGAATGAATGAAATTAGCTTGCTTTTTCAGATATTAACATCCTGTGAAATGCAAGCACATAGAGTATTTTCTCTCATTTCTTTTAGAGTTCAGAGAGCTTTTCTTCTCCCTTTGGTAGCACTAATTTTATATAAACATTTATACAGTAGAAAGAACAGCTAGGAATATAGAGTTCATATAAGGCAGCCCTATTTAAAAACCACGACTAACAAAAACCAGAAGGAATGAGTCACTAGGACAATACATTGGAGATACTAGTAGTTACATAGAGATACATTGTAGTTACTAGTTTCTGAGTTAATTCATTTTGGAATATGGATGTAAGTCATACTCTCATCAGCCATTTGCAGCAACAACTGTGTTAAAACGTTATGTCTTAGAAGATAAACATGTCACTCTTAAGTAGTCTTAGTGTTGACAGAAGGTAAGTCCTCAACTTCTTTATATGTAATCACATAAGCCTGGATGGATTTCCCAAATGAAAAAAATTAACGTTGTAATTTGCTTCCAACAAAAAATGGGAAGTGGAAGGGAAAGACAAAGCTATACAGCTAACAATACTAATTTTACATCAGATTTCAAATAATAATTAAACTGATAAAGTGATTTAATAATTCTTGTTTTACTTTCCCTTTTTGTGTTTAAAGTCAAGTTTCAGAAAGAAAAATTTCTATCATACTGCTTTCCTCTTGTTAAAGCATAAAATAGGAAGGATAAAATAGGAAGTCCAGCAACATCGGAAAATGTTTAGTCTAAAGTAATATTAAGAGTAGGGGTGTTAGGTCCATGAGCCAAATAAGCTTCATTGTTCCATTAGGAACTCTTAATTGTCAAGAAAATGCTTGTAATGTGCTTTTAGCGTATAACATGAGTATGCAGTGCTTTTGCAGTTATCAAAATCATTGGTCTCAAGCATTCAATCTCCCTCTCCATCTGTAAACTTGAGAGGTATGTGTATATACAAGTATGTTTTATAAATCTTGAATTTCTATCTGTTTCAGTGAAGAATTTCGATCTGTTTCAGTTTGATAATAAAAGCAGTTTTTCCTGCTTTTATCACTTATAATTTTGCTCTTGGGGCTGTTGAGAAACATTCAAGTGATTCCATAACAATTTCAGATGAAGAAAGAATAGACCTGTTAAATGATCCAGAAACTTGGCATTAGATTGTTTCCAGGACTATCTCCCCACCAGAATAAGCTGTGTATTTTTCTCTGGAAGTTCATTTCTTCATGGCACTGTGCTGTGTTAATCTGTGTTAACGTTTGTGCTGAAATGGAGAGTGTACGTTTTTATAGATAAGTATTAGAATTTCAGCTACTCTAGTTGAGAGACTAAAATGTCTTACTGATCCAATAAAAGTGTCAAAGGCCAACAGTAACTATTTGGTTTCATTTTTATGAGAAAAGAAGTAGACAAAGTATATCTCTTTTTTTTTTTTTTTTTCCTTATAGGACAATCAGCCTATTGATCTTTGTACTAAAATTCCAAGTCAAAGTAAGGTGCTATGGAATGAGTAAATGGCTTTGTATTAATTTAACTAAAGAAAGGACGAGGAAGAAACCTGGATCTTTGTTCTCCTAAGGAAGTGAGATGAAAAAAATAGCCTTGTGCTTTCCCCAGAAAGGTGAAAGGGGCTACTTTACCTTGGAAACCCTTTCTTGCCCCTGAAGGAGAGTAGCAGAAAGCAGGATAGAGATTTGAGGAACCAACTGTTCTGGTGGGCAGTGGTATCTCAGTAAATGGTCCTAGTAAAGCCTGCTTCTTATGTTCTTTTAGGATAAAAAGAGACCATGAGGAGGAAGAATTCCTTGAGTGAAAATCAGAACATTATGGAATAGAGTGGTCAAATCTGGTTTGCCCAGGACAGTCCCAGTTTACATCTGTCCTGGTCAGCCTAAGAATAGGTGACTGTCTAGTTTTATTGGATACTTATCCTTTTGAAAAAGTGAAAACTCTTTCCAGAATCCTGGGGAGTTTTAATACCCCTAAAAGTTTTTTAGATTATGATCATATCTTTTTAGGTCGCAGAAAGCAGCTGCTGATTCTGAATAATGTACAAGCTGGAAGTCCCTCCAGTTTACTTCAGAGATGTTGTACTTTAAAGACAAAGATAGACCATAAAGGGGTTTGACTGCAGACAGCAATTTTCTTATCTAGCTACTTCTGTTCCAAGATCAGAAACTGTCTAGTTAAATAATTGTATTTCTAGGCAAAGCTTGTGGAAGACTTTATGAAATCCTAGAGTTGCCTTATGGTCTAGAAAGGAATGAACAAAATTGCATGGTTTGATCTTTTTTCTTTGATTCTCTCAACTAGCATCATAATATTAAAGTCAGCACTAGTTCATGAAAGATGAAACCATGGGAATTCTTTTAATGAGCATGTGGCAGATGAGGTGCCTGGGAATGAAAGTGAGATGGGCCCAAGAGGACCTGGCTCTGAGCCTGGCACTGAGGGAAGGAACGGTTGGGCCCTTGGCACAGCAAACTTGGTCATGCTGTAAAGTTTTAGTTCTTTGAGTCCCTTTTCAAAATTAGTGAAATATGACACCTGCTACATTCTGAGTAACAGTATGGGGGAATGTTACTCTTTTTCTGTTGATCCCATGTAAATAGGCTTAAAGAACAGATAATAACTATAGAGTAGAATTTGGGAAAGATGGTCTCGACCTCCCCCGTCCCCCCCCCCCCGGTGGGGCTCATTACTGGAGAATTAAAATAAAACTTTATATATAATTAATTTCCTTCTAAGGCTTATTCCAGCATAGTGGAGTTTTATGGCAGTTATAATTTAATGATGAATTCTGTTCGTAAAGCAAAAACTCAAAAAGAGTTCATCCTACTTTACTGACAACTTTATGCTCTTTCCACTGTCCTGTGAAGCAGGGAGAGAAGAGTATTATTTAAAGCCTCCTGATAGGGGAAACAGATATTCAGAAGTGAAGAAGTGCAAATAGAATAACCAAGATCATCCAGTTAATAACAGCAGCTATAAAACTTCCCTCTGCTAACTACATTTAGGTTCTAAGGGCTTCTACTTTTTCAGCCTTCAACCTTTTAGCCCATGGACTACTTCAGTTTATCAGTAATAATAATAATAATAAAATATTGGGTAACATTTATTGAGCACACACTGTGCCAAACACTGTTCTAAGCACTTCAAAAGCAGCAAACCCTGTAAAGTTCACAACTGTATGGAGTGGATATTACTATTAACCCCAATTAAAAAATGAGGATACCATGTTACAGAAAGATGATGACTTGCTAGTTATTGGCAGAAGCAGAATTCAAACCCAGTCTGGCTCCAGAGTTGATGTTCTTAATCATCATGCCATCCTCAGTTTAAGAAGCTCCACAAAAATATGAATTTTTTTTGCCTCAATAATAAGAATACCTCATATTTGCATAATGCTTAAATTTTCACCCAAGGATTTCATACTATTATGCTTTAGAGAATTGTTTTAGTTCTGTGTACTTTGTAGAATCAGATATATAGTAGAAAATAATTTTTAAAATCAAAGTAAGGGACATTTTGGTATCACCTCTGTTTTATCTGGTTCAGAGCCTAGAGACTTGCAAGGACCACAACTTGTGAACTATCACTGAAACTTCAAATAAAAGTTTTTAATAAAATTGTCAGTCTAGCATGTAATAGTCATAGGATAATCAAGTTAATATTGAATGAACAGATACTTACCTTTAGAGAATCTGAAGGTGGCAGATCATTTTATTTCAGATTTTATCAAAAATAAGGAGAAGATTCATCAATATAAAATGGTAGATATCTCTAAATTAGAAATTTAAAGTATTCCAAATTAGTTCTGGAGGAAAGTGTTTTGCTGCCTCATAAAAACTTAGAAAAGGAAATGTCCCACAGAAAAGCAGTTCTTTCATTGTCATTTATAAGAAAATGGAAATGGTAACAACATAAAGGGGGTGTCTAATATAAACATATTTAGGACCTTAGGTGGGATCATTGATTCCCATGTTTCCTGCAAAAAATTTTCAGCTTTCTTCTACCCCTCAAATACACAAACAAATCTTTTAGCATTCTAAAGCAATTGGTAAAAAACTGAATAAGCTTTAAAGCTGCCACAAAGGAAGGACAGCAGACTGTGAGCTAGCCAAAAAAAAAAAACCTCAACAAAAACAAACAAAAGCCCTGAGTGTTGGGATGAGATGAGCGTTTTTGCTTAGTCTCCATCTAACTCCTCATGAAGTCAAAACGATGGCACGCTGACCCTGAGTAAATTAAAGAGAGAGCATTACATAGGAATGCAGATGTGTCATCCATCAGAAGGCCAACAAAGGTAAGTGGAGGGCAGGAAGTGTCAGAGAAAAGCCTTTAAGACCAGCGACAGTCACCCTGTCTAATCCCCACATACGTTATTCCTGAAACCTAGACTGGAATCTTCTTGGGATGTGGGCCAGCATGGCTATACAGCCCACCAAGAATGGTATGAGGATGAGGATCCTGGGCCTCACAGAGCTGAACTTTCTTCAACCAAAGAATCATTATCTATCCCAAAACTCAGAAAGGAGGCAATATGAAAAGTATGTTTTCTTAATCAGTCACTGAGTGGAACAATTCATTTTCTTTGCAGGAAAAAAAAATAAAAGATTCTGATCTCTACTGTTGTACAGGGGCAGATTTTCAAAAGTAACAATAATGTTATATCGATGTCCTCAGATGAATTGGCATCCTGGTTCAGTGAGTTTCCAAAACAGCCAAAGTTTAGGGGGTTTGTTCATTCAGCTCCTTGTCACCAGTATTCTGATAGAGATGGTTCTGAGGCTGAGGTTTGAAAGAGTAAGTATTGGAAATCCCTATTGTACACTGTCTGCCATGGATCTCTAAGGATGCTGAGTGGTAGAGGTGCCTCCTTGTAGGCAGAGCTTTATTGAACAGGGTCCTACCCTGCTCCAAAATTATCACAACACTCATGGTGAGGATTATGGAACCAGTCGTAAGATTAAGCTATTAGGACACCATGCTCACTATCCTTTAGTGCTTTGATGAGCTCAGCCTGGGCCATTGAAATAATTCTGGATGGACTTGCAGATGCCTAGGAAGGAGTGTAGGTGGAAACTACCCCTGTTCACCTTATCTGCAGAGGGTACTGAATGCTCACTGCTCAAGCCTTCCATCCATGCATCTCTGAGCTCAGGAGCAGAGCCTTTGGTCTTGGAGGAAGAAGCAAAGATAAAGATCAAAGATAAAGGTCAGAAGGAACACTGAGTGCCCCTGTCTGAGTCTAGATCCTGGCTTCTTCCACAGCTCTTGTCAGTGACCAGCTGTGTAACCTTGGAAAAGCCACATAATCTCTTGGAAACCCAGGTTACTCAGCCATCAGGAGCAGAGTTTTAACAGATGGATTGCTGAGGTCGCGGTCAGAACTAGATCTTGAGGTTCTTTAACTTAGGCAAGTTCTGTAAGACACAGGAAGGTCATGGTAGATTTTTCTTTGGTGTTTAAATGAATTAATCATTATGAATTCCTACACTTTCAGAAGAATCAGCAATGTAGGACACAAGTATTGATCTAAAACTAGGTGGACAGTGTTCTGATAGATGTGGAGAAGGAGAAATGCCCTGAATTTGTGCTTTCCAATACTGAGCCACTAGCTACATATGGCTTTTTGAACTTAAGTTTAATTTAACTTAAAAATTCCATTCCTTGGTCACTCTAGCCACATTTCAAGTGCTCAATAGCCACATGTGACTAATGTCTACTGTATTGGGCAGCTCAGATACAGAACACTGCCATCACTGAAGAAAGTTCTATTGGTCAGTGTTTCCCTAGACCTTTGCCCAGACTACAAACTGCAGCTACTTGTCCCTTAGGGCAGAATGTAAATGTTTGTGCTCCTAGTGACTGAGTCCAGCTTTTGGGAGTACAGGATGGATTAGGTACCATATGGACAAAGCAACGTGGTAAGTCCTGCAGGCAAAGTTGTTGATATTGAATAAGAGTTTGGAAGAGATAGGGAAGAGGGGAAACTAGAGCAAGGAATTAGGACACACCTAAACTATTCTGTGCCTTGGGTCTTGACTAGCTAGACCAGAATTTCTGTAGGACTCAGGGACCTCAAAGGAGAGTTCCTCAGATCATTACTCCATTGCACAACTGATCTCCAAAATGGAAAAGGGTGAGAACAAGGTTGGCCTTGTCTCTGGAAAATCAGTGACCCTCTCAGCACTCACTGGTGGGAAAAAGGTTAGTCATGCTTGACCCATGTTACAGAAGAGAAAGTTGACATTACATAGCCAGTCAGTGGTGAGGCAGGAAGAAATTCAGGCTTTCTGGAAATAGACGAAGGGGTAACCGCTCCATCCTGACCATCGACTTCTTAGGCAGAGGTCTGTGCAGTAAAGGAGAGCTAATGTTTTAAGACTTGGGCTTAGGTGTTAGTAAGCAAATATCAGTGATACAGGGAGAAGGCTTTTCCACAGATTTGGCACAATCTATTGGCTCTGCCTTCTCTGTTGGCCCTGCTAGCTAAAGGGCATTGCATATGGGGACAGAAGAAATCAGAGGCAGGTGGCAAAAAGAATGTAATGTTAGCTGCTGTCTGGAAGCCATCTGTGAAGGGAGTCACATTTCTCTTCTGGACTTACTTCCAGGTGCAGCTGCAGGGGACGACACTGAAGATGCGAGTACTGAGTTCACTGACAGTATTGAGGAGGAGGCTGCACAAAACAGCCACAAGCAAGTAAGTCAGTGTCAGGTCCTGGGGTTCTCAGGGTGGAAGGCACACAGCCCTTCTGGGGTCTGATGGTCTCCTGCAGCTCTTGTGGACCTAGAGTGAAAGATATCTTTTATATAAACCACTTCCCAGTCTTTTCTTGTGTCCTCCCTGAACTTCCCAGCTGCCTCCTTAACGCCTATCCTCTCTGCATTTTTCTCTCCGACCCATCCTTTTGTCTTTGCTCCTCTGTCTCTCTTACTGTTGCCCCCTGCCATCTCCTACCCACCTTTTCCCCTATTTACCCTCTGTAGCTATAGCTTGAAAAGAATTTTTACTTACAACAAGACAATGGACACTTCTTCTCTTGGGTTTTTGTACTGAAACACACCACACAAGACAGGGAGTCATCTAAGGGCTAGTTGGGGAGGGGGCAGGGCCTACAACCTGCCTGGGGAGAGAACTTTCTGAGAAACTCCAAGAGGAACTGAGTGCTTACAACACGGGGATCTTTCTCATTATACAAAAGAGAACTTTGCAGTGCAATCTGACAAACCACCCAGGTCTTGATAAATTGATCACCAGTAGATGGTGCTGCAAGAGCAAGCCCTGCCTAACCTGAGAACTTGACACTCAAGTCTGAAAAACTGTTCACACCTACTATCAGTGAAGATAACAAGCATGTTGTCAAGACCAAGAATGAATGTCCTGGACCTCAGAGCTTGAGTCACCGATAGTGACCCCACAGCACTCACTGGAAATCTTAAGTGTCTCCATCTTGCCCAGTGACTTTTAGCAATCACATCTCCTAGACAGACCATGTCTGGGACTCCCTAAGTTGTTAAGGGGAAAGTGGATCATTGGTATCTACCTTTCTGCAGAAGAAGTTGGGCTTTTCCAGTGATAGCTTCCTTGGGGCCATTAAAAAACACTGTAGGGGAAAAAAGGCTTTCTGGGTCTGCCTCTTCCTCTTCTGCATAAGAAAAAAAGAAGACATCTAATAAACCAACGGGAAGAGTCCAAGTGAACAGTACCCAAATCTTACAGGGTTTGGCACAGCCTTTGGCTCTTGAGGACATGTGTAGTTGTTGGGGATATCTCATGTCCTTAACAGAGTCTCTTTACCTTCTACTAAGATTTCCTTTTTGTTACTTTAACCATTAGGACCCCTTCCCTCTTCCATGAGTTCCTGCATGAACTCTGCTTCTCCTTTTGCTTGAACTGCTTATTTTGAGTCCCGCTAACTGAGACTTGTGACCTTAACTGTGTACACCACTGCATCTCAGATAAATCCCGCTACCCCTCATTTTCTGACTTTATTGAGGATATTGGGTGAGAGAGAAATGGACCTGCAGGATGAGCAAATGTCCATTCTAAGACAGCTAGACTGGGATGTTGGCTAGTCACTGGTGGTTATTACTACTATGGGACAGGATAAACTTGAAAATAAATGATCCGGAGACAGTGGTATGAGGAGAGCCAGATTCTCAGCATGGTCAAAACTATCCCTGGTAGTGTGAGTCCTTTGCTGTAATTCTCAGTTCTAGGCAAACTGGGTTCTAAAGTCATTCCTTCTTCAGCATTCTTTCCTGTAGCCTAGCATGGAAAAAATTACTAGACCTCATTTTGAGAAGGTCAGTCTAACCCTGGAATAAATGTTTACTTTGGGCCGTTTGTAGTTCCCTCACAATGCCTGTCACATTACTTGGCACAGGAGATACTTAGTAAATTTTGAGTTAATAAACCTTTGGATCGGGGTTTTGACTCATGATAAAGTATATGCCTTCTGGATGAAGAATTTCTTGGGTAAGCATCATTTTTTTTTTTTTTTTTCCGTCGCCTTTCTTCAAAAATCAGCCTTTTAGGGAGGAGGAACCTTGGTGTGTGAAATCATTGTAAACTTACTTCAACTTTTTGGGAGTTTGAGGGTTCAATTCATATGCTGCCAATTAAATAAAGATTGCTTTTCCAAAGCTCTTTTGTGTCCAGATTCTCAAAATTTTATTTACTTGTTTCCAGGGAAATAGTCGCTTAAGATTAGGCTTTGAATGCCTCCTTGTTGTGTCTTTGAAAACAGGACTCTATTCTTAACACGTTCCCTACCCACCTCAAGCACACACACACTACTGCTAACAAACACATCCAAATTTTGTGTTCCTTACAAGACAAGAACCACATTGTGGCCAAAACAAGTTGCTTCCTCCTCATTTTTGGACTTACACACCTCAGCAAGTCTCAGGTCTGGCCTTAATAGTAATTTTCTCCAGGTATCCCTTGAATAATGCCATTCTCAAGCAGACGTAAGTTCTATAACAAATCCTAGGAAATTTCTGTGAAACAAGAGTAATCAACCAAGTCCATTGCCTTTCTCCATTTGATCTTTTGCAACGGAGAAAATTACTCAATAATCAAATACAAAGGAGAGTAAAGTCAATAGACGAAGTAGGATGAACTTGAGAAAACGTCATTTTTTAAAGTCCTTATGGCATCTGAGAACTGACTTACATTGTGAGAGGTATGAAGCAATAGTGTAAAAATAAAACAATTATATTCAAGCAATAGATCAGATCTGCACATAGACTTCTGCGGGGCAAATGGAAACCCAACACACAAGAAGTTTGAATCAGTCCATGAAAGAAATAGAACAAGTGAAATAAAGGAGATATAATTAGCAGTACACCTAAAGGAGTCACACTACCATCACACATGCTAAAAAAAGTACTAAAAAACCTGCTGCCGTAGAGTCAGTTCCGGCTTATAGTGAAGACCTGGTATTTTAGGAAAGAACAGACATACTTGCTTTTCATAGATGATAAGGAAAAGCTAATAAAAAGACTAGATCCTAAGTCACTTTCCATGCATTTACATTTTAATTTTTTGCCATTTGCACACTTTTTCCTTATACAATTCAGTGACATTAATTATGTTTGTCATATTGTGCAGCCATCACCACAGTTTCCAAATTTTCCATCTTCCTTAACAAAACTCAGTGCCCCTAAGTATTTTAATTGTTAAAGACTAGTTAGCCAAAATAAGCCTCCTCTGAGATGGAAAAATGAAAACACAAGTTAGCCTGGACAAAAAACCCAGATCTCTATTTTCTCTTTTTAAAGTGGGAAATTGGACTAGATGGACCTTAAGGTCTCTTCCAGTATGAACATCCCATGGGTCTTAAAAAAATTTTTTTTAAGACTGGGTATATTTAAACCAATAGAACAAGATAACGTATATCCAGAAGATAATTTCAAAGTGGGTCCACAACCCATTACCGTCGAGTCAATTCCAATTCATGGCAACCCCATGTGTTTAGGCATCATTAAAATTAGACATTGATTTTTAGCAGAAAGAACACTTAAGCCTTAGAAAAGAATAAATGTCCCTGAATTTAAAGCTGATGGTAATATTCATTTTAGCTAATTGGAAGGTTTTTATATAGAAAGATAGCACATAGCTTAAATGAGTAGCAGGGTCATAAACTTTCAAAAGTTGTTTTATCCAGTCCCCTGTTAGTTTGCCACAAATGCTTTGTGCCACATACAGAAGTGGCTACCAGCCTGCCTATGCCCCGCAGCAGAACCAGAGAGACACATTTCCAAGAGCCTCCCAAATCTCAGGCTCACAAAGTTCGTGTGGGATTGGAGGAACTGAGCAGCTGATAATCTCTTTCTTCCCTGCCTTGTGTGCTTGTCTTTTCGCAACCTCAACTGCTGTCCTACTAGACGCCATTGCACATACATGCCACGAATCAACTCTGCCACAAACCCGTGGCCTGGATGTTACCATGCTTTGTTACAAGGTCAAAAGCAAAGGTCAATGGCCTTGTGCTAACCCTAGCAGCTCTGTCAATCAGTGATCCCTATAAACTGCTCTAGACCCTGTTCTATTCACTATATTGGTGACCTGAATGAAGGTATGAAGCATAGAATTAATTTTACAAATCATCCCTAATTACATGGCCACTTCATGATTGATGGAGATACACATCAAATATGTTGATGACTTTGATAGTTGGGACCTAATTGTGTATATCCAAAATTAAATTGATAAGCGACAAGTACAAGTCACAATATTCACAGAGGAAAGAGCAAAAAATGTCCCACAAATAGCTATGGGTAGGGGTAGAAAATTCAGAAATCTAAATTGACTTGAAGTTAAACCCCAAAATGCTTCCACTGAGATGAAAAAGAAGCCAATGTGACATTGCAATGTATTAAGAATAATATTGGACAGACAGCAAGAAATTCTTCTGCTAAAATAATTACTTATACACTGTTGTTGTTAGTTACCATTGAGTCAGCTCCAACTCATGGCAACCCGATGTACAACAAAACGAAATGTTGTCCTGTCCTGTACCATCTTCGTAATTGTTGGTATGTTCCAGTTCATTGTTTGTGGCCACTGTATTTTGAGTGCTTTCCAACCTAAGGGGCTTATATTCCAGCACTACATTGGACAATATTCTGTTGTGATCCGTAGGATTTTCATTGACTAATTTTCGGAAGTAGATCGCCAGACCTTTCTTCCTAGTCTGTCTTAATCTCCACTGAAACCTGTCCAACCTGTTTCATGTCCATTAGGAAACCAGCTGGTATATGAAATACAGTGGTATAGCTTCCAGCATCACAGCAGCACACAAGCCACCACAGTACTACAAACTGACAAACAGGTGGCAGAGTTATATACTAAGATTATCCTATTCAGGTTTTGGTTTCTACACTTTTAAAAGCATGGGGAAAAATGGGAGAGAGTGCAAGATGAACAATAAGAAAAACTACCAGTTAAAAAACTCGTTTGAAGAAAAAACATAAGACCTGCTTTAAGGAGTAACTTCAAGAGTATCCTCAAGAGAAAGAAAGGTGTTGGGAAACTGTTTTGCCTTGTTTCCTTCTTAGATTTTTAGAGTTTAGCTGGCAGCAGCATCTCAAGGGTAATAACCAGAAAGTGAAATTTACCTCTGGATGCAGTTGCCTCACTTTAACTTCTCAGTAATTGTAGGAGTGATTCTTCTGCTGTCAATGAAATAAAACTTGCTTTGTTTTACCTGTAGCTCTGCCCATATTGTAATTCTGGATTGAGCGCCCTGAGTCTTTTCTCTTAGTCATCCTTTTTGGAGCCTGGGCTACAGGCATGGCATTAGGCTTTGAGCTCTGATATCTTGGGCCATGATCTTTGCAGTCAAGGACTTAAGTGTTGTGGGGCTGTTGAAGCTTCCTGACTTGTGAGGAGACTCTCAGGGAAATTTATCCCCTTAGGAAGAGAAGAATCACGACTGTGTACCCCAGTCCTATTGAAACCCCATTTGTTTCCATTGTTATTTTTAAAATATTTTTTATTGAGATATAATTCACATATAAATTTCACCTTTTCAAAGTGGTTTTACGTAGACTCACAAAGTTGTACAACCATTATCACTATCTAATTCCAGAACATTTTCATTATCCTAAAAAGAAGCCCTGGACCCATTAGCGGTCACTCCCCACTCCCACCCACCACTTAGCCCGAAACACTAATTTACCTTCTACTTCTATGGATTTGCCTATTCTGGACATTTTATGTAAATGGAATCATACAATATGTGGCCTTGTACCTGACTTCTTTCACTTGGCACAATGTTTTTAAGGTTCATGCCATGTTGGAACATGTTTCAGTACTTCATTCCTTTTTATGACTGAACAAATAATATTCCATTGTAGAGATACACCACATTTTGCTATCCACCCATCAGTTAGTGTACATTTGGGTTATTGCCACTTTTTGGCTATTATGAATAATGAATAATGCTGCTATGAACATCCATGTACAAGTTTTTGTGTGAACATATGTTTTCAATTCTCTTAGGTATATACCTATGAGTAAAATTGCCTCATTATATGGTAATTCGATGTTTGACTTTTTGAGAAACTAACAGACTATTTTCCAAAGTAGCTGCACCATTTTGCATTCCCACCAGCAATGTATGAGCGATTCAGTTTTTCCACATCCTCCCCAACACTTACTACCTGTCTTTTTGATTATAGCCATTCTAATGTGTATGAAGTGGTATCTCACTGTGGTCTGATTTTCATTTCCCAAGGGAGAAAGACCTGGATATTTGCTTCCATAAAGATTACAGTCAAGAAAACCCTAAGGGGCAGCTCTATCCTGTCACATGGTGTTGCTATGAGTTTCAATTGACTCCACAGCACCCAACAACAGCAACGATTAATGATGTTGAGCATCTTTTCATGTGCTTATTGGTCTTTTGTATATCTTCTTTGGAAAAAAAATCTATTCAAATCATTTGCTCATTTTTAATTGGTTTATTTATCTTTTTATTTGTTGAGTTGTGTTTTTAATTTACTATGTGCTTATGTTTTCTTCTCACCCAAATCTGGATTCCCCTCTGCCTCCCCACAGCAGCATTTCCCCCTGCTCACTTGGTATGACCTGCTTACTCAGACAAGTCTCCAGGGCCCTTATGGCTGAGGAAATACTGAGAGTGGGGGTTCATTTTAGGTTTGACTTTTTCATTCCCATTAAAGGCTGCCTTTGAAGTCTTACATTCCTCTTGGATCCTCTCTAATGACCTAACTTCTTTGAACTTTGATCTTTTTTTCAGATCATCAAGGTGGCTTTGGAGAAAAGTCTAGCAGCTGTGGAGACCCAGAACATATCTCTTCCTCCTCCTTCCCCAACAGGAGGGGACAGTAACAGGGGTCTTCAGGAGGAAATGCTCCACCTGAGGGCTGAGATTCACCAGCACTTAGAGGGGAAGAGAAAAGCTGAGGGGGAACTGAAGGAGCTAAAGGCTCAAATCGAGGAAGCAGGATTCTCCTCTGTGTCCCACATCAGGTGGGACATCCTCCCCAGCGGAAGGGAGCCTGTCAACATAGGGGAGAGGCCAACACAGCCAAGGGGCTCACCCTGCTGCTCCCAAGACATTCCTGGTGCTATTGGGTCTTTCTGGGTCCCTATCCCAGGCTTCATGCCTAACAATTCTATAAATTCTTTAGAGAAAAATCCATGATAATGGATAATGTTAACCACTTTTATTATTGAAGTAAATCTGATCTTAATTTGATATAACAATGTACATCATTAGCCAAACATATTTAACAGTCATGGGTGGAAATCTCCTAGATGTATGTCCAGTAACCCTCTTTTTTTTAAATATTAATTAATTGATTTTTTATGGTGAGTATATGTGTGTGTGTGTGTATACAGTGTGTGTGTATACGTGTATATATATGTTTATATATATACACATATATACGTATGTATATATATATAAAACAAAAATTTTTCTTTTCAATTTTTTTGCATGTACAATTCAGTGACATTAGTTACTTTCATCATGTTATGCAACCATCACCACTATCCATTTCTAAATTTTCCAACCCCTTAACAAAAGCTCAGTATCCCCGCCACGATCAATGACTTTCTCTCCCTCTTTCCCCCTTCCCTCCTACCCTTGAAAGTACTATATGTTTGGTCTCTATACATTTTCCAGTTGTATATATATCATAGACGTGGGATCATGCAATATTTGTCCTTTTATGACTGACTTATTTCACTCAGTGTCTTAGTTATCTAGTGCTGCTATAACAGAAATACCATAAATGGATGGCTTTAACAAACAGAAATTTATTTTCTCACAGTTTACGAGGCTATAAGTCCAAATTCAGGGTGCTGGCTCTAGAAGAAGGCTTTCTCTCTCTGTCGGCTCTGGAGGAAGGTCCTTTTCTCTTTGAGCTTCTGCTCCTGGGCAATCTTCACGTGGCCTGGCATCTCTCTTTTACCATCTCTGCTTCTGCTCGCTTGTTTAATCTCTTTTATATCTCAAAAGAACGTGACTCAAGATACACTGTACACTAATCCTGTCTCTTTAACATAACAAAGACAACTCATTCCCAAATGGGATTATAACCACGACCATAGAGGTTAGAATTTACAACACATATTTGGGGGAAACTTAATTCAATCCATAACACTCAGCATAATGTTTTCAAGATTTATGCATATTGTAGCATGTGTCAAGATTTCATTTCTCTTTATGGCAGAGTAATACTCCATTGTATGTATGTACCACATTTTTTTAATCCATTCATCTGTTGATGGATACTTGGGTTGTTTACAACTTTTGACTATTATGAATAATGCTGCAATGAACATTGGTGTACAAGTATCTGTGTTCTGCTTTCAAGTCTTTTGGGTATATGCCTAGGAATGGAGTTGTTGGGCCATATGATAATTCTATGCTTAGTTTTTTGAGGGACCACTAAACTTTTCTACAGCAGTTGTGGTATCCCTCTTTTGTAAAAGAGACCATTAGAAGCTACAGCCAAGACCAGACCTTGGCCTCTGTTTATGTGTGTTTCCTGCAGGAACACCATGCTGAGCCTTTGCCTTGAGAATGCAGAGCTGAAGGAACAGATGGGAGAAGCAATGTCTGATGGATGGGAGATGGAGGAAGACAAGGAGAAGGGCGAGGCGATGGCGGAGACTGTGGTAGCCAAAGGGGATCTGAATGAGAATAGCCTTCAGGCTGAGTTTAGGAAGCTCCAGGGAAAACTGAAGAATGCCCACAGCATCATCAACCTCCTCAATGAGCAGCTGGTGCTGAGCAGCAAGGAAGGGAATAGTAAAATTACTCCAGAGTTCCTCATGCAACTGGCCAGGAAGATTGACAGAATAAACAAAGAGCTGGTTTGGTCTCCTGGGAAGCATCAATGCCATGAGGAGGAAGATGCAACTATGAGGCCCTGCCGAAGACCCCAGAGCCTTGAACTTGGGGCTGCCCTCTCAGCGGATGCCCACCAAGTAAGTGTGGGCTTAGCTGGAATGAAGGACACTTGGAGAAGGGCTGGAGATGTCAGTTCTTACCTTACACAGTTCTGCCCTGAGTTCAGGAGGGGACAAGGGAAGTGGATCTTTGCACCAAAAACAGTAAAAATAGTAGTAATATTCATCACAGTTTTAGCCTTTACAAAGGCTTTTACAATATTATCTCATACATATTACTTGAGTTCTTCATTTTCCAGATAACATTCTAGACAATGGGTGATAGTGGGCAATAAGACCTGGTCTCTGCCCTTCACACACTCAGTGTGATAGGGAAAACGGCACAGAAACAGATAATTTCAATCTGATGTTGTAACTGCAATAATACAGGGATTCATCAGGTTTTAAGGTAACCCAAATGAGTGATGTATAATGACACTTCTTCCTTATCACTGCCCTTTTCAACATAGCTTACCATGGGCATCTGCCTCTGGGCCTAAAAGGGTATCTGTCAGGATCCACTGAAGGGAGGGGCTTTGCTGAGAATTCAGTAAGATGGAAAGTGCAAAGGCTTCTGAGAGGACTGCTGGGACAGGAGCACATAGAGAGATGAGTGGAGGTTTCCACCACTTCTCTTTAAACCTATACTGAGAACTCCTCAGTAGATGCCGTTGGCCCTGTTCTATGTGCTATGGATACAGAGATGAAAAAACATTATCCCAGCTCCCAAGGAGCTCTGGGCAGCAAATAACTGCTAAATGGCATGGGAAGTGCTGTGACAGAAACAAGAATAAAGTACACATGGTCCAGCGAGGGAAGTGGCCCTTACAGTGTGGGCAAGGACTTTGGTGACTGTTCTGATGCCTGTGCTGGATCCTTTCACAGATGGATAACCTGTCCCAAGCCAGTGACCCTGGGCCTCAGGCAGAATTTAGCTTCCCGGGATCCACCAAGCACCTGCGCTCACAGCTGGCACAGTGCAAACAACACTACCAAGACCTCCAGGAGAAGCTACTGATATCGGAAGCCACAGTCTTTGCCCAGGCCAACCAGCTGGAGAAATACAGAGTCATGTTTAGTGAGTCTTACAGGTTCACCATCACCTGTCTTCTCTGAGAAGCTACATGCTTTGCAGACTTCATTTTCTCCCCTAACTTCAAAATAAATTTAATCCTGCCCATAGTCTTAGAATTGTGGAAGTGGATATTTGACTTTAAATTTGGAGATGATAGTGAAGAGTAAAGGAATAGTAAGATTTAAGTTTGCAGCAGGAGTATAGGGGGGAACTGGGCTTAAAATCTAAGATTGTTGATTTCTGGTCTAGCCAATAGACTACCTTGCCTCTCTCAAGATGTACTAATTGTTTCTGTTCTCTTTGCACTACGTCAGATTCTACAAAAACAGATTGTCACTCTTGGTCTAGAATCGGTGTGGTCAAATAGAACTGTTGGTCGTGCTGGGAATGTTTTATATCTATATCACAAGTGACTACTGAGCACTTGAAAAGTGGCTAATGCAACTCAGGAATTTTGAGTTTTGTTTAATTTTAATTAATTCAGTATAAAATAGCCACATGTGTCTAGTGGTTATCTTATTGGACAGTGCGGGTGTAGGTGTCTTGGGACTCTAATTTGTTCAGCTCAATTCAAACATTTCCTGAGCCCTTGTGGATAAATCATTTGTTTGTTTCACTGGGGCTTCTAGAGATGAGAGCATGCAATACTGACTTAAAGATGTCTGGTCCCAACTAATCCTAGGTTATCTGTAGGTGAGATCATCAATGGCAAACATAGGCTCATCCTGGTGGAGGGGAGTCCTACTACCTGGAGCAGGTGATCTCTTCTCCTATGAGTCCAAAGAAGCATCTATCCTACTCTGGATTGGACCTGCCCCTGCCCCAAGTGCCAGGTTATGTGCCATTGAGGTTGAGGGTGTTAGCTGGAAATTCAGATGCTTTGTAACACCCACTGTGTCTCTCCCCAAGCAGGTGAATCTTTGGTGAAGCAGGACAGCAAGCAGGTCCAGGTTGACCTCCAGGATCTGGGCTATGAGACATGTGGCCGAAGTGAGAATGAGGCTGAGCGGGAGGAGACAACCAGCCCTGGTAAAAGCACAGCATGTGGGGTCTCATCCTGGAGTCAGTGTTCATCTTTGGGTGCTGTTGGTCAATCCCACGTCTAATATCAGTAATGGGGGAGGGAAGTGTTGTGAAAGAAGGGGACTCAGGACTAGAGAGGGACAGGAAGTTTGGAGAACTTGCCCAAAATGAGCTTAAGTGTGAGTCTGAATTTCTATCATCACTTTTCAGCATACTACTGTTAAAAAAAAAAAAAAAGTTTTATCGAATTGATTATCTAAAAAGAATACTAAGACCTACTTAATAACGAAGAGACCAGATAAGCTTTTGGGGATAGGCAAACCATAAGTTAAAATTTTTTTTTTTTCATTATAAAAGGACTATAAACATAGCACTGCCCACCAAATTGAAAACCAAGAAGAGAAAAGCACTCATGATCCCTCTCATCACTGAGGCTGTTTAGTGTGGTAGTTAAAAGCAAAGACCCTGGAGCCAGATTGGTTCAAATCCTAATTTGTGAATTTCTCTGTGCCTCAGTTTCCTTATCTATTAAAATAGTAATAAATGTCAAAAATCAGTAAATTCCTGCAAAATACTTTAGAAGAGTGCCTGTCACCTGGTCAAACACTATGTATTAGCTCTCATTCTTACTACCACACAACCCTAACACAGCCATTGTTAGGCTATGCAGCTGATATATTTCTTTGAGTTCTTTTATTCCTATGCCTATTTTCACAGAGTTGTAACCAGATAAACTTTAAGTCATTGTAATATTTGAGGATTAATAAACTTTCAGCAGTCAGGAACAACTTGTCCTAGAATTCTTGTGGCCATCCTAAATATATAAGGCCTGTGTTAATGTCTACATTAAAACACATCGATGTGTGTGGAAAGGGCACAGGCTCTGCAGCCAGACATCAGAGGAAGTGAACACTGACTCTGCCCTGTACTAGTTTGAATGAGCTAAAGCAAGTTGGTTTATATCTCTCTGAGCTTTGGTTTGTCCTTGAGACAAATAGAAGGTAATCACCCTTGATTTGCAGGGCTATTGGGGGATAAGAAATATGGTACTTGAATGCCAAGTACAGTGCTGGAGCTGAATAAAACACTGTTTCAACTCTTGCTCTACTGATAATTATCCTCATGACTAAACCTGCCTCCTCCGTGAAGGGAATGGCTTCAGCAGCACACCTGGCTTTTATTGAAGAAGATATTTCTGTCTTTTCTCAGAGTGTGAAGAACATGGCAGCCTCAGGCAAACAGTCCTGATGGAGGGATTGAGTTCTGAGCAGGAGCGCCTGGGCTTGGCACTAACGAGTCCCCCCAGGAAGAAGCCCCTGGAGAGGCAGCTAGGGAAGCAGAAGGAGTTCCAGGCATATGGACAGTCAGAAGACATCTCTGTCCTACAGAAGGACATCAAAGATCTAAAGGCCCAGCTGCTGAATGCCAGCAAGGTCATTCAAAACCTCAAGAGCCGGGTACGATCCCTCTCGGTTACAAGTGATTATTCATCTAGTCTGGAAAGACCCCAAAAGCTGAAGGCCTTCGGCACCCTGGAGGGGTCTTCACCTCATAGATCCACTGATGAAGATGAAGGGTGGCTGTCTGATGGCACTGGAGCTTTCTACCCCCCAGGGCTTCAGGCCAAAAAGGATCTAGAGAGTCTCATCCAGAGAGTGTCACAACTGGAGGCCCAGCTCCCGAAAACTGGACTGGAGGGGAAGCTGGCAGAGGAGCTGAGGTCAGCTTCATGGCCTGGGTAAGTGTAATGTGTTTCAGTCTGGGCTTGTCAAGGAAAAAGATATGACCACGAGACGGCAGTGTTGTACAACAAGCAATTTATTGGGTCTGACACACTGATGAAGGAGCCCTGGTGCCACAGTGGTTAAGTACTTGGCTGCCAACTAGAAGGTCGGCAGTTCGAACCCACCAGCTGCTCTATGGAAGAAAGATGTGGCAGTCTGCTTCCGTAAAGATTACAGCCTTGAAACCCCTACATAGGGTGGCTAGGAGTTGGAATTGATTCGATGGCAGTGGGTTTTTTTTTTTTTTTTTTTTTTTTTTGATGACACATTGCCAGTTTGCATGTGGGGGGCAGTACCCTGCAGAAGGTGACCCTCCAAAGGTAAGCAATACAGGCAGCTACAAGAAGGAGTAGAGGGCAAGGGAACTCCCAAGAGAGAGGGGGAAAGTGGAGGGAGGGAGCTTACATGTCTAGGTGATGTCACTCAAGCACTATACTGGTGCTGTAAGGGATATAAAATATGTCACTGTCTTTACCCTCACAGAATTTATGATTTGTTTTTGGACATATGACTAACATATTGAAAATTGTTTGATGCAATACTTTCTCAGAACAGACTTTACTCTTACTTAGCTTTTATAGCTTATGTGCTAATGTTCAGCTTGGGGAGTTCTTTGGAGATCTTCTCACAGAAATCTCTGCAGAAGCCCCTGTAACTTATCATTTGCTCTTTTCCATTCTGAGTCTTTTCTCATCTTTCCTACATTAGGAAATATAATTCCCTGATTCAGGATCAAGCCCGAGAACTATCTTACCTACGGCAGAAAATACGAGAAGCGAGGGGTATCTGTTACCTTCTCACCCAGCATGTGAAAGATGCAATAAAATCTTTCGAAGACCTCCTAAGGAGTAATGACATTGACTACTACCTGGGGCAGAGCTTTCGGGAGCTACTTGCCCAGGGAAGCCAGCTGGCAGAGAAGCTCACCAGCAAACTCAGCACCAGTAAGTTGGCCACAGGTGTTTGGAGTACTCCATCACTGCCACAGTCCCAGGCACAGGTGTTCATCACAGGTCCACAAACAGCTTTTTCACCCAGGATCTTGTTTCTAGTTTCTCTCCTGGAGTCTATTCCAGGCTCAGGACTGGCTGGTAGGGAGCATCAAGGTAGAACACACAGGGTTGGAGATGCCATGATTACAACTATAGAAACTTCACCAGTCATAGAATATGAGCTTTGAGGAAGGAGGCAGCATCCATCCAGTGCTAAGGGAAAGGAAAAGGGATAAGACAGGAGGAGCTTATTGTATGAAAAGAGACCTGAACTAAGAATTGCAAGACCCAAACTACAACCTGGATGTTATCATTTGGATTTATCCTTTTCGTGTCTTTGTTTCTTCATTTGTTGCAAAAGTCCTTGTTTATTACATGGTATTACACATGAATATACTTCAGCATGGATAAGCACCATGTTCTTTTGGACATGGTTTAGGTACTGAGTGTAGTAGTACCAGGGCTAGGAATGTTGGTTATTATTGGAGTCCTTTATTATGGGAATTTCCTGAGAGCATCCCAGAGAGTTCAGCAGGATCACATTTGAGGGCCAGATATTCCATCTCCAGGTGGCAGGAGCAGAGATGTAACAGGGTAGGTTCTCATCTCCTCAGAGACAGCAGTAGGTTCTACATTAAAGCCGTGCTGGGACACACAGCGGTGCAGCTGGGAATCAGCCTAGTGGTAGGACTTGGGGGCTAGAGTGTTCCAGAGGGCAGCTGGGCAAGGGCCTTATGATCATTGGGTCAAAGGATGTTTTAACCTTTTTGTCCTGATTCAAGGCAGAGGAAGTCAAGATGGTGATCACCGGGTATGGGAAGGTCTGCCCGGTGAGCTCAGAAAAGCCTGCCATGCCACTTCTCTCAAGACACAACCCGATACCTCCCAGAGCAATTCTCCCAGA
The DNA here is from genome assembly GCF_000243295.1 of Trichechus manatus latirostris. NCBI lineage: Eukaryota > Metazoa > Chordata > Mammalia > Sirenia > Trichechidae > Trichechus > Trichechus manatus. The sequence continues at coordinate 2,421,377 of NW_004444009.1, forward strand.
GTATCCTGGATGCACACATAAAATAATCACTTTTCTTTGACGGGATAAGACCGTATGTTTGTACTGTTTGATGCAAGACCTGTTTAATTTCTTACTGTTTGTCTCTGAATTTGGTTTGCAGAGGATCATAAAAGTGAGAAGAATCAAGTAGGACTTGAGCCACTGGCCCTCAGGTAATTCATAATACGATCTCAAAGAAATTAGGAGCAAGGCTCATGCGGTCAAGGGTGATTGCAACTTCCCAATTTGGTGAAAAAAAGGAATTCAGTGCTGATTGCAATGAATTCACTTATTTATTCAACACCTTAATGTTGGTTTAAGTGAGTTCTTTAGTCTCTTTTGATGTGATTCTGTTGATTTCCATTTGTACATTAATTCTCCAGATATAGCAGCTAAGAGTCAGTCTGGCCTAAAAGTGAATTCATAATAAAAAACCAAACCAAACCCATTGCCATTGAGTTGATTCCTACTCATAGTGACCCTAAAGGACAGGGTAGAACTGCCCCCATAGGGTTTCCAAGGAATGCCTGGTAGATTTGAACTGCCAACCTCTTGGTTAGCAGCCATAGCTCTTAACCATTATGCTACCAGGGTTTCTGAATTCATAATAGATCTTTTAAAGATACTAGGAAGATTTTAGGAGTCCTCAGCATCCTCAGGGGTCTCCTGTTTTCCTCCTGTGTGTTTAAAGCCCAGGGTGAGCTTTTTGTAAGGTTGGCCTGCTCCAAATTGGTTGAAAACTAGTTTAACAGCCACCCCATTTCCTTGGGAAAAAAAGAGAATCAGATTATAGTACCTAGTGAAAGAGGCCTAGAGTTGCAGATGTCTGAGAAGCTACATTGCCTCAGAAGCCAGTGTTCCATGACTCACTACATATAATGGTCAATAAAATATGGGCTCAGAGTTAGTTGCAGCCTACAGTTTGAGCCTCTGTGTCATGAGTGTACCTTAGACCACATAGTACTTCTCAAACTATCTGTGGTCATCTGGCTTATGTAGCTTTTCCCATGAGCCTTCATCAGGACTAGCTGGTCCAGGTGGCCTTGATCTCATCTATTGTCCTCCCTCACCCCACCAGGCTCAGCAGGGAGCTGCAGGAGAAGGAGAAAGTGATTGAAGTCCTGCAAGCCAAACTGGATGCCAGGTTCCCAACCCCCTCCAGCAGCCAGGCCTTATCTGACTCCCACCGCTCTCCCAGCAGCATGTCCTTTCTGTCTGATGAGCTGGAAGCCTGTTCTGACATGGACACAGCCAGCGAGTATACACACTGTGAAGAGAAGAAAGCTTTCCCTAGTCACTCAGGTAGCTGCACTTTCTGAGTGATACCACCTTTTCCTAGGGTAAGGGGAAACCTCTGTAACCAGGCATTATAGATCCATCTGGGTGTGCATCATGCTAAACATGGCTCTGGAACCAAGTGCCAAGCACAGGCCTCAGTGGTTCAGGAATCTTTGCTCTCTTCCCGACTCTAGAAGTCACCTCTGCCACCCTCTACTGGCACATGCTGTTGGACCCAAGGCAAGACATAGTGGGGAGAGTGGCTAATCATTTTAACCTCTGCCTCATGTGCACAGTGTCTGTCTGCTAGACCTCTTCCTTTAAAATGGGACATCTCACCTCTCTGTGGTGATCTTGCTAATTGCAGTTCCTGAGCAGTGTCCCCTGAACATCTGTGGGTGTCCACAGATGCTGCCAGTCTTGCCTGATATTTTTAGAGGTACCATTTTCATGGTTCCATGGCTCCTAGCCCCACTATCACCCTAAGGTGGCTTGCCTCACCCCTGAGGAAAGCGAGGAAATGAACGCTGCTAGCCCTGATAACCCTGGTTAAATATAAGGCCAGGATTCCTGTTCTCCAAGGAAGACCGAACATTTTCTTTCATTCATGGGTTTATAGATTCCATCCATCATTCGAGTCATTCTGCTGTAATGTCTTCTAAACCATCATCAACCAGTGCATCTCAGGAGGCTAAGGCCGAATCCAGCAGCAACCCCATCAGCTTGCCAACTCCCCAGAATCCCCCCAAGGAGGCCAACCAGGCGCATCCAGGTATGCAGCAGCCCATGAAGTAGTAGCTCCATCTCCTCTCCCTCAGCTGACTGTTTAATTTCCTTCAGGGGCAAACATTTGTACTGCCAGGGGCCCATATGCATTAAATCCTAGATAAAATCAAGAGGCTATACTAATTCCTTAAGCGTGTCTGATTTTCTAGAAAATAAGTAATTCATAGTAGGCTATGACCCCTATACCAATTCTGGCCAGTGTTTGACTAACCATTTCATTTTTATTTATTTATAGCTTTTTGTCTAATCATTGTAAAATAAACATTTTCATTCCTTTCTCCATTTCACCCCGGGAAGAAAAGAGGTAAAATGTTTCTCCTAGAATGACAGCAGCCAAGGAGCAAAAAGAAATTCCCCTCTGCCAATCACCTGTTTGTTACCAAGCCCTACACCAAGGTTACCCCATTTCATCTGCACAGTGATGGCAGTGAGCCCTGAAGTAGGTGGTGGTACTTATTTCAGAGCTGAGGATGCTGAAGCTCAACAACATCCTGTAACGCACGATAACCAGCTCGTGAGTGGTACTCACGTTTCCCAAAGTTGGCCGGGTTTGAAAGCTCAGGCTCTGCCCACTGCCCTCTGTAGCCAGAACTGCAGGGACCAAGCAGGGATGGGGGTGACCCCATCTGAACCCCTTGGATCCTCAGCCTTTCTGTTCCAGTTCTTTTTCCTTCATTCTCTCTTGCTGCCACTTATGCCCAGTATAAAATCTTATTCTTTCCTGAAGAAACAGGATTCTTTTCACATGGTATTATTATGCCTGGTTTTATGAATGGATGAGCAGCCCTTAATATGTACGTGAGGCATACCCTGGGGCCAGTAGAGGGAGTACTTCATGGACGTGCCTCCGCTTGGTTGCCAGGGGGTACACTGTTCAGTCCCAGCTCTGCCCTGGGACTATCAGAGGAGGGCACACTTTGTCTCACCTCCTCACTCCTACTGAAGCTGTCTGGCTGCCTTCAGTGTGGCTGGTGGTGAGGTGTGACTTGAGTAGAGGTGCTCTTAGAAAGCACAGTGCTTTCCCTCTGCTACCCCCAGGTCTCCTAGGCACCAGTCAACCAAAACCTTACAGAAGAGATGTGTCCCGTCTCTTTCTGAGCCAGGGATCAAAGATTCTGGGCCAGAGTGGGTAGAGGCTGAACCAGGAAATCATGGGGAAAAGCTGTTTGTCCAGAGCTGTAGACATCTGCATGAGTGCTTTGGGGTCAAACGGAGCAGAAGGTCATTGTTGTTGTTAGGTGCCGTCAAGTCAATTTTTGACTCATAGTGACCTCATGTGACAGAGTAGAACTTCCCCGTAGGGTTTTCTAGGCTGTAATTTCTAGGCTGTACATAGGCCAAGAGGCAGTTGTTTGAACAGAACAAGGGGATACTGCGTGGTTTAAAATCAGGAAAGGTGTGTGTCAGGGTTGAATTCTTTCACCATACTTATTCAATCGGTATGCTGAGCAAATAATCTGAGAAGTTGGACTGTATGAAGAAGAATGCAGCATCAGGATTGGGGGAAGACTCATTAACAACCTGTGATATGCAGATGACACAGCCTTGCTTGCTGAGAACGAAGAGGATTTGAAGCACTTACTGATGAAGATCAAAGACTACAGTCTTCAGTATGGATCACACCGCAACATAAAGAAAACAAAAATCCTCAGAATTGGACCAACAAGCAAACCCAGCAGCTTCACAGGAGAGAGACCCAGTAATCTCCTCCTGTAAAGACTCTTGCTGTTGTTGTTAGGTGCCATCAAGTCAGTTCTCACTCATAGTGACCCTATGTAAAACAGGACGAAACACTACCCGGTCCTGCGCCATCCTTACACTCGTTGCTATGTTTGAGCCCACTGTTGCAGCCACTGAGTCGGTCCATCTTGTTGAGGGTCTTCTTCCTTTTTGCTGACCCTCTACTTTGCAAGCATGATGTCCTTCTCCAGGGACTGGTGTCACCTGATAACATGTCCAAAGTATGTGAAAAGAAGTCTTGTCATCTTAACTTGTAAGGAGCATTCTGGCTGTCCTTCTTCCAAGATAGTTTTGTTTATTCTTCTGGCAGTCTGTGATATATTCAATATTCTCCGCCAACACCATAATTCAAATGCATCAATTTTTCCACTACTTAATATTTATTATGCATGACTTATTATATGCTGGGTGCTCAGAAATTATCGAACAATATCATTAGTATCACATGCAAGTAAACTTTTGCTGAAGATAATTAAAAAAGAGTTGTAGCCATATATCAAAAGGGAACTGCCAGAAATTAAAGCCAGATTCAGAGGAGGATGTGAAACAAAGGATATCATTGCTGATCTCAGATGGATCTTGGCTGAAAGCAGAGAATACCAG
>NW_004444009.1:2425883-2469040 GCF_000243295.1 Trichechus manatus latirostris
AAAGCAGAGAATACCAGAAAGATGTTTACCTGTGTTTTATTGACTATGCAAAGGCATTCGACTGTGTGGATCATAACAAATTATGGATAACATTGTAAAGAATAGGAATTCCAGAACAAAAGACCCTCGATGAGATGGATGGACCCAGTGGCTGCAACAATGGGCTTAAACATAGCAATGATTATGAGGATGGAGCAGGGCTGGATAGTGTTTTGTTCTGTAGTACACTGTGTTGCTATGAGTTGGAACTGACTCGATGGCACCTCACAACAACAATCTTCACAGGAGCAGATCACCTCTTTCTCCTGTGGAGCCACTGGGTGGGTTCAAACTGCCAACGTTTTGGTTAGCAGCTAAGTAGCTAACCATTGCACCACCAGGGCTCCTTTGAGCAGAAGATCAAAGTTTTAAAATCAGAATGATTCCCTAAAGGATGCCTGGGGTCTATTACTTGGCAATTTGGGTGCCTTTGCATTGATACGGTGTCAGCATCCTGGTGCAAGGGACATATTTTAGAATGTAACCACTGTCCTTCACATTAGGCATTCTTCACAGATCAGTCTTGGTTTCAGCTCCCTCCTCTGGCTCCCTACCCTACAACTGTGTTTAGGAACCCGGGGACAGATTTAAACATCGAAACTTCCCATCGTTCCTAAACACCTGTCTGTAGGTGGTCTGCATATTGATCACCTGTGAAGACTTTTAAAAATGGAAACTTCCAAGCCTTACTCTCAGAGTTTATTGTTCAGTTGTCCCTGGGTGGCGCACATGGTTAAGCACTGGACTATTAACTGAAAGGCTGGAGGTTCAAACCCACCCAGAGGCACCTTGGAAGTAAGTAAGTAAGTTCTGCTTCTGAAAGATCACAGCCTTGAAAATCCTGTAAGTGCAGTTCTACTCTGCACACTTGGGGTGGCCATGAGCTGAAATCAACTCCATGGCAATGAACAACAACAACAGGTATGCATTAAGGCCTAGAGAACCTGCATTTATTAAGAGTTTTTCCTAAGTGATTCTAATGCCCAACAGGTTTGCACCATTGTGTCTAAGCCACTTTGCCAAGATCTTTATTTCTCATTTGGTGAATGAACACATTGATTTGAGATTCTGAAGTTTGTTTCCATCAGACTCCTGAACTGCACTGTTTTTGCAAATTTCCCCATAGTCCTCATCCGCTCCTGCCCTCCTCAGTGTGGTCCCTCATGATTTCAAAGAGGAGTTCTAGGTGTAGGGAGAGTCTTGCCATAGGAGCAAGAGCTGGTGCATGCTGGGGGCAACAGCCCAGGGACCTGGAGAGCATCCAAGTGCAGCCATTTTACGCTAGCCATGCCCTGGATTACTGGGGAGGGGTGCTAGGGGGCACTAAGGTGGCTGCCCATGTTACAGAAATCCCATCTTGCCTTCTGTACCCATTTACTTTCAAGCTGCACATAAAATATGTGTGCAGGATTGCCCTGGTCAGGGAAGAGATGAAAGGATCAGCCAGGCCAGCCCCTTATGTAGGAATGATCACCCTTAGCCATCTCAGCCTGCACAACATTGAATGACAGCCACTGCCCAGGGAGACATCTGGTCAGGGAGTGGTTTCACTTTCTCAACCTTTTATCTATTCTTGCTTCTCTCACTTTCTAATGATATGTCTCCTTTCTCCCCAAATTTCTGTTTCTAGGCTTTCATTTTAACTCCATGCCCAAGCTGAGTAGCTTCCCCCTGGCTGTGTTGCCCTCAGCTTCACCCAACTTCCTGCCCTTCAGCTCCCCTGGCCCTCCCCTCCTTGGCTGCTCTGAGGCACTGGGGTTCTCCTTGGCCGAGGCTCAACAGGAGCTGCAGCTGCTGCAGAAGCAGCTGGGAGAAAGTGAGCATCTCCTGCTGCATTTGTGTGTTTGCGACTGCCATCCTCACACTGGGGTGCTCTGCATGGCGTGGCTTGTTGGCGTAGTTTAAACAAACAGCAACAGAGGGGTACATGTTACACATGGAAAATTGAGGGAAAGCTCTGCATATTGTTTTGGAAATGTATTTATTGTTATTTTTCTGGGGTATGTCTAATCAGTTAATAAGTATATATGTTCACCAGGCTGTAGAACTGGCGCCCATGTACTTTTGACAGTGTTGGGTACCACCAGAAGTTCTAAAGCCCGACTAACTGCTGAAATGTTTACTGGTAGGGTGCAGAGGGATGCTTTATGCCTTGTCTATGCAGGATAGTGTCGTTATGATTCAGAATCAACTCGAGAGCACACAACAACATGCAGGATGAGGTGGCTATGAAAAAAGTGGCCACATTCTCTGGGGTCTTTTGTCTGGCTATTATATCCTCCTGCTGTGAAATGCTTCTAACAAGTCAGATCCTGACGTCATCAGGTTGGGGGCTAAATGGTGGTGGTGGAGGAGTTCAAAAGAAGAGGTGACAAAGCCCGTTTTTCTGTGGCTCAAGGTTCTTCCCTGCTCTGGACAGGTGGCACATGGGTAGCTAGAACCAGGAGAAGAGGCTGAGTGATGTCTGTTTGTGAACTCTGACTAATGATTCCTGAAGATAATTGATCTTATGCAATCATGTAACTCTTGGACTGTGTAGAGTCATCTTTTAGAAAAGGGGTTGAAGTATTTATGGGCTCATTTCCTCATTATAAAATTTTTTTTGTGTGGGACCATTTATGGCTTAAAAAAAAAAGAAAAAACTTATTTTTGGATGAATTTGCTCTCTAGTACTACTTAAAAAATACTAGAAAATAGTTGCAAATGACCTCAAAACCACATATGTGCCTGTAAATAAGCTTGGATGAGTAATAGCAAGGGCAACCATGCAAAGGATGTCCAGTGACCTAAGATCACTGCCTATAATTTGTATCCAAATGTCATTTGGACAAGCTTATTTCTTTTGTCAGCCCTGAGAATGGATACTCTTTTGACTCTTCCCTAATTTGATTGCCAGAACCCAGCTAGACCAAGACCATTTATTAGGAGAATTTGTACCGGTACCTTTCTGTAGGCAGTGAAGTCTAAGAGGCTAACTCTTCTGCTAACTCTTTACACAGGTACAGCAATTAGTGCTTGCTCAGCACCATTAACATGGTCTTACTTGATCCTCACAAAACTCCTATTGTGACAAATAGAGCCAGTGCAGGGAACTAAGGCTCCGGGAAGTGAAGTTACTTGGTCAAGTTCACTACTAGTAAGTGGGAGAGATGGGTTGGAATCCAGATTTTTCTGCTCCCAGTTCAGTGTGTTTTCCATTATAGCTTTTCTGCCCAGGAAGGTTTTGTTACCATTCTGCTCACAGTGTGGGGTTGAGCTCAGCTGAACAAATTCTGAAGGCCCCATGCAACTGTCCTGTACCATAATCTTTTCTCTCTCTTTGAGATTAGTGGAAGGTGCTATTATTATTGATTTCGAACTCGTTATCTTAGCGATTCTGGCATCAACCAGTAGCAAATATGTCCCGTGCCAAAATGGCAGGAGTATTCTCTGGCTTCCTTCCCCCCCGACCTTGCCTCCTTTTTCTCCTCTTTCCACATTTTGTCAGCTTCTGTTTGTCTCAAGGCAAGGATGGAAGGAGAGCAGTGGGCATGAAAAAGTGTTTGTTGATGTGAGTAGAACTGGAGTCCCATGTAGTCTGAGCCATTGATCAGAACTTGAATAGTCCTAGCCTTGGTGAGGAAGATTGTAGCCCTTTCTTTTCCCACCTGAAGGCATGGTCCTCCTAAAGGGACCACTGCTCACCAGCACTCCTTGTTTGCTTTGAACCAAGTTTCTCATGGACAGTACAGCATGGCAGCTTCTCAGGTCACTGTGGGACTAATATCTCCTTGTGCTAGAGGGTGATCTGTGTGGTGTCTTTGCATGGCTTAGCGCATGTGCTCTGTATCGTGTGGCCACAGGAGATGGAAACATAAGAATACTAGTTGTTGTTACTGAGAGATTTGGAACCTCCTATGACCTTGATTAAAAAGTAAGCTGATGGTCTAACACCGCTGATTTCTCCCTTTGCCTTGTGTTGGGGTGGAATTGAAGGGGGTGTGACAGAGGTACAAAATCACATCTTTATAGAATCCCTATTAGAATTTAGATGCTTGAATTTTTCATCTTCCTCTTTGACTCACAGTGATGCTAATGAACCACTAGTATTTTGCAATTTGGTGAAGGAGAGACCAATGGCAATACTTCTCTAACTTTGCTGCCTGTTAGAATCACCTAGGATGATTTTTAAAACACTGAATGCCCAAGCCGCACCTCATATCAATTAAAGCAAAATACTCAGGGGTCCAGGCATCAGTACATTTTTTTTTAATTTTGTTTTACATTTTCCCAAGTAATTCCAGTATGCTGCCAAGCTTGTGAAAAAATGAGGATAAAAATGTCAGGTGCCAATTTCATTAATACCTCTGATGAATTTGGCTTGGTTAGAGGATCAGTTGACCCCACTCCTGCTTCCTTAGGTGGAGCTACTTGATTACTTTGCTGCCCATGGTGATAATCCCTGGAAGAAAGCAGTCTTCAGAACTTCTCCTTAACTATGGCCCTGCCCACCTCTCTTTTCCCTTTCCCAAGCTAGGCTTCTGTTTACATAGAAGCAAAGATGATGGGGTTCAAGGGAAATGCCCATGATTTCATAGGATCTTTGAGCTGGAAGTCACCAAAGAAATCTACTGGTCCTACTACCCTCCATTGAAGAGTGCTAAATGATTCTTTGGACAAGAGTGATAAGATTTTACATTTCCTTGAATCATATTGCGTGAGATCCAAATCACCACTTGCCTTACATAGAACCTCCCCTAGCCTCAGCCAAAAGTTCTACAGTCTGGAATAATGGGGGCTATCATATCCAGCTAGATTTCATGCCCCATTCTTCTTCTGACAACCCCATGGAAGAAATGGAAAAATTGGGTGGTTATCTTCCTGGGGAAGGCAAATACATGTAGGCAAATAGATATTCCTATTCACAAGTATGCCATCTCCTATTATACTCTTGACCCCTGACTTTGAGAGTGAGTTCTACTTCTGGAACTTCCCTGTACTTTATCATGAGGACTTATAGTAGAAACCAAGAGTTGGGTCAGTGGACATTTACTTTGTGTACACTGGTGACTTTCAAATACTTTATCCATCCACTACTTCTTGTTGTTTCATGTTAGAATTCATGGGGTGAAAGTTACAGTCTCAGGTTGTGAGTCTCCATTTACTTGTTATTCCATAGGGGCTAGGATTTCTGCCATCCCACATGGTCCCCTTTAGTTTCTGTTCTTAGCAATCACACTCTCCCTTGCTGACCCTTCCCTCTGATCACGGTGTTTCTCACTCCTGTTTCTCTCTGGCCAGGTGTCAGCACTGGCCCTCCTGCTTCCCTGGCTACATTGCCAAGTAATCATTTGGAAGCCAGCTCTTCCCACCACCTCAACTCTGCCCAGCCCCACTCTCCTCTGAGGGGCACCAGAGACCTGGACAGAATCCTGGAACCTGGGTACCTGGGCAGCAGTGGACCATGGGACATGATGAGACCTCAGAAAGGGAGTGTATCTGGGGACTTATCCATAGGCTCCTCTATGTACCAGCTTAACTCCAAACCCACAGGTAAAGCACAAAGCAGGGAGAGTCAACCTGTGAAATAAACTCTAATTCAGAATCTACTCTCTTCCTGCCTGGTTCATAGAATGGGTGTAAAGTAAAAGGGCCCTATCACATATATCATCCAGAGAGTAAGGTTCCACACCAGTGCTGGGTCCTTTCTATGGGCATCCCTTTGTCCTCCCTGCCCAGGGCCTCAGGACTCTGCAGGCACATGGGAAAGTCAGGGACCCATCTCTTGTGCTCTGACATTTATGTTGTTCTTCCTCTCTGCACCCTGACCCCCTCTCAGCCCAGTCTTAGACTCAAAGAACTCCAGACACGAACATTCACGTTTACATAGAAGCAAAGATGATGGGGTTCAAGGGAAATGCCCATGATTTCATAGGATCTTTGAGCTGGAAGTCACCAAAGAAATCTACTGGTCCTACTACCCTCCATTGAAGAGTGCTAAATGATTCTTTGGACAAGAGTGATAAGATTTTACATTTCCTTGAATCATATTGCGTGAGATCCAAATCACCACTTGCCTTACATAGAACCTCCCCTAGCCTCAGCCAAAAGTTCTACAGTCAGGAATAATAGACAGGAGTTGTTAGAGAAAGAGAAGTCATTTCTGCAATAGCTCCCCCTATACACGTATATCCTGTGCACAAAGTGCAATTCAATCTTTCCCTCTCAATCCTCGCACTCATGGTCAGGGCAAAGACACATCACACCAAATGGAGAAGTATAGGTGAATGTTTGGATGCAGCTCAGTTCCAACAGTGAGATAATTGTAATTTTCAGAGAAAGAGTGAGCCTGAAGCAGAATGGAGGAGTTGATGTTGTCTGTCATTAGCATCCCTTCTCCTTCTCTTTTTGTACATCATTTTCCTTTCTTTGGTGGAGGGAGGTGTTCCTGTGGGGAAGGGTGTGCTCCTTCTTCCTCAGGTCCACCCTCAGATCCCTAGATCCCTGTAGGCTCGCCTTTCTTCCTTCCATATTAAAAGTGATTTGAGGGAAGTATTGAGGATCAGTCATTAACCACATAGGATAATTTAAGTTCATGTACTTTTACCTAAAGGTGGGTGGAAGGGCTCTGACCCCCTGCTAAAGAATGTTCAGTCACACATCAGTAAGAAGAAAGGAATTATGATAGAGAGTAAGGCCTTCCCTGTCACCCTCAAATTCATGCCTGGGAGGCAGCCACACCTTTCTAGGAGCTGGGCAGGCCTGGCAGGAGCTTGAAGTTATTTTTCTAACCCATGTGGACCTCCCTTAAACTTACCAGACCCACGAGTTTGTCTAGCTTTGGGTCATCCTGTGTTTAAAGCCCGTTCACTCTTTAGACAAAGTCTTCTGTCTTTCCTGGGTACCCACGAGAAGATGAAATTGGCAGAAGGATGGTGATGTTTAGGGATCTTGCTGAGGGGCTGCTGGCCAAGCTCTGCTCCCCACCCCTACTAATGACCACAATTCTCCATCTCCTACTCATCTCCCTGCCCCACTGGCATGGCTGCAGGAGCTGACCTGCTGGAGGAGCATCTGGGTGAAATCCGGAACCTGCGCCAGCGCCTGGAGGAGTCCATCTGCATCAACGACCGCCTGCGGGAACAGCTGGAATACCGGCTCAGCTCCACTGCCCGCGAAAGTGGTACGAGAGACCTGGTCTTCCTATTTGGGGGCTACATTTAGGGAGCTTCTGGAGGCAGCACACTCAGGCAGGCTTTGCAGTTTTTAAATCACTTTGGTCCATTTTATTTCACTTGTTCTTACAAAGAGTCCTGCAAGGGAGATGGGGTAGGTACTACTATCCCCACTTTATGGATGTATCTGAGCGCAGAGTGACTTTCCTCAAGGCAGAACTAGTTGTGGTCCCAGAGTTGTCTGACCTCTCATCCCATCCTTTAACTGCTGATATACAGCCTACTGATTTCTCTGTGCCCTTGTTGTGTGACTGACAAGTGGTAGAGCCCAGGTCTTCAAGGCTCTCCTCCCCCACCACTTCCCGGAGGTGGTCTTTCTCCCTACACTCTTCTTGTGGGTTCCTATCACTTGGATGCCATCCCTTGCACACATCCTTGTCCTGCCCACACCACAGCAGCAGCTATTTAGGGGGAAAGAGCCTCCTGCACAACTGCAGGTCTGGCAGGTAATACTGCATGACAAGTACCACTGAGGAGAGACACATGAAAACCAAGCATGCATCCCATCATACTTCAGTCCCAGGGCCTTCTGCTGGGTGTGACAGTACCTTTGGGAGCTACAGAATGGGAAATTCTTGAAAGCTTCTCTTACCCAAATTTGTAACTTGCCTGATTGCATTTTCTGGGACAGGATCCTCCACTAACTTCTGCAGTCAGGGCCTGGACTGTATCCCTCAGCTCTACAATGAGAACAAGGTCCTCAGGGAAGAAAACCGGAGCCTTCAGGCTCAGATGAATCACATTTCCCGAGGTAGGTGGTCAAACACCACAGACTGTGGCCACTTCCTGAACCCTATTTTCCCTGTCCACACCAATCACCAATGGGAGAAGCACAGAGAAGAAGGTGGCAATAACAGAGCTGCCCAGATCCACCAACCCAACATTCCCACAGTTATTCTCAGTCTAGAAAGGGCTACTTCCTGAGAGGTCCCAACTATGGGCCCTTAGACCCTGAGGGTTCAGGAGCGAATAGCTCTGTGAAATCCATCATTTCCATACACACCCCGCTGCCGATCCAGAGTCACTAGCTGTCTAATTGGATACCAGTTTTGTGTCATTTCTACTTCCCGCCACTCACTGCTGATTTGAAACCAGGAAAGGAAGAAAGGACAGTACCTGTATTCCCTCTCAAGTTTCTCCACATGTTACTGCAGCTCTGTCATCTCTGTGTCTCCTCGCCACAGCCCCTCACTCAAACACTCAGGGCTCCCTTCTCAGGTCCTGATGCCTCTATGTCTGGAGACACTAGCAACACTTTCCGCAGAGCTTTTCCAGCCCTACTCAGTGGGCATGCATGTGGGCATCATTTCCTGTGTGGTCTGAGAGGCAGCAGAGCCTAGTGTTAATTGAGTTGATCAAATCAATATATTATCAATAACAAATTATTTTTATTTACAAATATTTACTGTACAGCCATAAAAGACTAATAATAGTGTCCAAAAGGATTAAGCCCAGAATGAAAGAATGCTTGTGGAAAAGGAAAATAAAGAGATATTTCTAAATTAGTCACTTCAGAGTAAGAAGACGAGATGAAGGTCACTTCCTGGAGAAGAGAACTAAAGCTAATAGATAAGAGAGAAGGCAGGACTCCTAAAGTACCACTGCATGCTTGGGAAGAATAGAACAGATCTCACAAGTGAGAAGGTAGTATGAGATTCAAATGAGTACCATTTGCCACATCCAGGTGAGTTTCATCCCAGAGGACTCACAGAAGTTCTCAGAGTCCCTGTCAATAATCTTTGAGAAATCATGAAGATCAGAGAGATGCTTCAAGCCCCTAAAAGAGCAAATGTCCTAATTTTCTCAATTATGAAAATAATATCTTCTAAAAATTGTAGACAAGAAGTCTTGATGTTGATCTTTGGCAAAATGCAATAATTGATTGTTAAACAGATGGCAAGTGAGCACTTAGACAATGATAAGTGTTAGAAACCAGAATGTTTTCCCTAAGAGCAAGTTAGGCCATGTTAAATCAGAGGGTCACAGACATTGCAAAGTAGAGGAGCACCATTCCCTAGGGTGTGTGGATATAGTGAGCCGACACTCTTTTTGTCCACCAACACAGGACCCTCCTTCCCTTTGCCTTCCTTCTGCTTGTCAGGACAGATGTGCTTGGACTCATCTTCCTGCTGACCCTTGGCCCCACAATATAAATACCCTTATGTTCTGCTCACCAGAGCACTCCCAGGAAACTGAATGCCTGAGGGATGCTCTGCGATCCTCACGATCCCGGCTTCAAGAGGTGGAAATGGAGCTGGAGCACCAGAAGGTGGAACGGCGGCAGCTTTTGGAGGACTTGAAGGAGAAGCAGAAGGAGGTCTTGCATTTCCGGGAGGAACGGCTATCCCTCCAGGAGAAAGATTCCTGGTAAGAGTGGGCCCACTGTTAGGGAAGGTGTCCCCATTTTCAGATTTAGAAGAACAGATATTGGCAAGACAGTCAATGGCCTCTTTTGGAAACCTCATTTTCTCCTCTGCCTATTCCTGATTTATGGGTGACTTTAGGTCACTGGATGGTGCAGATGGTTTGCGCTACTAACCTAAAGGTTGGTGGTTCAAACCTAACCAGCGATGCTGTGGAAGAAAGTCTTGACAATTTACTTCTGTGAAGATCGCAGCCAAGAAAGCCCTATAGAGCAGTTCTACTCTGTAACACATAGGTCACCATGAGTTGGAATCAACTCTATGACAGTGGGTTTGGTTTTTGTTTTTTTGGTTTTTTTTTTTAGTAAAAGGAAGAATTTTTTCAGGAAAACCTTTTCATCCAAAGTTGAGAGAGTGAAATCCTGTTAGAAAAGCCTTCAGCATATCAGAAACTAGAGCAAGAAGGTTCTTGTGCTTCCCACCAGATACATACAGGCCATTAGTCTCACCTTAAGCTAGGAAAACTCTATCCTGCGGTGAGGCTTATCCCCCAGTGTAAGCCTTATAATGCTTGTCAGCATGAAAACTACCTGCAGCCAGCGGTAAAAAGACCATGCTGGTGTGTCTGTTCTGCCACTAGCTAATGGTATGAGTTCGAGCAGGTTACTTTACCTCTCTGAGCCATCTGTCAAATAAAAGGATGGTCTTCATGACCTCTGAGCTAACAGCTAGGGCTAAAACTCAATGATGCAAAGGTTGACTCCCACCTTCTTGCCCTGGTGTGGCTGGGCTGCACCAACAGCTCAGTGGCCCCTGCCTCTCCCCGACAGGCTGCAGCACAAGCTGACCCTCCTGCAGCAACAGTGTGAAGAGAAACAGCAGCTCTTCCAGTCCCTTCAGTCTGAGCTACAGATCTATGAGGCCCTTTATGGCAATTCCAAGAAGGGGTTGAAAGGTATGTATTCCTCTCCCTTCCACTCCCCAGCTCCCTCCCCATGAACATCCTGCCTTGAGGTGCTATTGGGAAGATAAAGAGAATGAATAGATGAACAACATTTTCAAGAAAGAATAAGCAAAATTTCATGAGAATTTGGATTTAGGGGAAGAAAGAGAGGCTGGAGCATCATGGAACTTTGGGGTTAGCTCCTGGAAGCCCCTTCTTTATCCTGAATGACCTCCCTTTTCATGCCTGCTTTCCCTTTTACGGGTCATTTAGGATTCATTTCAAAGCTACTACCACTAAAGGTCCATAATCCCTCATCCTTAATTCCAAAATCTAATAAAATCTCTGAATCTAAAGCTTTCTTATGTATTCATTTGGTGACAAAACTGAACTGAAGTGATAAAAGGCTATTTGTAGTCTTCATTTATCCCACTTAGCCAGAACATTCACATAGTTCATTGTAGAAATACTAATGTTTTGAATAAGGTCTGTGGCCTCAGATGTAACTAGTTGTTTTATGTAATATATGGTATATGTGTCCTATTACCTAGCTAAAAAACAGAAACATTCTGAAATGCATTTGGCCCCAAGGCTTTAAGATAAGGGATTGTGGCCTTGTAGAATATTTCTTTGGTGTATGTATCCCTCACTATGTAGAAATAGACTGTGTGTGGTGAGTGGAGGTCAAACACATGGGGAAGTTGAAAAATTCACATCATTATGACCCTGGTCTCTGGTGCCAACTCCCATTCTTACATGCTCCCAATAGACCTGATGCCCCTTCCCCCTTCTCCTCTTTGATCCTGAGTGTGGTGATCATCAAATCTCCTTCCCCTTCAGTCCCTGTCATTTTCTAGTCCAATGCTGACCTCCTGCTGGGAAGACCCTGCTCTCTAGCCTATGGGACTAAGGTTAATATTGAGATGAAATAAGACCCTGACCTACTCTGCAAACCACATGCCCTCTGGATGCATGTGGGCATGTGAACTTCAGGGAAACTTCTGTGTGGGTGCTTGCCATCTGAGTGTGCCTCTGGCCCCTCACAGGAAACGTGATATCTCTATCACAGATGTATTGCCATTGTGTGTTGTCCACAACTCTGAGAATACAGTGGGGTCCTCAGAAGAAAGAGAAGGCAGAGTGCTTCTGACAAGTGCTTGAATGTCCTTGGATTGGTGCCACCAGGCCCTCGTCTTCTTTCAGGTTACAACTGGGATGCCTGTCACCAAGTCCCCTTGAGCAGTGACTTGAGCCACCTGGTGGCAGAGGTACGAGCTTTGAGAGGGCAGCTGGAGCAGAGCATTCAGGTGAACAATTGTCTGCGGCTGCAGCTGGAGCAGCAGCTGGATGGCAGAGCAGACAAAGCCCACCTCAGCCCCTCTTCTGTTACCCAGAACTTCCCAGCCAACACGGACCCTGGGGACAAGCAGCTACTCTTCCAAGGTAGGAAGGGAAAAGGAATTAGGAAGCACTTGGCCAGGGGACAGGTAACCAGGATGTCTAAGGTGGAAGGGATAATCTTGCCTCTCCCATGCTTTTGGATCAGGTTGAAATCAGAGATGCTTAATACAGCACGCTGAGTGAGAGCTTGGGACCTAGGGTCAGACCTGGCTTCACATTCTGGGGCCACTTATAGGTTGTGTGCTTTGGGCAAGTTGTTTAAACTCTCAAGTATTTAAGCCTTGATTTCCACATCTCTAAGATGAGAATAATAATAATATATACCTTGGATGGTTATTGGAGTCTCTGGGTGGTGCAGATGTTTAACACACTTGGCTGCCAGCTGAAAGGCTGGAAGTTCAAGTCCACCCAGAGATGTCTCGGAAGAAAGGCCTGGCATTCTACTTCTGAAAAATCAGCCATTGAAAACCATATGGAGCACAGTTCTATTCTGACACACATGGGGTCGTCATGACTCAAAGGAAACTGCTGGTATTTGGAGCATTAAATGAAATAATATATAAGTGCCTGGCACAATAAGAATCGCCCAATAATTGTTGTTAGGTGCTATCGAGTCATTTCCAACTCATAGTGACCCTATGTATAACAGAATGAAACACTGCCTGGTTGTGCGCCATCCTCATGATTGTTGTTATGCTTAAGCCCATTGTTGCAGCCACTGTGTCAATCCATCTCCTTGAGGGACTTCCTCTTTTTCTCTGACCTTCTACTTTACCAAGCATGATGTCCTTCTCCAGGGACTGATCCCTCCTGATAACATGTCCAAATTATGTGAGACTTCTAATGAGCATTCTGGCTGTACTTCTGCCAAGACAGATTTATTTGTTCTTTTGACAGTCTGTGGTATAGTCACTATTCTTTACCAACACTAGAATTCAAAGACATCAATTCGTCAGTCTTCCTTATTTATTGTCCAGCTTTCACATGCATATGAAGCGACTGAAAACATCATGGCTTGGGTCAAGCACACTTTAGTCCTTAAAGTGACATCTTTGCTTTTTAACACTTTAAAGAGATCTTTTGCAGCAGATTTGCCCAATGCAATGCGTCATTTGATTTCTTTCTTTTTTTTTTTTTTCAGCTTTTTTCCTTCCCACCCCTCCCCTCCCCTCCCTTGTAAACATTGAAGATTGTTTCTTTTTGTGTGTAAACCTTTTCATGAGATTTTATAGTAGTGGTCTCATACAATATTTGTCCTTTTGTGATTGACTTATTTCACTCAGCATAATGCCCTCCAGATTCATCCATATTGTGAGATGCTTTGCAGCTTCATCGTTGTTCTTTATCATTGCGTAGTATTCCATTGTGTGTATGTACCATAGTTTTTTAATCCACTCATCTGTTCATGGTTCCCTTTCCCTAATGCATGAGGCACTTAGCTGTGTGGCAACATCTTCCTGTGTCTAAGGAGATCGGGACTGTATTTGGTGGGAAAGTACTGGGTGGCGGGCACCTTTATTCCAGGAGGCTGTTGTCCCTTTCTTCTGCCTGCCCCCTGCCTGTCTTTTCAGGTGGGCATGTTTATCCAGTTCTCTCCCTCTCTTCTCAGCATCCCTCATCAATCTCACTTCCCCAGATTTCAATGTGAATGCTAATACTCTTCCCAATCCCCAGTCTCTTACATGTTCCATTTCTTCTTCCTGTTCTTTTCTTTTCCTTTTGATGCACCATTAATTCACCCTATCCACTCGCCTCCGTGGCATATTCTTAATTTTGTTCTAATCAGGAACCACTTCTGCACGTACTTGGTTTTCCTGTTAATCTTTATTCTCCTTAGCTTGATTAGATGCTCATTTCTCAGACAATGACTCATCTCTCAAGTGAAGGTGATCCTCACGTGATCATGTTGCTATGACTCCCAGCATAGCACCTAGCAAGTAGAAACTGCTCACACTTGTCAGGTGCATGGCCTGCCCTACATGGTGGGGCTGTGATGGTTGAAGTGTTCAGTTACGTCTCCTTCTCTTCCCACTACCTAGGTTTCCCATGACATCAGCCAACACTCAGTCCCATTGGCTCAGTCACTGCTTCTCCTTCTTACCCAGGACAGAAGCCCGAGCAGGAAACCAGACTCCAGGCTGTATTTACCTGAGCAGGGTAGCTTTAATATTCTTTGTGATATTTTCCCATTCCTCCACTGTAGGATTTCTTCCTGGTCTTCACCAGTGCTTCTGTCTCCTTTTCTTCTCATACTGCTAAATTGTTTCCAGTCAGCTCACCAGAATGGTGATAGAATACTGAGTTTAATCCCCCATACATCCACTCATTTTTGGATTCAACATGTTTAACACATATAGCATGTATATTTATGCATATTGATATTTAGTTACAAGGCATTGTATTAGACACTACATGCAAAATGATACTCAAAACTAGGTTTAGAAAAATATACCTAATAATTTATCAAACTAGAAGTTGCTTTCTCATGGAATACCTTTCAGTTAAAGGAACATCGTTTTGCTCTGAAGAATGAAACATACCAAACTAAAAGATTCATTTACTTTTGCTTTTGATTATGGTATATGGCTGATACTCATGTAAGAGGTGAGCCATGCTGCCTTCAACAGTGAAGACAAGGCTGTGCATATGGTTGGTGGGCAGTGTACTTCAGGGTTCCTGACAGTGACCATGGTCTTCACTCCCTAGATTCAGTGTCTTCCCCTCCGGTTCGGGATGTTGGCATGAGTTCTCCAACTCTGGTCTTCCCCAGTTCTTCCTCTGCTCCTGGCTCAGAGACTTCCGTCTTCAGTAGGACAAATGGTAAATATGGGAACGGAAGGACTCAGGAACTGATGATGGAAACATAGTAATACAAGCAACTTTTGGTTGTTTGTATACATATTATCTGAATTTGGAGATTCTTCTCCGCATGCCCCAAGGCCTTTAGCCCTACATTGCACCTTCTGTGGCTGTCTTTGTGGGTTATTATTCTTCCTCCTGTGATTTTCCTACTGCTCAGTTTTGCTTCATTGCACTGTCATCTCTCCACTCTTGATAGTGCTCTCTGTATCCAGCTTGATTACTTTATCTGTATCTTCTCTATCTGAAAATTATTATCTATTAATAATACTTTTAGTGAATATTTCATTTGTCAGTAAGAATATAATCACATCCTAGCAATTTTATCATTGTGAGATAATGTAAGAAAGAATAAAAATATAATAACCAAAATATATCTATGGACTTCACCCTACCCTTGTACTTTCCAAGACTGCCTTTCTTATTTCCGGCAGCCTCTATCACTATTTGATATCTCTTTTTGATTGAAGTGAACTGAGGATATGTTTATGAATAGCACTGGATTCTGTTTTGCTCTGGTTTTCTTTTTCAGAGTTGGGTCTAGATGCTTCTCCAGTAGTGAAGAACCCTCCCAAGCTAGAGGGTGATGCTACTGATGGCTCCTTTGCCAATAAGCATGGTCGCCATGTCATTGGCCACATCGATGACTACAGTGCCCTAAGACAACAGATTGGAGAGGGAAAACTGCTGGTCAAAAAGATAGTGTCTCTCATGAGATCAGCATGCAACTTCCCTGGCCTTGAAGCTCAAGGCACAGAGGTAACCCCATCTACGGCTCTTAGGTGCATGTTTTCCTGGTTGCCCTTTCTTCTGATTTTAGCTCCTTCTCCCACTATTTTTCTTATCCTCCACATCTTGCATCAGCTGAGGGTTCATTTTTTTAACCTATCCAACCCTTTCTTCTCTATCTCCTGTTTCACTGTAAACTCAACTCTGTTCCAGGTGGAGCTGACTTGATATTTCCCCTCAGTACCACAGAAAAGCCTGTATACCATTGTCATCATCCTCAGTAGAGCGTTTGCTAAGTGTCCACGTGTACACAGGGCTGGGCTAAGCACCCTTTGGTGCCTTATTATCTATTACAGTCACACTGGCACATGCCCATCTGTGGGCAGAATAAAACCACTGATTTAAATGGACAGAAGTTGAGGGAATGGCATCCATATAGTCCGCATGTGTGGAAGGGGCAGTTAGCTTGGCAGCCATGGTGTCTGCTTGTTCAGCTGAGCAGGAGCAGGAAAGCAGTCAGCATAGATTCTCAGAGTGCTCCCCTGTGAGTGAGACCAGGCACCAGTTGCTGTGCTGTCAGGGCCACGAGAGAGGCTCAAATGCCCAGGGACAGCCTCTGCCTCCAAGTAGATGCCACCCTAGAGGGGAAGATGCACATTCATGTAAATGAACACAGTAAGGTACTATAAGCATAGCTTTAGAAGTTGCCTTCTGTATTGTGAAGGCATAAATGCAGATGTGATCATTTATACCAGGGAAGGAACATCACAGTTTCACAGCGGACGTCACAAGGGGGATGAGTTTTGAAGCCGAGTAGGTTCTCTAGGTGGAGAATGGCATTCAGGGAAAGAGTGCAGCACCTCAGTCCTCAGAGGCACAAATGGTTCAGCTCAGTCAAAGCATAAGGTGTGATTTGGGGAAGAAAAAGGGGTACCAGTGAGAAAAAAAAATAGGGATCTTAGACTGGATAGCCTTGAGCTGCTACTAGGAAGCTTAAAGAGAGAGTGAGAGTAAGTTGGAGTCAAATGAATTCTTTCAAGTGGGAGATCACTGCTGCTGTGAGAGATCCTGGGCGGCCAGGTTAGTAGGGTTCCCCGTCCATGCAGACCCACGTGCAGTGCCTTACCCACCAAGGAAGCTTCAGCCCTGTGCTGGGTGGGGCGGGTTACAAAAGACTAAAAAAGGGTGAGCTATCAGCCTAGCTGGGTCCATCTACTCCCCCTGTGCAGATGCTCAGCAGTGAGCGTGCCCATGAGCTTCGGAGCAGCACCCGTGCCCTGCACCACACCTTGGAGGAGTCCACCTCCCTCCTCACCACGTTCTGGCGTGCGGCTTTGCCAGACGCCTGCAACCCTGCTCAGCCTGGCAAAGTGGTAAGTGGTAAGAAGCCATTGTTACTGGGTTCAAGCCCAACTCTTCTCCCTCTTGATATGGTTCTCTTTCCTCAGTCCCACAGCATTTGTGAGGACCAGGAGCTAAACAGGGATCTGGGAAAAATAGGCCTTAGGGGAGCATCCTTGAAGAGACACTTTTGACTCATGGGGGTTGAGCTCAGTGCGGCTCTGACTACACCCCTTCTCCTCCCACCGCCTGACCCTGGGGCACAAAATCAATGAGGAAAAGGAAAAGGAAAAGATGTGGAGAAGGCAGAGACATAATAACCCTGGCAATCTTTAACTCTCTGAAATTTGGCTGAGCTGAAATTAAGGGATGTATTAAAGCTTCGTTACCTCCTTCCCCCAACCCTCAGGTCTGCATAGTCAAACATGATTTCAGAATGTCACCATGTCACCATGAGACTGGGAGCCTCCTGTAGCTAGAATCCCAACATATCACTTAAATGTGCCTGTCTGCCCTGGCCTGGGAAAAGTCAGCCCCCTCAAGGTCCTCTCAGATCCCAGGCTGGCTTTGTGATGGGCAGAGCCTTCAGTAGGCTGATTCCAGAACCCCTCCCCAGGTATTCTAACTCCAGATTTATGTCTCAGAGAAATTAGGCGACCCAACTTTGTTAATTCCAGGGAGGAGGCCTTTGCCTCTTCAGGTTGGCAGAAATATTTATAAACTTGCAAAGTGTCCTCAGGTCAGGCATAATATTCCTGAGCTTCCAAGTTTTATTTGTGTGCAGGAGTAATATAACTGATGTCAGGACTAAAGCTGAGCTGTTGTTCACAGTTGGAAGTTTCAGTCCTGACCTGGAGTCATGTTCTCTTCAGCAGCTGGAGTGCAGACCTGTGCCAATCCACGGGGGGCTTCCAGGCTCTCAATATTCCCGCGCAGTGTCCTCATCCTAAGTTGCCACCAGCTAGAGGGCTTTCAGGCACTAGTGGAGGAAATCCAGTCCAGAAAAAGTTGAGAAAATTGGGGAATCCTACTTTGGATTATAAAGAGCCACAAAGCACGGGGCACTTTAGGCTTTTGACCTTTGATGGAGAGCCTGTCCCTCTTCCCCAGGGAGAGTCAATGAAAAGGGAACTTCTGGAACTGAGAACCAAACTCTCCAAACATGAGAGCCTCCTTCAGAGCACAACTGAGCGACTGAAGACTGCCAACCAGCAGAAGGAGAGCCTGGAGCAGTTTATCTTCAGCCAGTGTAGGTGCCCAGAGCCAGGAGAGGTGATCTAGACTCCCAACTTGTGCTGCTGAGGAACAGTGACCAGAGGGGCTGGGGGATGTCAGGAGTGGGGAGGCTGATGTGATGTCCCTGAACCCCCTATGCCATCAGTAATTGTAGATGCAGAGGGCGGGGAGGATTGGGGACAGTGAGAGACCCCCAAGCTGAGTGGCCAAAAAGAAATACTTTAGAAAACACCTGCCAAAGCAAGTGTGGGCTCAGCTGGTAATTTCTGCTTTGTTGGGCTGTTCTGTTGTTTCAGTGACCAGGACACATGATGTTTTGAAGAAGGCAAGGACTAATTTAGAGGTAAGGGAACTACTGGCCCAGTCAGAGCCACAGAGTCACCCAAACCATCACCATCGATCATCAGAGGCCGCAGGTGGTCCTACGCCCGCTCTGACCTTCCAGGGGATTATTGGGCTCTTCTAGGATGATAGGTCCTCGACAAGCATGCTTCTGGTTTCCATCTCCATCTTCCCCTCAGTCAGCCCCCTCTCCTGACATGTTTATCCGCTCCCACATTGTCATCATCTTCTCGTCTTTCTGTTCCAGTTTCCCCTTCTCTATGCCAAGTCAGGAGATGGGAGAAAATTCACTTCAGTTGATACTTGAGGGCAGAGGACAGAGAGGAGTTAGCCTGTGAATTAGCTTTCAGGAAAGAGGTCCAGAGCCGCTTATGTGTTCTGGCATTTCCTGTGCTTCTGTATGAAAAATTAAAAGCAAGGTGCCACCTAATAAATTGATTCACTGTGCACTATTGAGTTGACACCAACAATTTGATTTTGTTATTTATTTTTCTTCAAGAAACATCAGATAGGAGAGCTCTTGGGTCTTATTGATCAAAAAAGAATTTGATTTAAAAAAAAAAAACAAAAACAAAAATTGAATCTCAAGGGGAAAGATTTTATATGTATGCCAGACATTCCCTACATTTACTTAAAACATCTTAGTCATTCTGTAGCAAATATTTTGAAGAAAAACTGAGATATATGAAATGGCTTAAAACCCAGAAACTACAGCTTTTAACTTGGGTTTAAATCTTTGCTATAAGCCATTGAGCCTATTCCTAGAAATTTTTCTAAATTGTAACCTGTGAGATTATTGATGTCCACAGTGTGAAAATAGGTTGGGCCATGATTTAACGCTGCCTTTTTTTTTTTTCTTTTTTGCTAATTCCCTTTTATTTTTCTCCAATGATTCCTTTCTTTCCTGAGCCTCTTTAGAGGAACACTTACAAGATTTCTTCTGTAAAGCCTTATTCCTGTCTCAGCAAAGGTAACCCAACAGCCTCAAGTCCTAGCTGGGAAGCTTTCCTCCCTGCTTCCATGAGAACTGGAAAGGGCCTGAGGCCTGGGTTCCAACCCCAGGCTGGTCGCTAACTGGCTGTGTGGCTTTGGCTGGCCCCCGTCACCTCACCTCTGTGATTCTGCTGCCCACCACCTGTAAAGGGTGGAACTAGACTTAGATGATCTCTGAGGCCTTGCTGACTTGGCCTCTCCCTCTCCTTGTGAAGGTAAAATGGACATAAACTTAATAGAGGGATTTTCTTGCAGAATGTCCTCTCCTTCCCACAACAGGCTTGTATCATGTGTGCATGTTTCATGCTAAGCACTTCTGTTCATGGGGGGTGACAAAGGCTGTCATTTTGCTTCAGACAAAGTGGACTGAGAGTGGACTGGCCCCCAAAGAGGCAGTGGTGGGATGCGGCCCTCTAATCTGCAGCAGTTTTGAGCAGGGACATTACCAGCATGAGGTGGGGGAGGCTCTTTCTGTAACCTGGGGACACCAGTAGGCCCTCCAGACTGCAGCACATCCCCTGAGCTTATCCTCCTAACTGTCTGTCACCGTACTCCTTGCCCTGTCACCACTCAGTGCTCATTGCAGCCCGGTAGCCCTTAGCGAAGCCTGACCATAGATTCTCACTGTGATACTGTCTCTTCTGCCTCCAGGTAAAATCCCTACGGGCTCTACTGTGCACTCCAGTCTTGTGACCCTTGCCTTCCAGGAGCCATGCAAGAAGCGAAGCCACCAGAGGTCCTTAAAACGGCAGGAAGGATGGGCCTGCCCCCATTTCGCGCAACTACCTATCTACTGAGGAGGGTCTGGGCCCCATTCCTGCAAACCTGCTGGAGGGTCCAGAAGAGTCAGAGATCTGTCTTGGTGGGATGAGGGACAGCAGGAAGCCTTCTTTGCATTTAAGGAATACTGTCAGCCAACAGCCAAGACCACCCGTCCCAGCACGAAGCCAGAAACACCTAGTATGCATGCAGGACCTTGTGACACTGCTTCTGAACAGCCTCGGCGGCATTTGGAATGAGCTACAGCCCAAGTTTGTCGCTTCAGCACCTGTCCTCAGATGCTCCACTCAGGGGAAACAGCAGCCTGCTTCCTCGGGTCGGTTGTGTGTCCCAGCACGGAGCTCCTCAGGCAGTCCTGAAAGCACAGTACTGAGCAGTGGGGCCGATGGACAACTGTTGGCAGAAGCTGCCTGAGCCCCTCCCATGTCCCACACCCACCCTGGGCCCGCTCAGTTGGATCACAGTCAGGATGGACTCAGCCAGCACTGCAGCACCTCAGTGCTCTGAGAACACACAGTGAAAGCAGTGATTTCCCAGAGGCCGTCTCCTGCTGGGTACAGCACCTCCTATTTCTTTTCTTTATGATCTCCAGACTGTACTGACCATACTCTAAATATACTATCCCCTTCTGCCATCCCAATTTCCCTTGAGGAAACTGGGCACTGATGGCCAGGACAAGCCCATTGAAAGTCTTGCGGGAAGCAAACCCGTGCTCATTTTAAGTGGCAGGTGAGAGGCCTCCAGTTGTGCTATAGCCTAGTTTGTGTCTTCACAGTGCTTGTAGGATTTGTGGATGGATGTATAAATGTATGATAGATATTTATATATGTTGCTATAGTGATACGTTGAAGGTTAACATAACTGGTGGACAGGGTCAGTGAGAGGAAGTAAAACAGTGTTTTGGTGGCTATTAAAGCAAAACGTGTATAAAGAACTAGTTTTTCTCTGCTTGGCTTTGTTTCCCATTTCTGTGCCAGTCCCTGGGCTGAGTGATAAGAATAGGAAAGACAAACTGTCATTAAGAAGCTCACAGTCTAATGCTTGAAGTGTAAGTTTAAGAGAATAAGTATTTCCCTCTTTGTCATTTTGCAAGAATTCCTAGACTAAAAATATAGAGTGGTTCTTCAATTTGGTGTGCTTGGACAGCTGTGGGGAACCCCTTGGTAGTGCAAACAGTTAATGGACTTGGCTGCTAACCAAAAGATTGGAGGTTTGAGTCCACCCAGATGCACCTTGGAAGAAAGGCCTGGTGATCTACTTCCAAAAAATTCAGCTGTTGAAAACTCCATGGAGTACTCTGACACACATGGGGTCTCCATGAGTCAGAATCCACTCTAGCGCAACTGTGGAGACAGCTGTGGAGGTTGGAGAAGCTACTTCCTGGACTTCAAGCCCAAGATATTTAGTTGGCCTGCGGCCCTAGAATCTGCATATTTTACATAAGCAACCCAGGTTATTCTCATGCAGGTGGGCCGTAGATCACAAACTAAAAAACATTGTTCTGTGACATTGAATAAAACTATAAATAAGTTTGCTTAACCTTAACTAAGAAAATTTTATTGACATACATAATGATCGTACCATAAATGATGATATCAAGATCCTAAAATATTCCTTAGGAAAAGTGCTTACTTATGGTCTTTTGCCTTTCACAATTAAAATAAAGCTACCACTCCACAATTATTTCCTAGAAACAGCTAAAAAAATAAAAATAAAAATAAAAATAAAAACAAACAACAATAGAAACAAAACCAACCACCATCACCACCACCACCACCAACAACACAAAAAGATACATCAAGAGCAGGAGGTAGAGACATACCCTACTTTCATAGTGAGGTCAAGAGAACTCAGCATCTGCTTTTATGTTCAGTTGTTTAAGTATTTCCATGAGTGCCTTTCGCTATCAAATATAGAGGAACTCTCTGGCAGAAACAGAAAATAGTTACAAAGTCCATTAAACTATTATTTAATGATGAAGTAGCAAAATTTAAGGACTTCTTGCCCTCTGGTTCAAGTATTCCAGCAATTCTCCTTCATCCCTGTGCTGCTAGGGCTGGGAGACCTTGATAACACAATCAGTTTCGATGGACAACTCAAATATTCTTTCTATGAAATTTATCTTATTAACTACAAACATTTATGAAAGTCACAACATATTACATCATGTAAGTGTCAGATCTGTTCAGGATCTAGTCACAAGTTACTTTTTGGGACAAATCTTAAAAGCCACCCTTGTATTCCATCCACCCTTTGTGAAATGTTTAAAAGTAGTGCTGTGCCTTAATAAAAATGGTTACAAAAATTATCTTTGGGAGGAGAATTCTCTAATAT
This sequence comes from Trichechus manatus latirostris, assembly GCF_000243295.1. Classification (NCBI taxonomy): domain Eukaryota; kingdom Metazoa; phylum Chordata; class Mammalia; order Sirenia; family Trichechidae; genus Trichechus; species Trichechus manatus. Next base: position 2,448,458 of record NW_004444009.1, read on the forward strand.
TTGACATTTGTAAATTATATTCTTTCCCTCATTGTGACAGAAACAGCTTGTTCTTTAAAATAAATAAATAAATCTGTCTGTATGACAACCAATGTCATCTAATTTACCATAATTCAAATAAGAACCATGCCAAGCCCTGTGCAGAGGAGATGGTGAGATCCTACAGAGGAGACTAGAAGGAAAAACGATGGCAGGTACCTAATGGAACACTTTTAAGTAAACACATAAAAATACCTCCTGACCTGCCAAGACCCACAATGTTTATGCAGGGTTTATTATTTCCCTTGGATGTTATTACTGCAAAAGTGAATGAACTTACATTGATGCTTGTATTGGTTTCTACTGCTGCCCTAACAAGTTACCACAAACTTAGTGGCTTAAAACAACACGTATCTATTGTCTTACAGTTCTGTAAGTTAGAAGTCCACCACACATCTTACTGAACAAAAATCAAGGTGTCGGCAGTCTGCCTTCCATTCATTCTGGAGGGTCTAGGGAGAATCTGTTTCCTTGCCTTTTCCAGTGTCTCAGGCTGCCCACATTCCTTGGCTTGTAGCTTCCTTCCACCATCTTTAAAACCAGAACAGCAGATGAAGTCCTTCTCACATCTCATCAGTCTGACCTCAATTTTTGCCTCCCTCTTCCACTGGTACAGTGTTTAAAGCCATTGACTGCTAACTGAAAGGTTGGCAGTTCAAAACCACCAGCGGCTCCACGGAAGAAAGATGTGACAGTCTGCTTCCATAGAGATTTACAGCCTTGGAAACCCTGTGGGGTTGCTATGAGTCGGAATCAGCTCGACAGCAGTGGGTTCCACTGTTAAGGACCCTTGTGATTCCATTGGTCCCATCCAGATAATTCAAGATAATCTCCCCATCTCAAGGTCTTTAATTTAATCACATCTGCAGATTCCCTTTTGCTATGTAATCACAGATTCCAGGGATTATGAAGCAGACATCCTGGGCAGCAGGCCCATTATTCTACCTACTGCAACACTGTTAACTCAGGTGCCAACTAAGAGTGGAACTAAGAGAATATCTTCTCTAATTTCAACACTGTTTAGTAACATTAAGGCAGGTTTCTACTTCAAGGCACAACCTAGACTAGCAAATCAGGACAAGGCCCAAATGTGAACTCTAGAAATGCTCTGTTGATGGTCACAGGATTGCACAAGTACTAGTCTCTTTAGTTTTTTTTTTTTTTTTTTTTAAGATGTGAGGCTTGTTTTCTCCAAAGGCTGTGTTTGATTGCAGAAATCACCTCAGAGGTGAAGAGCTCGCTGTAAGGAAGGGAATGCGGCAGCAGAGACAGTGCATCTGGGACCCCGTTAGCCTTGGACTATGAACCTTCAGTTAGGTCTAAACGGGGCATTTGGGTTGGTTTTCTGGGGACCTGCCCTTGCGTGGCTGCCAGGTGCCTGCCCCTTCTGAGGCCACGTGGATCCCTCTGTGCCATCTTTTCAGGGCCACGAGGGGGTGCTGTGGTTCTTCCCCTTAGAACCCGGCTTGTAAAGAATCCGGGTGCCCGCTGATTTCGAAGTTTTAGGGACAGTGCAGGTCAGATGATAGCGGTGTGGGACCAGAGGTTCCTGACTTTTCGTCACACCACCCCCGGGGATGTCTTAATGCCCTCGCTGCCCCACCTCGGAGGTTGGCTGTGGAGCCTCAGCAGCTCAGGTGGAGCCCCCTCTTTCGGTCTCCTCACAAAAGGGTTCTGATCATACAGGAATATCCGGGCTTCTCCTGTTGGAGGAAAGTATTCCCACATGTTCCTCTCAGAGTGGGTCACCCCATTCTAGGTCGACCTCCACGGTGTAGGGGGGAAGGAGAAGCGGGGGGAAGGAGAAGCAGGGAGAAGGAAGAAGAGCCGTAGCAAAAAGACAAGAGAGGAGGATGACAAGGATGAGGAGGAGGAAAGGGGTGGGGAAATGGTGGGGGGCTGCATATGAGAGCAGGGGGACAGGAGGAGAACTGAGAACTGAATACCGAGGTAGCTCTATTGACTAGTCACAGATGGCAGCCTGTGTCTCTGGAACCCCACCCCCCAGCGCTATCATGCACCGCCCCCCGCCCCCCGTGTCTCACCCCCCCCCACCCCATTTCTTCCCACAGGAACAGCCTGTCATCTCTCCTCCCATACTCTGATTCGGAGGATTCTTCCCTTTTCGACTTTTTTTCTTTAGCTCAGAAATACTTGGATTGGTGTAACACGGGACACAGAAATTCCACTCCTTGTTGTGTAACCCAGAGAAGTGAGTGCTCATGCACCCCAGCACACCTGTGCATGAAGTGCCATACCCACGTTGTGCATAAGAGCCATAAAGTGGTAACAACCCAGACGTCTGTCATCAATAGAGGGATTCCGACTCATAGTGACCCTGTAGGAAAGAGTAGAACTGCCCTATAGCGTTTTTCAGAGCTGTAATCTTTACCGAAGCCACTGCCACATCTTTCTCCCGTGGAGCAGCTGGTAGGTTCGAACCACCAACCTTTCAGTTAGCAGCCTAGCGCTTAACCACTGCACTACCAGGGCTCCTTATAAACAAATTTTGGTGTAATTTATTAGCAATGAAAATAGATGAATCAGCTATGACTATTAAATTTGTGATTTCGGGTGAAAAAGCTAGCCATATAGGAGTATAATCTGTGTGATTACAGGTTAAAACCCAGACCCGTTGTTGTTAGGTGCTGTCCAGTTGGTTGTGACTCATAGTGACCCTATGTACTACACTGCCCAGTCCTGCGCCATACTTGAGCACATTGTTGTTATGCTTGAGCACACTGTAGCAGCCACTGTGTCAGTCCATCTCCTTGAGGATCTTCCTCTTTTTCACTGACCCTCTACGTTACCAAACGTTATGTCCTTCTTCAGGGACTGATCCCTCCTAAGAACATGTCCAATGTATTTGAGATGTTGTCTCACCATCCTCGCTTTTAAGGAGCATTCTGGCTGTATTTCTTCCAAGACAGATTTGTTCATTCTTCTGGCAGTCAAAGGTATATTCAGTATTCTTCACCAACACCATAATTCAAATGCGTCAATTCTTCTTAGGTCTTCCTTATTCATTGTTCAGCTTTCACATGCATGTGAGGTGATTGAAAACACCATAGCTTGGGTCAGGTGCATCTTAGTCTTCAAGGTGACATCTTTGCTTTTCAACATTTTAAAGAGGTCTTTTGCAGCAGATTTGCCCAGTGCAATGTGTCGTTTGATTTCTTGACTGCTGCCTCCATTGGTGTTGATCGCGGATTCAGGTAAAATGAAATCTTTGACAACTTCAATCTTTTCTTCGTTCATGATGATGTTGCTTATTGGTGCAGTTGTGAGGATTTTTGTTTTCTTTATGTTGAGGTGTAATCCTTATTGAAGGCTGTAGTCTTTGATCTTCGTTAGTAAGTGCTTCAAGTCCTCTTCATTTTCAGCCAGCAAAGGTGTGTCATCTGCATAACACAAGTTTTTAATGAGTCTTCCACCAATCCCCCTTCTTCTTCATATAGTCCAGTTTCTCAGATTATTTGTGCAGCACACAGATTGAATAAATATAGTGAAAGGATACAATCCTGACGCACACCTTTCCTGACTTTCAACCATGCAGTATCCCCTTGTTCTGTTCGAACAACTGCCTCTTGATCCCATTAGGAATTCACAATCAGCAGAAAATTATAAAGTAAGGAACTGAACCCCATGAAAATCAAATAGTGGTCATTGCTAAGGGCTGGGAGGGCACTGATCAGGAAGAGGTGTGTGGGAGGCTTCCAGGGAACTGTAATATTCTAGGTATTGATTTTGGTGAGGGTTATATGTTAATTTGTAACAATTCATTAAGCTGTACGATTATATTTTATTCATCTTTCTGCATCTTGTACTATGCAATTAAAGAAAAAATATTGTTTCCTGTCAGCACATATCATAATAACTAATATAAGCTGAACTTTACCAGGAACCACAAACTGTGCTAAGTGTGTAGTTGGGTCATCTCAACGTGCACAGTACATGAGGTATGTGGCACTATTGTGTCCCTATGGTATATGGGGAAAGTGTAGGAGTTGGCTCCTTGATCAAACCAGGCAAGCAGTATTGCCAGGACTGGAGGGAGGACCTCAGGCAGCTGGTGATCACAACCCTGACCTAATGTCCCTGTACTAACAGCAGTGTCTTTGAGGAGCCTGGACCCAGTGCATTCTAGAAGCTGTGGACTGGGTTGCCAAGCACTTTCCAGGAGGGAGACACTTGTCCTAAATCATGGGGCTTTTCAAAGAAGGAGATGGGGGTACCCATAGCAAAGAACAGACTTCCCAGTTACTCCCAGGTAATCTGTGATCCCATAGGTGGAGTCCCTCAAGGGCAGGGTTGCCAGAGTGTTCCAGGTGCCCCATAGTCTCTGGACAGGAAATGTCCAAATGCAGAAGGGATGGGATAGTGGCCACCAACAGAGTTCAACAACCTCAAAGAGCACACGCAACCAGAGAAGAGGAAGAACCTCCAGGAGATGGCCTGAGGTTCCCAATTTTACCTTTCTCCTGAGTCCCCAAAAAACGCATCCCTAACTTTAGCGCATGGTAAAACACATCCACAGCAACGATGACAAAAGACAGAGGCTGACAGCTGACAGCAACTGTAAATTAATAACTCTTTAGCCTTTTATTTGAGCTTGGATGGAACACAAAGCCTACAGATGGACAAATGGGAGAGTCAGTGTGACATACTTGGAAGCCAGAGAAGATTAAGGGAAACACAAACAGGAAAATGCACCAAGAAGCCCGAAATAAGCACAAGTCTCAATAAATCACAAACAATACAGGAAAGCCCATGCAAAGTAACTTGCTACCACAAACACGCAGTTGAGTTTTCCATAGTTAGACAAATGGCAGGAATAAGAAGATGTGGAATAGAGTAACGCTACCTTAAGAAACTTACCTTGCTTACTAAGGTATCTGCTCTGCCAGGTGAGAATGATCCCTGACTGGCACCCCACCACAGCCTTATATCCCTTACACTGTACACACAGTCTCTAGACTCACTTCACTCCCAGCCCTACTAGCCCCTCAACACAGAACTTGCATTCAAATTCTGGCAACAGGCCTGGATTCACTCCTAAATCTAAGAAATCATTCCATATATTGCAACAGATGCTTCAACAACAGCCCCTGGTGTTGGAACATCTATATAAGACATGCCCTTCCCATGATGCCACTGGCCATTTCCTTCTCTCCAACCCATGCTCTGCCACTTGTCTGCACTTTTCTCTTCCCATCCTGCCCAGTTGACCAATGGGCAGTCAGCAGACTGAGGGGGAAGTGATGTGGGTTCCCTCCCTCTTCAGGCTGCTCCTGGACTAGGTAACTTTGTTCCACCCCACCCATGCCATGCTCCTTCCTTCAGAGAACATCCTGGGAAAGAAGGTCTTCAAAATTAAAACCATAATAGCAGGAATATGGAAAAAAAGTCAGGATTTGAAAGATAATAAATATTAATGTGTATTATAGAAATCACAAAAAGAATTGCAAGGGAATAAAAGGAGGGAAAATATATTTTCCAGACAGAGTGTCCAAAAGGTCCAGATGTAACAAGATGCCCAAAAATAAAGAGCTGTTGTCATAAGAACAGACTATCATGATGCTGATCATAGTCTCAGGATTCACTGTCTCCAAGAAGGAAGGAGTTGGAGCAGCATCCTGTAGTTCCCGGGGAAGAGGCACAGAGTGAAGGGTTGGGCACCTTTGTGGGAGAACAAGGTTGAATGCAGCCTGCGAAGGTGTTCATACCTTAGACTCTGGCCTCCATGGCATGTAAGCCAGGTGGAACAGCTTTTGCTACATGATCCAAAGAAATGCATTTTAAAAATCATACATTTGAATTGGGTGGGATAAAAGTGACAGCTTTATTTTTACTAATCTCTTAAAGAAATATAGCATTTTTTTTTCTGAATATGGGCATATACATGAGAGTTGTGTGAATTTGTCACTAACAGAAATTTCTGATTCTTCTGATATCATGTTAAGATAGCTGAACATTATCTTGATATGGCTCTTGGGCTCGATGTCTTTTGGAGCCAGTGGAGTTGCGCAAAGAAGAGTGGAGAAGAGCCCTCACTTCTCTGGATGCATCTCTGATGGGCCATTGGAACACTCCAGGTGTTTCAGAGATCTTTCGCCAAGAATGTATGCAGAAGTGAGGGGATGGTGGCCTCTAACAGAGTTTGATAACCTCAGGAGCACATACAGCCAGAGAAGAGGCAGAATCTATAAGAGATGGCCTGAGGCTCCCAGAATCCCCTTTCTCATGAATCTTCAAAATCCCATCTCCACCTCCAAGACGTGGGAAAACACATACACCCTCAAAGCAACAAGAATAAAAGGAAAAATGGAAACTTTCAACAAAGGTAAACTGACAGCTCTACAGCTTTTTACTTGAGCTTGGATGGGACGCAAAGGTGCTCTGATGCGAAGGGCAGATAGCTTACTTCTTATAGGACTCTTGTTCTAGATATATTGTCTGAATAGCCAGCTGTTCTTTTAGGAAATGGAAATATAATTTAGGATTTGATGAAGACTGAACATAACTGTCTTTATTATACTGTGTTTGGCCCTAAACCATCTTATTAGAGAAGTTCTGCTCGGGCAGATATCAATTTGAGAAAAAAAAAAAAGTTTTACAAGGACCCAAATTAATTAGAGTAGTGTAGATTAATGTTTTATCTCCATCTATTACTTGAATTTTCTTTTTAAAGGTTCATTTCCTTCAGAATTAAAGTCGACTCTAAACTCAACGTAAAAGTTCTTCTCTGTGGCTGATTTTGGTCTGGGTTCACTCCTAGGGCAGATGTGATTTATTTTCCTGTGCTTATTACTAATCCAGAAATGTAATGTCCGCTTGCGCTTGGAATAGTGCTTTGGGAAGCTAAGCAGAGGTGAACAATGGAAGTTAGGTTAACATGAGCCAAACGAAACTGACCATATTTTCTCTCAGCTCTCCTTCGTAGAATGATGAGCCTGAAGAGTTTGTTAAAAATTCTCATTGTTATCGATCACTCTAATTTCAGTTAAAAATTTAACACACACAGGCATGAATCAACAAGCACATACTGCCAGAGGTGGTGCGTGAAATCTTTTTCTGTTGGCATTTTGATTGAACTAAATGTCTGTGTTTTAGTCAAGCTTTTAGCTGGTGACAAGCTGTTCTCTAGAATGAGGGTTTTCTCACTTTTCTGGTTTTTTGTTTTTTGTTTTAAGACTATAGGGATGTAGATTTTGGCTTAGAGTGGAACTTACTTAACTATATCTGGGAATGCAAAAGTATTCTAGTTTATGTTCTTCAGGGAGAAATGAGAAAATGCATCTTACTTTTCAATTTCTCTGCTGTCTATTTGATTGTGTGGACTCAATAATAGGTGTGTTCTCTGGAATTCTGTTTCCCTAACCCAGTTTCCAGTTTGCTATCAGTTGAGCAGATGGCCAGAGTGCTAACCTGAAGCACCCTGATCCCAGAGATCCCAGAGCTGATAACTGGCTGTGTTGCTAGGAACAGGGCTGAGTGGATAAAATAGCCCGCAAAATGCAGGAGGTGAGACTGAGGGCCTTTCCTGCCCTTGTGGCCCATGACTCAGTGTCTAGCTTTGGCTGTATTCCAGGCAAGATCCAGTTTAACTTAATGACTTTTCAAGCCCCCATGGGATGGTTGTAAGTAGCTTCAGTAAGATATTTTTTAAACAACTATTACATCCAACATACTGTGCTAGATGCTAGAAGAGACACAAAGAAGAAAAATGTTAATTCCTGTTTTTAAAGAGTGGCCAGTCTCATTAGGAAGAAATAAGAAAGCCTACACATAACCACAATAGGTTGTCGAAAGTATGAATGAATGTGAGTTTGAAAGAAGCATGGATAAGAATTGGGGACCATCTAAGTACTTGGTGGGGTAAGGTGGGAGATTGAATTTGAGTAATAGGGGAAACGTGGGGTCTATTGAAAGAAATAAAGAAGTAGGGTAGAGATGATGGTGAGCTTGAGGTGCATTCTCCAAGTAAAAAACATTCAAGAGTAAGATTCAGAAGCTCAGAATAGAAGTAGGGGATACAGATTCAGGTTTTGAGTTTTTTGTTTGTTTATTTTGGTTGCCATGGGAACGTTTAAAGTCTATAAAGGAAAGTGTGTGAGATGGAAAGAACAGAGGGTTTGGACCTGAGTTGGGAGAAATATCCACATTTAATGAATGAGGAAAAGGATCTGAAGAGGAAAGGCAAAAGACAACCTACAGAATCAGAGAAAGTAGAAATCAATAACAAGGAAAGCTGGAAATTTCATAATTATGTGGAAATTGAACAACACATTATTAATCAATCAATGGATCATTAAAATTAAAAAATTTTTACCCCAAAAAAAAAACCTTATCAAGAAAATGAAGAGAGGGTGGGGGTGCCAAGATGGTGGAATAGTCAGACGCTGTTATGAATTGAATTGTGTCCCCCAAAAATATGTGTATCAACTTGGGTAGGCCATGATTCCCAGTATTATGTGATGGTCCACCATTTTGTCATCTGATGTGATTTTCCTGTGTGCTGTAAATCCTGTCTCTGTGATGTTGATGAGATGGGATTATCAGCAGTTATGTTAATGAGGCAGGAGTGAAGTAACAAGATTAGACTGTGTCTTGAATCAATCTCTTTTGAGATATAAAAAAGAGAAGCAAGCAGAGAAACATGGGGACCCTGTACCACCATGAAAGCAATGCCAGCAGCACAGCGCATCCTTTGGACCAGAGTTTCCTGCTCTGAGAAACTCCTAGACCAGGGGAAGATTGATGACAACAACCTTCCCCAGAACAGACAGAGAGAAAAAGCCATCACCTGGAGCTGACACCCTGAATTCAGACTTCTAGCCTCCTAGACTGTGAGAGAATAAATTTCTTTCTGTTAAAGCCATCCACTTGTGATATTTCTGGTATAGTAGCACTAGATAACAAAGATGCTTCACGTCATCCCTCTTAAAACAAAGACCTAAAAAAAAAAAAAAGTGAAATGAATATATATGACAATCTAGGAACCTTAATCATCAAAGACAAAGCTAAAGAATTGGACTGAGTGGCAGGTGGAAGGAGAGACAATTCAAAAACAGCAGAAACGGGGAATTATGGATTGTGGTATCAAAAGTGTCCTACTATCTGAATCTGCACAGCACACATGAGCTGAGTCAAGCAGCAACATCCTAAGCTGAAACCCACCCCATCTGGTGCAGCCAAGCAGCAGCGAATCTGCACACCCTCTAGAACCAAACAGGAGTGACACTAGACCTGTGAAAGTTAAGGGCAAAGTCTCAACCAACCAGGCATGCTGGCATCATAACCCTTCCCCCCATGTAAGCTCCACAGCAGAGGAGCACTCCTTTCCCCTCTCCCATCCCCTACTCTGCTCCATCACCAGTCTCATGGCATTAAACAATGTCATGCCCCCTAAGCCAAGAACCCACAGCAGGTCTGGAAGTGCAAGCTCCTTCACCTAGCCACTGGTGTAGGGGGGTCCACAGACTTGCAGCTCCCTGCTCTTCACCCCTGCTCTTCACCCCTGCCCCAGTGCTTTGCGGGCTGATCCAATACCACATGCCCTCATTAGGACAAAACAGGCAGGACATCTACCTGAAGCACATTTTCACCTACAACAGCCAAGTGGGAGCTGCAGATTTGTGACATTTGACACCATCTAGCCCCCTAAGAAGAGGACTCACCCACCCATACCAGGTGGGCCGATGGTATCACTCACTCCATCTAGCTGCCTACAACAGGGGCCTTAGAATTAGTGGTGCCTCCCAGTCCCTCCAGCCTACAGCACTGGGCACCCAAGGACTGGCTGCACTACCCCCTCCACTTTGTGCTCTAGGGGACAGGAACACGCCCTCCATCTGGGCACCAGGGGTCAGCCGACAGTCCCCTGCTTTGCCCCACACATCATCCCCCACTGCAATTAGAGACCTGTACCAGTTCCAAACACCTCCCCCCATGAAGCCCTGCCCAGCTAGGACTGTAGGTGAGAGTCTCTGCACCACACAGTCCATGACCAATCACCTGGACACCTGCACCCTGAACAGCTGCACCCCCGCTAGAATAGTGAACAGACTCCCAGGCTTACACACCTAGTAGCTGCTCTGACCACCTGGAGACAGGACTTGAGAGCTTCAAAGATACCAGCAACCACAGTAGCACACACACTAAGCCTACCTGGACATATCAAAACAAAACAAAAATACAGGACATAGTAAACAAAAATACAATAAATAAATATAATAACATATTGCTGTCTCGGAGACAACTGTAAATATCAAATTACATAAAGAGGCAGGACAAGATGGTCCCAGCAAGTGATCAAAATAAAGAACCAGAAAACCTTCCAGAGGAAGATAAGACAAAGAAACTACCTGATAAAGAAGTCAAATGACTAGTATACAGACATCTCCAAGATATCAAGAAAGAGATCAGGCAAAACACAGACCAAAACAAGGAACACACAGACAAAACAACAGAAGAATTCAGAAAAACAATACAAGAACAAAATGACAGAATAAACAAGCTGCTAGAAACCATACAGAGACAGCAACTAGAAATCCAAAAGATTAATAATAAAGTTTCAGAGTTAGACAGTTCAATAGGAGGCCATAGGAGTAGAATTGAGGCAATGGAAGTCAGAATTAGTGAGACTGAAGATAAATCCCTTGACACCAATCTGTTTGAGAAAAATCAGAAAAAAGAATGAAGAAAATGAAGAAAGCCAAAGAATTATGTGGGATAATATCAAGAGGAAAAACCTATGAGTGATCGGAGTACCAGAACGGGGGGGAAATGGAAAACACAGAGAGAATTTTTGAAAATTTGCTGGCAGAAAACTTCCCTAATATCATGAAAGATGAGACGATATCTATCCAAGAAACTCAATGAACTCCATATAGGATAGACCCCGAAAGACAGTAACCAAGACATATTGTAATCAAATTTGCCAAAATCAAAGACAAAGAAATAATCCCAACAGCAGCTAGGGATAAATAAAAAGTTACCTACAAAGGAAAACCAATAAGACTAAGCTCAGGTTACTCAGCAGAAACCATGAAGGCAAGAAGATAATGGGATGACATATATAAAGCTTGAAGGAAAGAAGTTGCCAGCCAAGAATTAGATATCCAGCAAAACTGTCTTTCAGACACCATGGTGAAATTAGGTAATTTCCAGATAAACAGAAATTAAGGGAATTTGTAAAAACCCGACCAAAATTACAAGAAATATTAAAGGAAATCCTCTGGTTAGAGAACAAACAACATCAGACCACAATCCAAGACTAGGACACAGGACAGATTAAACAGGTATCAACCCAGAGAGGGAATTCACAAAAACAAGTCAAAGCTAAAAGACTGAACATAGGGAACCAGAGACTTTAATACGTAAACAATGACAACGTCAAAACAAAAAAGAGGGAATGAACAGTGTAGTCATAGAACTTCCATATGGAGAGAAATATCAAGGCAGTATCAAGAAAAAAAAGATTGGTTTAAACTTAGAAAAATAAAGATAAATTTCAAGGTAACCACAAAGGAAGCTAATAAACCTACCTGTCAAAATAAAAAAGAAAAACATAAAGACTCAGCAAACACAAAATCAACAATAATGAAAGAGATGAAAAGAAAATACATAAACAAAAAGAACTCAGCACAGAAAATTAAGTGAAACAAAGAAACTATCAACACCACAAACACAATAAAAATCAAAATGATAGCAGTAAACTTATACTATCAATAATTGCGATGAATGTATATGGCTTAAATGCACCAGTAAAGAGACAAAGAGTGGCAGAACGGATTAAAAAAAAAAGATCTATCTATATGCTCTCTACAAGAGACATACCTTAGACACAAAGACATAAACAAACTAAAACTCAAACAATGCAAAAAAAAAAAAAAAAATCAAGCAAACAATAACCACAAAAGAGCAAAAACCCTTTGCTGTCAAGTCAATTCCAACTCATAGTGACCTTAGAGGACAGAGTAGAATTGCCCCATAGGGTTTCCATGGAGCAACTGGTGGATTCAAACTATCAACCTCTTGATTAGCAGCCTAGCTCTTAGCTACTGTACCACCAGCAGGAGTGGCAATATTAATCTCTGGTAAAATAGACTTTAAAGCAAAATCCACTGTAAAGGATAAAGAAAGACACTATATAATGATTAAAGTGTCAATACACCAGGAGGATATAACCATAATAAATATATATTAACTCAATGACAGGGATCCAAAATATATAAAACAAACTCTAACAGCATTGAAAAGAGATACAGACAGTTACACAGTAATAGTAGGAGACTTCAACACTCCACTTTTGGTGAAGGACAGAACACCTACAAAGAAATTCAATAAAGATACAGAAGATCTAAACGACACAATCAACCAACTTGACCTCATAGAACACTCCACCCAAGAGCAGCAAAGTATACATTCTTTTCCAATACACATGGAACATTCTCCAGACTAGACCACATTTTAGGCCACAAAGCAAGCCTTAACAAAATCCAAAACATCAAAATAATACAAAGCATCTTCTCTCATCATAATGCCATAAAAGTAGAAATCAAACAGAAACAGAAAGAAAAAAAATCAAATACATGGAAACTGAACAATATCTTGCTTAAAAACTACTAGGTAATAGAGGAAATAAAGAATGGAATAAAAAAATTCATAGAATCAAATGAGAATGAAAATGCATCTTACCAAAACCTTTGGGACACAGCAAAAGCAGTGTTTAGAGGTCAGTGTACAGCAATAAATGTACATATCAAAAAAGCAAAAAGGACCAAAATCAAAACATTAACCCTACAACTCAAACAAATAGAAAGAGAGCAGCAAAAGAAGCCCTCAAGCACCAGAAGAAAGGAAATAATAAAGATTAGAGCTGAAACAAATGAAATAGAGAATAGAAAAACAATTGAAAGAATCAACAAGACAAAAAGGTGGTTCTTTGAAAAGATCCACAAAATTGACAAACCATTGGCCAAACTGACAAAAGAAAAACAAGAGAGGAAGCAAATAACCCAAATAAGAAATGAGATGGGTGATATCACAACAGACCCATTTGAAATAAAAAGGATCATAACAGAATGCTATGAAAAACTGTACTCCAACAAATTTGAGAACCTAGAGAAAATGGACAAATTTCTAGAAACACACTACCTACCTAAACTAACACAAACTGAAGTAGAAAAACTAAATAGACCCATAACAAAAGAAGAGATTGAAAGGGTAATTAAAAAAAAAACAACAACTCCAAACAAAAAGTCCTGGCCTGGACAGCTTCATTGGAGAATTATACCAAACTTTCAGAGAAGAGCTAACACTAATACTACTCGAACTATTTCAGAGCATAGAAAAGGAAGGACTACTTCCAAATCCATTCTATTAAAAAAAAAGGTCAGCAGTTCAAATTCACCAGCCACTCATTGGAAACCCTATGGGGCAGTTCTACTCTGTTCTATAGGGTCGCTATGAGTCAGAATCAACTCGACAACAATGGGTTTTCTTATATTCTTATGCAGGGATAGTTCAACATTAAAAAATCAATCAACATAATCCACCACATAAATAAAACAAAAGATTCCCATGGCCTTATCAATTGATGCAGAAAAGACATTTGACAAAGTCCAACACCGATTCTTGATTAAAAAAAAAAAAAACTCTCAGCAAAATAGAAACAGAAAGGAAATTCCCTGATGTAATAAATGGTATTCATACAAAGCCGACAGCCAACATCATTCTAAATGGAGAAAGACGGAAATCATTCCCCTTGAGAATGGGAATTAGACAAGGATGGCTTTTATCACCACTCTTATTCAAGATTGTGCTGGAAGTCCTAACTAGAGCACTAAGGCAAGAAAAAGAAGTAAAGAGGTCCAAATTGGTAAGGAAGACATAAAACTACCCCTATTTACAGACGATATGATCTTATACACAGAAAACCCCAAAGAAATCGCAAGAAAGTTACTGGAACTAATAGAAGATTTCAGCAAAGTTGCAGGATACAAGATAAACATACAAAAATTGGGTGGATTCCTCTACACCAACAAAGAGAACTTCAAAAAGGAAATAACCAAATCAATATCATTTATGATAGCCCCCAAGAAGATAAAGTTTACTTAGGAATAAATCTAACCAGGGAAGTAAGAGACCTATACAAAGAAAACTACAAAACACTACTGCAAGAAACCAAAAGAGACCTACATAAGTGGAAAAACATATATGCTCATGGATAGGAAGATTCAAAATTGTGAAAATGCCAACTCTACCCAAAGCAATCTACAGATATAATTCAATCCTGATCTAAATTCCAGCAGCATTTTTTAACAAGATGGAGAAACAAATCACCAACTTTATACAGAAAGGGAAGAAGCCCCAGATAAGTAAAGCATTACCGAAGAAGAACAAAATGGGAGGTCTCACACTACCTGATTTTAGAACCTGTTATATAGCCATGGTAGTCAAAACAGCCTGGTACTGGTACAACAACAGACACATAGAACAACGGAACAGAACTGAAGACCCAGACATAAATCCATCCATCTATGAGCAGCTGATATTTGACAAAGGCCCCAAATCCATTAAATGGGGGAAGAGACAGTCTCCTTAACAAATGATGCTGGCATAACTGGATGTCCAAATGTAAAAAAAGTGAAATAAGATCCATACCACACACTGTACACAAAAACTGACTCAAAATGGATCAAAGACCAAAATATAAAATCTGAAATGATAAAGATCATGGAAGAAAAAATAGGGACAATGCTAGGGGCCTTAATACATAACATAAAGAGGATACAAACCATAATTAAAAATGCACAAACACCAGAAAAGAAACTAGATAACTGGGAGCTCCTAAAAATTAAACTAAAGACTTTACCAGAACAGTAAAAAGAGAACCTACAGACCGGGAAAAAAAATTGGCTATGACATACATGACTAAGGTCTAATCTCCAAAATCTACAAGATACTGCAACACTTCAACAACAACAAGACAAATAATCCAATTAAAAAATGAGCACAGGATATGAACAGACACTTCACCAAAGAAGATATTCAGGCTGCTAACAGACATGAAGAAATGCTCGAAATGATTAACTATTAGAGAAATACAAATCAAAACTACATTGAAATACTACCCTGACAATACTGGCACTAATCCAAAAAACACAAAATTACAAATGTTGGAGAGGTTGTGGGGAGATGGAACACTTACGCACCACTAGTTGGAATGTAAAATGTTACAATCACTTTGGAAAACATATGACGCTTCCTTAAAAAGCTAGAAATAGAAGTATGATCCAGCAATTCCATTCGTAGGAATATACCCTAGAGAAATAAGAGCCGTCACACAAATAGACATATACACACCCATGTTCATTGCAGCACTATTCACAATAGTAAAAAGATGGAAGCAAAAATGTCTATCAATAGACGAATGTATAAACAAACTATGGTATATACACACAAAGGAATACTACGAAATGATAAAGAACAGTGAGGAATCTTTGAAACATCTCACACCGTGGATGAATCTCAAGGGCATTATGATAAGTGAAATAAATCAGTCACAGAAAGACAAATATTGTATGAGACTACTATTATAAGAACTCAAAAAAAGGTTCACACACAGAAAAAAACATTCTTTGGTGGTTACGAGGGTGGGGAGCGAGGGGAAATCACTAACTAGATAGTAGACAAATGTTAACTTCAGTGAAGGGAAAGACAACACACAATATAGGGGAAGTCAGCACAACCAAACAAAAGCAAAAGCATAGAAGTTTCCTAGACACTTCCGAACACTTTGCGGGACCAAGTAGCTGGGCCTTGGGCCTGAAGACCATAGTCTCGGGGACATCTCTGTCAATTGACATAACATAGTTCATAAAGAAAATGTCCTACATCTCAATTTTGGTGAGTAGCGTCTAAGGTCTTAAAAGCTTGTGAGTGGCCATTTAGATACATCTATTGGTCCCATCCCATCCAGAGCAAAGGAGAATGAACCGGGCTGTATTTTCAGTCCGTTATACATAGGGTCACTATGAGTCGGAACTGACTGGACAGCTCCTAACGACAACAGCAACTTGGGTCTAATCTGCTCTTTTTGTAACTCAAAACAGATTAGGTCTATGATACACCCTACACTAATATGGCCTCATTAACATTGCAAACAAAACCTTATTCCCAAACAGGATTACATCCACAGGTATAGAATTTAGAATTCCAACACGTATTTTGGAGGGACATAATTCAGCACATAATAATTGTTTCAAAACTTTAATAGCAGTTAGTTCCAAAACTCTTGTAACTGTTGCAAATTACGTAAAGTAGAAAGCCTTGCAATTTATTTATATGAAGCCAGAATGACATTGACACACATACATATACGCAAACAATGAAAACCAAGCAAAACCTCAACAGATCAATATTTTTTTGGAAATTGAAGCAAATATCCCAAAGAATATATTTCAAAGTGAAATTCAACAACATGCTATAAAAATACCATAAGTGAATTGAGTTTGCTATAGGAATGCAAGGATAGGTAAATATTAGAAGATATATTAAAATACTTCAAAAAATTAATGGACCAAAAGAGAAATGTAAATTTCTGTAAATGTGGATAGTAATACTAATATCTACTATGGCAGATATATTTTCATCCTTTTATGATGCTTTCTAAATATTGCAGAGACTGAAAAGTTAAAAATTATCTTTGACCGTTCTCCTTGTAGTGAGGGTTCAAGAGAGACCTAGGGTCTACAAAGAGGTGAAACACGTGAGATGAACCAACATGTGGAAATGGGCAAGGAGAAACAGCAACAGCATGTAGAAAGTCAACTCTCCTTGCAAACACAGAGATTGTCCTGACAGAGGCTCTAGTGGCATGTCCCTGACAGCAAAGGTGCTGAGTGGCATAAGGCAGAGGCACCGTAAGTGAACACCTCTGTAGAGTGTTTGGGTCTCCTGGATGCTGCTATTGTTTCTGGATGTGTAGCATCCAAACAGGAGTTCCTGACCCTCCTGGAGATTCTATAAATTACCAAAAATCCTGAATAAATCCTTTTATGTTTAGTATAGCTAGAATAGCTACTGTCCACAAACAGGGACCCTAACTAATATACCTATCTTTTAACTTTGTTGTGATTGAGTTAATACATATAAAAACACTTATAACAGTGCCTTATATATATTGAACATGAATATTCAATACTTTTTGCTGTTTTTATTACTATTATACACATACAAGAATCACTTACAAGATATAAAGGAAGAAATATTCCATTTATAATAGAAACAACAAAACAGATGCTTAGAAAAAAATAACAAAAATAGTGCAAGATCTATTGAAAGAATCATTTAAAATGCTAAGTCAGACACAAAAAGACCTTGGATAGATGGAAATGCATACTATACTCTTGGATAGACAGAGTCAACCTCATAAAACTCTCAATTCTGCCTAATAAATCTATATAAAGTTATTGTAATTTCAATAAATATGCCAACAGGGTGCAATGTCACTGTCTTCACAAGTCCTTAGTGAAGACCGTTTGGAGCAGAGCACAGACCAGACACTGTTCTAATGTCAAGATCAACAGGTGTTTATTACTCACAGAATAAATAGGACAGGGATAAGTGGAAAAGCGTACATCATCAGCCTAAATTCCCTGAAGTTAGGCTCCCATCCACAGGGTGTTGTTAGATCGCGTCTGTCATGGATTGAATTGTGTCCCCCAAAAATACACGTATCAGTTTGGCTAGGCCATGATTCCCAGCATTGTGTGATTATCCACCATTCTGTGATTTGATGTGATTTTCCTGTGTGCTGTAAATCCTATCTCTATGATGTTGATGAGATGGGATTAGTGGCAATTATGTTAATGAGGCAGGATTCAATCTACAAGATTGGATCGTGTTTTGTCACAATCTCTTTTGAGATATAAAAGAGAGGAGCAAGCAGAAAAACAGGGGGACCTCATACCACCAAGAATGGGGAGCCAGGAGACTAGCGCTTCCTTTGGACCTGGGGTCCCTGTGCTGAGAATCTTCTTGACTGGGGAAGATGGTTGAGAAGGACCTTCCTCCAGAGTGGACAGAGAGAGAAAGCCTTCCCCTGGAGCTGGCACCCTGAATTTGAACTTCTAGCCTCTTAGACTGTGACAGAATAAATTTCTCTTTGTTAAAGCCATCCACTTGTGCTATTTCTGTTACAGCAGCACTAAATAACTAAGACAGCATCCAGCCACACTCCAGTTGACATCTTGGAAGGAGAACACCTAAATTCCTCTCTCCTGGGATTAAATACTAATTGAATAGACATGTCTACATGCCAAGTAGTATGTATAGAAAACAGGTAGGGAAGGGATATTAAAATTGGATAATAAAAGGTAACCCATTGAACCCGCTGCTGTCGAATCAATTCTGACTCACAGAGATCCTATAGGACAGAGTAGAACTGCCCCATAGAGTTTCCAAGGAGTGCCTTGTGGATTCGAACTGCTGACCTTTTGGTTAGCAGCCATAGCTCTTAACCACTACACCACCAGGGTTTCCAGTAAAAGGCAAAAGGGATAATAAAAGTGAAAGCTCCCCTGTAGGCAATGAACATTATCTGTTGTCCCTGTTTAGGTTACTCTAGATTCACTGGTGTCAGAGAATAGCCCTTCCTCCTTTACCCCGCTAAGACAGCTTAACAGAGTTCTGGGTTTCTTCGGGCAATCATCTCCCCCTAAGGCACATACTTTACTTTATGTCCACTAGTAACTATTATGTCCATTAGCAGCTAGGGAGATGGTGATAGAAATATAGCATATCTCTGCACCCAGCACAGGGTTTACTTTAAATTTAGAACAAGACAAACTGATTTCAAAAATTCATATGAAAAAATATATAAGAATATATATAAGAGTGCCTATCCCACCAGATATTTTTATAAAATAATTATAAAAATAGTTAACATTTATTGAGCACTTATGATGTACAAAAATATTCTGAGCACTTCTGCCTTCTTCATATGTCAACTCATTGAAGGCTAATAAAACATTATAAAGCAGTAATAATTAAATATAATCTCTACACGGAAAAAAAATAATGGAAAAAAATACACCAGAATAGAAAGCCCAGAAATGGCCCTGTTATGGATTGACTGTATCCCTCCTAAATATATGTTGAAATCCTAATGCCAAAAAATGGCGCTCTAGGCAGAAGCACCACGCCTTCCCTCCACAGCAAAGATCTGAAAAACTAAGCCGAACAGAGAAAACAACAATCCTGAAATCCTAAAACATCAAATGAAGAGATAAAGAACTCAGCCAAGCACCAAATGGAGTGAGAAAACTGACAGAGAATGGAGAGCAAGGAGAGATTCTTGCAGAAGTCCCCATCAGCTAATGCAGCACAGATCTGCCATCTTGGATTCCTATCGGAGACCAGCAAACAGGGGTATGAGAAAGCAGCTTCACAGAGCTTCCAGCAGGAGACATAACAACTGGTAATTTGCGATATATGCTTTCCCATCCCCCACCCTTCTTCACCCCCACTCGACCTCCTCTGCTTCCCGCAGCCACAATCTCCTGTGCGGGAAGCACCGGCTGCTTGGATTCCACCCACCCGAACAGGCCCGCTCTCTGAGTGCCATTTATTGGCTGCTGGCGTTGCTTTTTTTTCACTTCTTTTGATTTCTTCCTTACCTCTCACCACCTCCTCCTCCTTTCGCTCAAATACCTGGTTCCGTGCGCCATCTTTGCTTCTTCCCGAGGGGCTGCGGAGCTCTGTTCAAGCAGCTGCTTCGCGGTCTGGGCTGCCGTGCTGGTGGGATCCCGGGGCTTTTGTTCGTTTGTTTGTTTTGAATTGTTTGTTTGTTTTCTTTTCCTTTTCTTGAGTTGGGAGCCGGTTCTGGCCAGGTGGTGCTGCATGGCTTGGAACCTACCCCTCAGCTTGAACAGATGTGCAGAGGGATCCCTGAGGGCATTTCTTTTTTCGCTGGTTTTTTGTTCTTCTGTTTTTTTGGGGGCTTTTCTTGTTCTTTTTTTTTAAATTTGTTTTGTTTTCTTTTGTCTCTTTTTCCCTTTTTGTCTTTCTTCATTACTCAGTCTCTCGTCTCTATCATCCTTCTGTTTCTGTTCCCTGAATACCTGGCATTGTATACGTCTACGCCTTCTAGCCAGGCTGTACTGCAACACCTGAGAACAACTTCCCCAGACCTCATAGCCGCACCAGTGGGATCCCTGGGAACTTTGCTGTTCTTCTCCCTTTCTGATTGTTATTTATTCATTCTTTTCTTTTTTTTTTACTTCCTCTTCCCCTTTTTGTTTTTCTCCATTTCATAGTCTCTCATCTCTCCACTCCAACAGCAAGCTCCCTTAGCATTCTTTTTTGTTTGCTTGTATGTTTTTGGCTTCTGTTCCTCTATCCTCTCTCTCATATCCATCTTAGCTCCACACATAACAATCTCCCCGCTACATCCTGCCTACCTGCACCGTATACTTAACATCACACCACCAAGCAGCACAGGCACGGCCTACTGGAACCTGCCCTGCACTGATT
>NW_004444009.1:2469576-2500118 GCF_000243295.1 Trichechus manatus latirostris
AGTCCTAGCTAAAGCAATAAGGCAAGAAAAAGAAATAAAGGGCGTCCAAATTGATAATGAAGAAGTTAAACTGTCCCTGTTTGTGGATTATATGATACTATACATAGAAAACCCTGAAGACTCCATGAGAAAACTACTGGAACTAATAGAAAGATTCAGCAGAGTAGCAGGATACAATATAAGCATACAAAAATTAGTTGGATTCCTATACACCAATAAAGAGAATGATGACAAGGAAATCAAGAAAGCAATACCATTTATAATAGCCGTAAAAAAAACTAAATACTTAGGAATAAATCTAACCAGGGAAGTAAAAGACCTATACAAAGAAAACTACAAAACACTACTGCAAGAAACCCAAAGGGATCTACAGAAATGGGAATAATATACCATGCTCATGGATAGGTAGACTCAACATAGTGAAAATGACAATTCTACCCAAAGGAATTTACAAATACAATGCAATCCCAATCCAAATACCAACAACATTCTTTAAAGAGATGGAAAAACTAATCGTCAACTGTATATGGAAAGGGAAGAAGCCCCAGATAAAGAAAGCTCTATTGAAGAAGAAGAATAAAGTAGGACTCCCACTACCTGACCTCAGAACCTAGTATACAGTAGTCAAAACAGCCTGGTACTGGTACAATGACAGGTACCTTGACCAATGGAACAGAATTGAGAACCCAGATATAAATCCATCCACCTACGGTCACCTGATCTTCGACAAGGGCCCAAAGTTCATCAGATGGGGAAAAGACAGTCTTCTTAACGAATGGTGCTGGCACAACTGGATGTCCATCTACAAAAAAAGAAACTGGACTCATACCTCACACCATACACAAAAACTAATTCAAAATTGATCAAAGACCTAAATATAAAGCCAAAAACTATAAAGTTCATAGAAGGCAAAATAGGATCAACACTAGAGGCCGTAATGCAAGACATTGACAGGATACCAACCATAACCAACAACACACAAACTCCAGAAGATAAGCTAGATAACTGGGATCTTCTAAAAATTAAACACTTAAGCTCATCAAAAGACTTCACCAAAAGAGTAAAAAGATAACCTACAGACTGCAAAAAAAATTTTGGACATTACAAGGCAGACAAAGGTCTAATCGCTAAAATCTACAAGAAAATCCAACACTTCTACAACAAAAAGACAAATAATCCTATTAAAAAACGGGCAAAGGAAATGAACCGACACTTCACCAAAGAAGACATTCAAGTGGCCAACAGATACATGAGGAAAACTCGCGTTCACTAGCCGTTAGAGAAATCCAAATTAAAACCACAATGAGATATCATCTCGCCCTGGCCTTACTGGCATGAATCAAAAACACTGGAAATAACAAATGTTGGAGAGGCTGTGGGGAGATGGGACCTCTTATGCACTGCTTGTGGAAATACAACATGGTACAACCATTTTGGAAAATGATATGGTGCTTCCTTAGAAAGCTAGAAATAGAAACACTATAGGATCCAGCAATCCCACTCCTAGGGATATATCCTAGAGAAATAAGAGCCCTTACACAAATCAACATATGCACACCCATGTTCATTGCAACACTGTTCACAATAGCAAAAAGATGGAAACAACCTAGATGTTCATCAACAGACGAATGGATAAACAAACTATGGTACATACACACAATGGAGTATTATGCAACGATAGAGAACAATGATGAATCTGTGAAGCATCTCATAACATGGATGAAACGGGAGGACATTATCCTGAGTGAAATACTTCAATCACGAAAGGACAAATATTGTATGAGACCATTACTATAAAAACTCGTGAAAAAGTTTACACACAAAAAGAAACAATCTTTGACGATTATGGGGGGGAGGATGGAGATGGAAAAACACTAAATAGGCAACGGATAGGTGATAACTTTGGTGAAGGATAAGACAGTACACAAAACTGGGGAAGCCAGCACAACTTGTACAAGGAAAGGTCATCGAAGCTCCAAAGACACATCCAAACTCCCCAAGGGACTGAGTTGCTGGGCAGAGGGCTGTGGGGACCATGGTCTTGGGGAACATCTAGCTCAACTGACATAACACAGTTTATAAAGAAAATGTTCTACATTCTACCTTGGTGAGTAGCATCTGGGGTCTTAAAAGCCTGTGAGCAGCCATCTAAGATACTCCACTGGTCTCAACCCTTCTGGAGCAAGGGAGAATGAAGAGAACAAGATACAAGGAAAAGATTAGTCCAAAGGACTAAGGGATCACAGCTACCATGGCCTCCACCAGTCTGTCCAGTACAGCTAGATGGTGCTCATCTACCACCACTGACTGCTCTGACCGGGATCACAATAGGGTCCTGGACAGAGCTTGAAAAGGATGTAGAACAAAGTTCTAACTCACAAAAAAATACCAGATTTACTGGCCTAACAGAGATTGTAGAAACCCTGGGAGTATGGTCCCCGGACACCCTTTTACTTCAGAAACGAAGTCCCTCCTGATGTTCACCGTTCAGCCAAAGATTAGACAGCCCCATAAAACAAAATGAGATTAATGGGGCATAACAGTCCAGGGACAAGGACTAGAAGGCAGGAAGGGACAGGAATGCTGGTAATAGGGAATTCAAGTTTGAGAAGGGACAGTGTTGACATGTCATGGGGTTGTTAACCATTGTCATAAAACAATATGTGTACTAACTGTTTAATGAGAAACTGTTTTGTAAACCTTCATCTAAAGTACAATAAAAAATAAATACCAAAAAAAAGTCCAAGCAGATTAAAGCTTTACATGTAAGAATAAAGCCTATCAAAATTCTACAAATACCATGACAATATGACACAAATCTTAGGTGCCATAAAATAAAAGATTGATAAATATCACTCTATCAGTCAGGACATAGTATAGGCTATACAAGATAAGCTAGGTTATGCTGCAGGAACTAGCAACTCCAAAAGCTCAGTGGCTAAACAAAATAAATACATTTCTTGCTCATGCTACATGTCCAAGGAAGGTTAGCTGATGTCTAATGAGGGTTAGTTTTTGCTCATTGTAGTATTGGGGAAATTAATCTGCTCCCAACCCAGAAAACCCATATACAGAGGCAGAAGTGAATGAAAAAAAAAATTGTTGTTAAATAAGCATTAAACCAGAATGTGATCCATCACAGTTAACCCACTAAAGAGATTGTAAAAATAGAAAATAACCTGACCGTTTATGTAGCCAAGTAGATGTAATTATTTTATATATGTTTCAAAATAAGCAATAATTAGTCCTTAACATTTAACATCACTGTTTTTCACATACAATGCATCTAAAATTTATCTAGTAATTGAGGGTAACCATTTGTGTTTGTTAATTGCCTTTATCTAAAGGGAAAGATCAAGGACTTCAGGGACATCATACATGAATAAAGCAACAGGTCATTAAAAAGACAGGAATGAAAGAAAAGACCAAAAGGGATGTCAGGAGAGACTCTGAAACCTGCTCTTGAATGTAGAGTGGTCAAAGGAATGGCAAGAAATGATCAAGTAAAAGAGCTGGACAGAAAATTTCAAAGCGCCACTGGAGAAGACAAAGTAAAGTATATAATCAGCCCTCCATATCTGTGGTTTCTGTATCCGCGGATCCAACCTTGAAACTATTGGGGGTGGAGGGATTGGAGAAAGTTCGAAAAAGCAAAACTTGAATCTGTTGCACACCAAGCACTCCGATGAATCCACACGAAGGAAGTGAAGTGTAGGCATCCCCTGCTGTAGCCTCCCGCCATTTCACAGAGCCTCAGTCTCTCTTCAGCACTCATTTTTTGAGCACTGTTTGCCTCCCATCTCGTTCCTTTCCTTCTTGTGTTGGGTGCATCCTTTGTTTCTGTGAAAAAAATGGCTCCTAAAAAGTAATGAGTACGACCAGAATGCTCCTTAAAAGCAAGGATGGTGAGACTACGTCTTACATACTTTGGACATGTTGTCAGGAGGGATCAGTCCCTAGAGAAGGACATCATGTTTGGTAAAGTACAGGGTCAGCGAAAAAGAGGAAGACCCTCAATGAGATGGATTGACACAATGGGCTCAAGAATAACAACGATTGTGAGGATGGCACAGGACCAGGCAGTGTTTCATTCTGTTGTACATAGGGTCGCTAAGAGTCAGAACCGACTGGAGGGCACCTAACAACAACAACAACAAAAAGCAATAAACTGATCAAAGCAATCCCTCAAAGGGTAAGTATGAATGAGGGGGTTAAGGAGAGTGAGAGGAAGGAGTTTAAGGCCAGTAACGGATGGCTAGCTAGTGGTGCAAAGCACTAGAGCCTCAAGAACTTCAAGATCACGGGCGAACTGGCATCACTGATGCCCAGGCAGCATCAACATTCCCAGAAGACCTCAAGAAACTCAGAGAAGAGAAAGGCTACCTTCTAGAGCAAGTCTCCAATTGTGATGAAACAACTATTTACATAACATTTACATTGTATTAGGTATTATAAGTAATCTAGAGATAATTTAAAGTACCCGGGAGGATGTGCGTAGGTTATATGCAAATACTACACCATTTTATATAAGGGACTTGAGCATCCACGGATTTTGGTATCCATGGGAAGCATGCGGTCGTGGAACCAATTCTCCGTGGATACCAAGGGACGATTGTATAATGAAATGTGTGAAGACCTGGAGTTAGAAAAACAAAAGGGAAGAATGTGCTCCGCATTTCTCAAACTGAAAGAACTGAAGAAAAAATTCAAGCCTCTAGTTGCAATGTTGAAGGATTCTACTGGGAAAATATTGAATGACACAGGAAGCATCAAAAGAAGATAGAAAGGATACAGAGTCACTGTACCAAAAAGAATTGATGTTCAACCATTTCAGGAGGCAGTATATGATGAAGAATCGAGGGTACTAAAGGAAGAAATCCAAGCTGCTCTGAAGGCATTGGTGAAAAACAAGCCTCCAGGAATTGACAGAGTACCAATTGAGATGTTTCAACAAAGGGATGCAGCGCTAGAGGTGCTCACTTGTCGATGATGAGAAATTTGGAGGACAGCTACCTCACCAATTGACTGGAAGACATACATATTTGTGCCCATTTCAAAGAAAGGTCATACAACAGAATGCAGAAATTCTTAAACGATATCATTAATATCACATGCAAATAAAATTTTGCTGAAGATCATTCAAAAGGGTTTGCAGCAGTACTTCAGCAAGGAACTGCCAGAAATTCAAGCCAGATTCAGAAGAGAACATGGAATGAAAAATATCATTGCTGATGTCAGATGGATCTTGGCTGAAAGCAGAGAATACCAGAAAGATGTGTACCATTGTTTTATTGACTATACAAAGACATTTGACTGTGTGAATCCCAACAAATTATGGATGACACTGAGAAGAATGAGAATTCCAGAACACTTTATTATGCTCATGTGGAACCTGTACATAGACCAAGAGGCAGTTGTTCTAACCAAACAAGGGAATACTGCGTGGTTTAAAGTCAGGAAAGATGTTCACCAGGGTTGTATACTTTCATCGTACTCATTCAGTCTGTATGCTGAGCAAATAGAAGCTGGACAATATGAAGAACATGGCATCAGGATTGGAGGAGGACTCATTAACAACCTGCGATATGCAGACTACACAATCTTGCTTGCTGAAAGTGAAGAGGACTTGAAGCACTTACTAATGAAGATCAACGATCACAGCCTTCAGTATGGATTACACCTCAACATAAAGAAAACAAAAATCTTCACAACTGGACCAATATCATGATAAACAGAGAAAAGACTGAAGTTGTCAAGGATTTCATTTTACTTGGATCCACAATCAACGTCCACTGAAGCAACAGTCAAGAAATCAAACAACATACTGCACTGGGCAAATCTGCTGCAAAAGCCCTCTTAAAAGTATTAAAAAACAAAGATGTAACTTTGAACGTTAAGGTGCGCCTGACCCAAGCCATGGTGTTTTCAGCCGCCTCATATACATGTGAAAGCTGGATGATGAGTAAGGAAGACTGAAGAATTGATGCCTTTGAATTATGGTGTTGGTGAAGAATATTGAATATACCATGGACTGCCAGGAGAATGAACTTCCATCTTGGAAGAAGTACAGCCAGAATGTTCCTTAGAGGCAAGGACGGCAAGACGTACTTTGAACATGTTATTAGGAGGGACCAGTCCCTGGAGAAGGACATCACTCTTGGTAAAGTGGAGGGTCAGTGAAAAACAGGAAGACCCTCAACAAGATGGATTGACACAGTGGCTGAAACAATAGGCTCAAGCATAACAATTGTGAGGATGGTGCAGAACCGGGCAGTGTTTTGTTCTGTTGTACATCGGGTCGCTATGAGTCGGAACCTACTTAAAGGCACGAAACAACAACAACAAAAGGAAAAATAAGCTTTTCATATCTTTAAGCCAGGTGATGGTTTTGTAACCTGGAGCAAGGCACCAGCCAAAGTTGGCCGTCTACCCTCCCATAGAAACTGGGAGAAAGAGATGTCAACTTTCTTGATAATTATATTTCAAAGAGATGGTTCCCCGGCCCCAGAGGAAACATTTCTGAGTTTTAAAGCTGTCAAGAAGCTTGTTTAGCCTTTTAAAGGGATTTATATACCGTTAAGAAGAGGCAGAGAAAGAATTTATAATTACTAGTTTTCTAAAGTAAATGCTCTAAGTGTGTGTGGTGGGCGGGGAGATGAGTCTCCTTCCCTTCCTGCAACAGGGAAAAAAATTTTCCTTTTGACAAGTATTTATCCTTACAGCGGTCACTTGGGACCGAGGCTAATAGAAAGTTTCCATCTTCATAAGGGTTCCATAGTCACAAAAGCAGACAGCAGGTAGGTTTGAATCATGTACTGTCTCATCAAATTTCTGTATGGAGAGACCACTCATGATTGCTTATAGGTTCCTGACAAAAGCAATTCACTTGGAAGGGCCTAACTTCAAGGAAAGAAGCCCAATCCTAACGTGACTGTAGGGAAGAGGAGTGGAATTCTTTTGTGCAACTGAATAACTACTGAAACAATTTAATATAAACATTTTTAAGATCTTTTTATGGCAAAAACCACTAACAGTGAAGTGAAAGGAAAAACGACAAAATTGGGAAAATATCTGCAATGTTATAACTCAGAACTAATTTCCCTAATATATGAAGAGCTTTTAGAGCTCAGTAGGTGAAAGTCCAACAATCAAATAGAAAACAGTGAAATGTATATGTACAGACAACTTACATCAAAGGAAAAACAGATGACTTAGGTATAACCTTTGAAAAGATGCTCATCCACACTCATGATGAAAGTGTGCAAAAGCAAATGAAGACTCCACAGAGCTCTAATTCTTCACTAATCAGATTCTCAGTCAAGTCTGAGGAGGCACTGTTTTGATGCAAATGTAAGAAAAGCATCACACTGACATGTTCCTAGTAAGAGTGGAAGGGACACAGTCTCTGTGGATGGCAATTCACCGATATCTATGAAGATTACACAAAAGCCCTTCAACTTAATATTTCACTTTGGGAATTTGTTATACAATTATACATGAATAAATGCAAAATTTCACATTACATCATTGATTGTTACTTCTTTAAATGTAACACATGGAAAAGAAATGCCATTCAGTATGCAACTTATTTTGTCCGTTTATTCTCCTCCTGTGTGTCTAGTGTCCCTGAGTCCAGAACCCCCTGCCAGTTCAATGTTTTTAGAGATTGTATTTCCAGCATGTTTGTCTGGGAAGGGTGGGAACTATTAAGGAAAGCAGGGCAGGGAAGTAGGATATGATCACCCCTGCTAAGTGTGGGGACTTAGGACTTCATCTGCATCTTACGTAGATTGAAAAAATTTTTTTATTTGGAAATAATTTTAAACTCACAGATAAGATGCAAATATAAAAATAATACAAAGTCTTGAAACACTTTACTTAGATTCACCTATTGTTAGCATTTTACCCCATTTACTTTATCATTTTCTCACTCTCTCTCTCTATGTGTGTGTGTGTTTCTGAACCATTTCAAGGTAAGTTATATACATCATGGTCTTTTACTCTTAAATACTTCAGTGTATACTTCCTAAGAATAAGGATATTGTTTTATATTATCACAGTACAATCATTAGCTTCAGTAAATTTAAGATTGATATAATACTTTAATCTACTATTCATATTTCAGTTTTTTTCACTTGACCCAATAATGTTATACAGATTTTTAAGCAATCTCTCTGCTTTTAGACTTCTGCCTCACCTGGATCATCTATCATGATGGGAGACTAGTTCTTGAAGTTTTTGGGTTTTTCAGGTTATTTGCCTTGCTTATGAACAGAATTTTCTTTGATATTCATTTATGCTGATATTCATTTTCTAAATAACCATTCTTCTATCTGCTTTCTATTTTCCAATAGTGTGCTTTGGAATTTCATATATCTTCTAGACCCATCAAAGATGGAATTCATGTTCTGTTTTTTATTCTCCATTGTAGGATGAATTGTATAAGAAAGGAGTAGAAAAACTATCTTCCACTAATTTAATAATGAAAATATTCCTGTAGGGTATGCTATGGATCTAAATACAGTGATTCTAAAGAATGATGTAACTCAATGAAGAAACGTTAGGGGCAATCCCTAGGAAACAAGCATGCTCCCTACTATCACTTTAATTCATCAAAGTGTTGGAGGTTCTAGCCAGTGTAACGTATAAGAAAAAGAAATTTTAGGCATAAGGAATGGGATGGAAGAGTAAAAAAAACTATCACTTTTTGCCAGAGAAGTCAAAAGAATACACGGACACCCTGAGGGACCGAGTTACTGGGCTGAGGGCTGGGGACCACGGTTTCAGGGGACATTTAGTTCAATTGGCATAACATAGTTTATAAAGAAAATGTTCTACATCCTATCTTGATGAGTAACATCTAGGGTCTTAAAAGCTTGTGAGCAGCCATCAAAGATACATCGACTGGTCCTACCCTGGCTGGAGCAAAGGAGAATGAAGAAAACCAAAGACACAAAGGAAAGATTCACCCAAAGGACTAATGGACCACAACTACCACAGCCTCCACCAGACTGAGTCCAGCATAGCTAGATGATTCCCGGCTACCACCACTGACTGCTCTGACAGGGATACCAATCAAGGGTCCCAGACAGAGCTGGAAAAAAATGTAGAACAAAATTCAAACTCACAAAAAAAGACCAGACTTAGTGATGTGACGGAGACTGGAGAAACCCAAGAGCATGGCCCCTGGAAACCCTTTTAACTCAGTACTGGAGTCACTCCTGAGGTTCATCCTTCAGCCAAAGATTAGGCAGGCCCATAAAACAAACAATAATACACGTAGCTCAACTATATATACAAGACTAAATGGGCACACCAGCCCAGCGGCAAGGAAGAGAAGGCAGGAGGGGACAGGAAAGCTGGACGAATGGAAATGGGGAATCCAAGGTTGAGAAGGGGAGAGTGTTGACGTGTCATGGGGTTGGCAACCAATGCCACAAAACAGTATGTGTTTTAATTGTTTAATGAGAAACTAATTTGCTCTGTAAACTTTCACCTAAAGCATGATAAAAGAAAAAAAATTACTAATATACATAAGTAAACCATACTTCAAGGAATTAAAGCCTGTGTATATATTCAGCCATATATACAAGATGACTTGATAAGAGTATTCATTATAGTATTTTTTAGGAGGAAAAAAAAAAAGGGAACAACCTAAATGTTCATGAATTGGTAAGTAATGATGTATCTATACTATTGAATACTGTGCAGATGTTCAAAAGGATAAAGTTAAGGGGCACATGAGTAGTTTGCAGACTATGGCTCCCAAAATAGCCTCATCGGCATCGCCTGGAACTTGTTAGAAATGCAAATTCTTGGACCCCATCCCAGACCTACTAAATCAGAAACTCTAGAGAATGGAGCCCAGCAATATGAGTGTTAACAAGCCAGCCCTCCACATGATTCTGAGGCACACTAAAGTTTGAAAACTACTTGGGTAGATGATATATCGTGAAAGATTTATAGGTGCTGTTAATGAGAAAGTCAGGAATAATTTGCATAGTTTAAATCAATTCATATATAAACAAAGAACAGATATGTCTATAAAATGTGTATTTGCATATAAATTATAATAAGGAGACTCCAAAGATGAGCACCAAATGTTTCCTATGGATAACTTTAGATTGAATGTAATGGAGAGGGGAGCATGTTAACTGAATTATTTTTTTTACTCCAATATTTATGTATGAATTAAATATTTTCAATAAGAATATATTCATGTATCACATAGGTGATTTAAACATAATAAAAATAGAAAGTGGAATAAGAAAGAAGGATTTTAGTTTTATTTTACAGTTGTTGTATGGTGCACTTGAGAGGGGCCGGGATGGGTCACACCAGTATAATAGTTTGCTTCCCCAGTACGCTGGAAGTTTTATGAGGGCAGGGGCTATGCCTGTGTAGGTCATAGATGTATCCCCAGAAATTCGCATAGGTCCACTCACCAAAAAAAGCACTTAATAAATATTTGTTGAACTTAACTGTACATTTTTGTATCCAGAATGAGCCTTAGAGATGATCTAGTCCAACTACCATAATACAGAGATGAAGAAACAGAGATCTAATGTTGTGATGCCTGGCCAATGAAGTCACAATAAGCTCTTCAGTAATAAAGTAAAAATTAGTACCACAATCCCCAATACATAACCCAGACTTTATCTATCATAATAACAATGAGGTGGACCTGGATTTCAGGCAAAGTAATTTGATGTTAAACAATCCAGATAAGAAAACATCACTGTCATGAATTGTGTCCCCCTAAAATATGTGTTGAAATCCTAACTCCAGTACCTGTAAATATGACCCTGTTTGGAAATAGAGGTTTTCTTTTGTTATGTTAATGAGGTCATGCCAGAGTAGGATTAGTCCTAAACCTAATCACTTCTGAATTATGTAAAGAGCAGAATAGACACACACAGAGGAAAGAGGAAGACAGACTGAAGACAGATGCCTCTAACAAGCCCAGGAACGCCAAGGATTGCTGGCAGTTACTAGAAGTTGAATCAGACAAGGAAGGAGCTCTCCCTAGAGCTACGCACTGAATTTGGACCTCTAGCCTCCTGAACTGTGAGAAAATAAATTACTGTTCTTTAAAGCTACCCACTTGTGGTATGTTTTGTTATGGCAAACCAGATAACTAAGACAACCACTCTCTAGTGGCAAAAGCCTTTCACTGCAGACCAACACTCTAAAAGGAGAAAACCATCTCTTAAATATTAAATTGGACATATGATGCTATAAAATCAAGCACACAATACACTCATTCTTATATCATGAGACGTCCATTTTATTTTGCATTTTCAAATGGCAACAGTTAATTTGTGTCAGATGAACATTTCATTCAATAGTCACTTCTCAAAGACAAAACAAAAGTCAGCAAACTATCTATACTCTGTTAATATTGGTATTCCTTTGACCTGCTCAGTCTTCCTTAGATTTAGAGTTCAGGAGACAGAAAATCTTCATCAAAATTTAGCATTTGACTCTACAGTGTAAGGTTGTTCTAGGGTGCTTTCCTCTCTAATATAACTTGCAGAAATGTTTCCCTAGATAGAGTCTAATGTGGGTTTGGCATTGACATAAGACACTGAATATAAAAAAAAGAGTTTTCCCAATTTTTTGATGGGTCAGGAAGAGTGAGAAACCAATAGTTATTTCATAGTGAGGGATGGGAAGAGCCACACATGTATGGAGGACAGGGGAGGAAAGGCTCCATGTCCACTGGAAAGCAAATGGGCTCTATGCGGAAAGAAAAATACTTTTAGAGTGAGACCTACACACCTCCTGGATCACAAAACAGTGTAAGATACACACATTTCCCACATGTACCTGAAAGTGGGGGAAGTGACACTTTGAAATTAAGCAGCATTACTCACCCTTCCTTCCAACCACCAGCAGTAGGCAAAGGGAATGAAGATGTGGGGATCAAAAGAGCAGGTCTTTTGCTTAATACTCCTCCCTGGTCAGTCATGGCCACTAGCCTCACCAAAGATAAATAAATTTCAAGATTCTGCTGAATTCAAAACCCCCAGAGCTTCTGAGGTAACTTCCTGGAGACAGAGCTGTAAGGGACCTTCAGGGCCTACAGCCAGGTGTGTCACATCAGCCACTTTGGCTTAGTTTCACTGTCTTACCAGACATCCCGTGGAGTCGGCGTGATATAGTAGTGAGATATTCAGCTATGTGGCTCCTCTTGTAATTTATTTCTTCTTCAAATACAAAAATACAGAGACAAACATTCATTTTCTAGGACTAGAACTGGGAAGTCTTGTTGATCAAATTGAGGGAGGAGAGGTATACCTGAGATATTTTTAGCAGATGGCTGTGAAAATTAAGGGCTGCCTATATTCTCCTTATAGGCCAAGGGTCTGGGACAGACAGTTCTATTTGAAGAATTACTAGCACGTACCATTCTGAGGTTCAAGGGTCTGTTAAACAATGGGAGATCCTAGGGAAAACAAAAAGTTATTTGCCAATGAAAACCCAAGGGAAAATCATATTGAAGAACTGGGACACCAAAGTAAATTAGAATGACATCCACAGGATCAGTGTCTTTGACTGACTACTACCTTACAGGTGAGCTTGCAGTTGAGTCATTTGCCTGAAGAAAATGCAATTGCTGAGAGCATTAATAGATTGAGTAGAAGAGCAAAGTAAATTATCTTTAGGATAAGCTATTAAAAAAAAGAATCCAGTGTTATGGAATGTATATGCATAGCTTGTTTATTCTTTTATGTCTCTATGATTTGGTTTTACTTCTAGTGTTGGTTGTCTTTTTCAATCTTTCACCTATATAGGTCTAAGTAAATTTCCTATCACTTTCCTGAACAATACAATAATCACAGACGTCATTAGGAGAAAGAGACGAATAAATATAACATACAGCAGGGGCCTTTCGTTAATTTTTCCCACAGGCCCACTATCAATGCTTCCTCCAAACCCTTCCTCCTCACAGAAGGGAGGGGCCCAGCCATACAGGCAGTGGCAGTTTCTTCTATTGTTGCAAATCCCTCGGTTATTGCACTTCTCGGGCAAACAGTCAAAACGTAGGGTTGTGATTTTGACACATTCTCTGTTAACGCACACCAAGTTATCACCACAGGAAGTGCCATCCTTCACCATGCCAAAATCTGGTAATCCACTGGCTAATAAGGAGGCGTGATACTCTGTTCCCCAGCACAAGAGATTTTCCTTCTGCAGATGAGTGGAAATTAGAGTAGTATGATCAGGCATGTTAGGGATTGCCTTGACGTTGGTGCACTGCAGCCTTCCACATAATGCGTTTTCAGATGTACACCTTAGGTAGCCTGTACCCTGGAGTCCACAGTTTCCAAATCGATCACCCAGTAAATTTGTGGCATCATAGCACTGATGTGGAGCATCCATAGCTCCTTCCCCAAATATATTTTGGCACTGCAGATACCGAACATAGCACCCCTTTTTATAACAAAGGGAACCAGCTCTGCAAGGCGTTCCGTCCTGCTTGTAAATGTCATCCGGGCAGACACTTGAATTCCCATCACAGTACTCCGCAAGGTCACATTCGTTTAGTTCCTTCCTACATATGTATCCGGATGGACGAAATTGACAGTGATGACAGCAAAGACCAATGCTACAGTTGGCCCCAGGTTTCAATTTGCAGTCTGGTTGGCAACATGTGTTTCTTTTACAGTCCTCTTTTGAGCCACAGTCACATTCCTCACCTTCATCCACAACTTTGTCTCCACATTCCTTCACTGAAAATGCCATCTCTGGTATATTATTTAGGCAATCAGCCATTTTATTTATTAAGTTAAAATAATTGATAAAACTACAGTTACTAAACCCATTATGCCCAAGACCCATGATACAGTTAGCACTGCCTCCTCTACATTGACAGAGCCCTGAGTCATGTGTCATTCCCACACCATGTCCCAGTTCATGTGTAGATACATAAGCAGGAGAAATCATGTTTCCAGTTCCAAGAGTACTAGTTGATGCACCATGATACTTATCACAAACACCTCCGATCCAGCCCCACCCACGTGCATCACCAAAAGAATCTTTTACAAACAAGTGTGACCAATCGGTTTGAATTCGAGGATATTGGACGTCTCTTCTATACTTTGAAAAAGAACGAAGAACATTAAGTAATTGTTTGTTACTAGTATTTATTTTATCACTGTCAGTCCAGATTTCAATAGCTGATAGATGGATGCGTAGATTTAGTGCCTGAAATTGAGAGTCCATAAAACCTGCCATAAGAAGTCCTTCAAAAATGATATGGGTTAAGTTATGTTTCCTAAACACAAACCTCTTGTGATCAAATACAAGGAGCAACTCCAGATACTTTCTGTGGATGTAGATGTCACGATATTCCAGCAGCTCTGACGATTCATGTCTGGATATCTGCCATTCTATTCCTTCATCAGTTAAGCCACAGGCCTTAGTGCTAAACTCCTCATCCTTTAGGAGATAAAAGATGTGCTCAAAGCTGGAGGAGGCTCTGAGAGGCTCAATTTGGTAAACTTGCTCTTCCAGCCTCAGCATGCCGTGGAGGCCTCCCAGGCATGTACTTAGCGTAGCTTCAGACTCCTGGGATCCTTCCACAAAGCCAAGGTAGTTGCAGTTCCTGGGTAAGTAAGGGTGATCCTCCAGGAAGTCTCCTTGGTCTGTGAAGGAGAACACTCGAAGGTGTCGGGGCACCAGGAGCCTATTGAGTCTCAGGTGGAGAATATAATTCTTGCCAATCAGGTGCAGGAGGTAGGATACCTGCCCTGAACCAGTCTGTGTCTCCATTCTGGGGCTCACCTTTCTGGGAATGATGATTTCGTAGGAGTCGAAGCCCCACTCCGGGTGGAGATTAAAACTCTGCCCCAGGCAGCCTGGGTCAGCGCGGATTGCCATTAGGGCTAGTAGCAGGATGGAGCTGTCTGGATACAGGGAGGGCCCCATCGAGCCCCCACCCCCCTCGCCTGAGCCTGGGAGCAAGGTCAGGTGTGAACGGCAGTGGCCACCACTAGATGCGCCAGAGGGAAGTGCGGAGAGCGAGCGGCGCCCGCTGGGGCGCCTCGGTACTGCACAGGCCGGAGTGAATCCAGCTTTTGGCTCTGCTGCGCCTGGTTCAGGGCCCGGCCCGCCCAGCCGGGGTCGCGGCTGTGCCGTTGGGCTCTAGAGCAAGAGAGCGTAGTCGAAGGGCGCGAGGATAAGAGAGCGCTAGACACGCGGAGGGACTAGGGGACTAGGGGAAAAGCAGCAAGGTCGTCTGGAATGAAGTAGAGGGTAAATTGGGAATCAATGGAATTTACAGAGACCAATAACATCTGTTCTAGTGCTTACTCTGCGCATCTCTAGACGTGCCTTTCTGTTACTTTTTTAAAATCAGAATCGAGATTTTTATCTAGAGTTCTGGGCCCTAAATTCTTCCACTTCTTGAGGGGTTTTATGACTGCACTCAGTGGCTCATTCTGGGGAAGCCTTCTGGATGGATAAACTATTCCTTAACCTGCGAGAGAGCACGAGAGAGACTTAGGCCTTTAACAGTCCGTGGAAGACAGTCCATCCTACTCAAGTTATGAATATATTTTTCGAGAAAAACTGACCCACATCAGGTCAGATGAGCGTGTCTATGTATGAGCAAGCATTTAGCCCTGGTTTTCTGTTTTCTTGTGGCTCTGGTTCATCCCTGGCCTGGCATCCTTATACCATCTCAAAGAGATGCTAGTCTGTGGTGCAGAAACAATGAAATATCGGTTTGATGACAGTGCCAGTCTAGGTCATTATGTTTTGCTGTAATATGTAAGGAAGTCCTTCATAAACCCATTGGGGTCGAGTGGATTGGACTCATAGCAACTGTATAGGACAAAGTAGAATTGCCCCATATGGTTTCCAAGGAGCGCCTGGTGGATTCGAACTGCCAATCTTTTGGTTAGCAGCCAAGCTCTTAACCACTGCACCACTAGGGCTTCCAATGTCCTTCATACATGCATGTAATTAGTAAGTGCCAAGCAGTGTTAGGAGATGAATATATATATTAATCTAACAGTTGAGCTTTCTGCTACTAACCGAAAGGTCCGTGGTTGGAACTCACCCAGGGGCTCAGAGGGAGGAAGAAAGACCTGGTGATCTGTTCTTGCAAAGATTCGTTGTTATTGCTGTTTGCCATCCAGGAGATCCCCACCCCTAATGACCCTATAGGACAGAGTCAAACTGCCCCATAGGGTTTCCTAAACTGTAATCTTTATGGGAGCAGGTGACTTCCAACTGCTGACCTTTTGGTTAGCAGCCAAACACAACCATTTCGACACTAGGGCTCCTTCCCATAAAGATGACAGCCTAGTAAAACCCTATGAGACAGTTCTCATGAGGATCACATGAGGATCACATGTATATGAGGGTCGCTATGTGTCGAGATCTACTCAATGGAATCTAACAAAAGCAATATACATAGGGCTCCTGCACTCTCAGATCTTGGAGGCCAGCCATGAAAGCAGTAACATATAAATAAACAGTAACAATAAATTGTACTAGTTGGTAATTTATCAGTTATTGACACTTACTGAAAAAGAATAGCAGATCCCTGTAACCCGAAGTTTAGCTAGCTCAATTTTCACTTCTACACGGTTTTGGAATGCTGTTTGGTCTCTAAATAAAACTGCCTTGGAATAGCACAACTTTCCTGCACAATAATTTCTCTGTTTCCCTTTCCCCCACCATCTTCTGGTTTTTGTTGACATTATCTGGTACTTTTTAAAGAGATTTTTAATAATATACTTTACTGCTTGCTGGTTCTACTTTATGAATCTCTTTTAAGAAATTGTAATCAAATTCACAATTATATTAACAATTATTTTGAGTTAACTTTGCAATGCAATAGGGTCTTACTCATTGGTCTTCCTTATTCTTTATATGTGCCACTTCTGTGAACTCGTATTTTATTTTCCCTGAGTAGAAAGCCCTCCCTTTTATTTATTTATTTATTAAAGAATACTTTAAAACTTTGAATTTTCATCAGGATGTGCCTAGGTGTGTGTTATAGATTGAATTGTATCCCCCCAAAAATGTATGTCAACTTAGCTAGGCCACGATTCCCATTACTGTGTGATTGTCCACCATT
The DNA here is from genome assembly GCF_000243295.1 of Trichechus manatus latirostris. Taxonomy (NCBI): domain Eukaryota; kingdom Metazoa; phylum Chordata; class Mammalia; order Sirenia; family Trichechidae; genus Trichechus; species Trichechus manatus. Next base: position 2,486,672 of record NW_004444009.1, read on the forward strand.
TTGTCATCTGACGTGATTTTCCTGTGTTGTAAATCCTACCTCTATGCTGTTAATGAGGCAGGATTAGAGGCAGTTATGTTAATGAGGTAGGACTCGATCTACAAGATTAGGTTGTATCTTTAGTCAGTCTCTTTTGAAAAATAAAAGAGAAACGTGAGCAGAGAGATGGGGGACCCCATTACTACCAAGCAAGGAGAGCCAGGAGTTTGTGTGTCTTTTGGACCTGGGGTTTTTGTTCTGAGAAGCTCCTAGACCAGGGGAAGATTGATGACAAGGATCTTCCCCCAGAGCCAATAGAAAAAGAAAGCCTTCCCTTGGAGCTGGCACACTGAATCTGGATTTTTATCCTCCTAGACTGTAAGAAAATAAATTTCTCCTTGTTAAAGCCATCCACTTGTGATATTTTTATTATAGCAGCCCTAGATAGCTAAGACAGTGTGTATGTATGTGTGTGTGTTTTCAGTTTTCTTTTAAGGTTTAGATAGATCCTTTAAAAAACAAACAAACAAACAAACAAAACCCTGTTGCTGTCAAATCAATTTCAACTCATAGTAACCCTATAAGACAGAGTAGAACTACCCCCATAGTTTTCCAAGGCTGTAATCTTTACGGAAGCAGACTGACACATCTTTCTCCCATCACATCTTTTTCCTGCAGGGAGTCTGGTGGGTTCCAACCGCCAACTTTTTGGTTAGCAGCCCAGCACTTAACCACTGCACCACCAGGGCAGTGACAGATCCTTCACCGGGGATATTATCTTACGTTATTTCTTCAATTACCCATGCTCTTTGTTGTTGACACTTCTTCCTTCTAGAACTCCTATAAGTACTCATTTAATTCCTGAACCTGCCTTCTATACCTTTTTTTTTAATTCTTACAATTGAAGCTGTTATCTTTTTTGTACTGTGTTTAGACAAAGGCCTCAGCTTGATCTCTCAACTCACTAATTCATTGTGTAGTCCTGTCCATTCTGCCATTCAGGTCTTCCTATTTATTAAAAGTACTGCCTGGCGAATCTAATATTTCCAAGCCTGGGTTTTGTCATCTGTGAAACAATAGCAAAAAGATGGAAACAACCTAGGAGCCCATTAAAGGATGAATGGATAAATTATGATACGTTCACACAATGGAATACTACGCAACGATAAAGAACAATGATGAATCTGAGAAACTTCTCACAGCATGAATGAATCTGGAAGGCATTATGCTGAGTGAGTTTAGTCAGTCACAAAAGAACAGATATTGTATAAGACCACTGTTACAAGAACTCAAGAAAAGGTTTAAACACAGAAGAAAACATTCTTTGATGGTTATGAGGGCAAGGAGGGAGGGAGAGGGGTATTCACTAACTAGATAGTAGGCAAGAATTATCTTAGGTGAAGGGAAGGACAACGCAAACTACAGAGGAAGTCAGCACAACTGGACTAAACCAAAGCTAAGAAGTTTCCTCAATATGACCAAACACTTTGAGGGACACAATAGCAATGGCGGGGGTCTGGGGACCATGGTTTCAGGGGACATCTAGGTCAACTGGCATAACAAAGTTTATTAAAAAAATGCTCTGCATCCCACTTTGGTGAGTGGTGTCTCGGGTCTTAAAAGCTAGCAAGCGGCCATCTAAGATGCAGCAACTGGTCCCAACCCACCTGGAGCAAAGGAGAATGAAGAACACCACAGACACAAGGAAAACATTAGCCCAAGAGACAGAAAGAGCCACATAAACCAGAGAGTCCATCAGCCTGAGACCAGAAGAACTAGATGGTGCCTGGCTACCGCCAATGACCACCCTGACAGGGAACACAACAGAGAGTCCCTGATGGAACATGAGAAAAGTGGGGTGCAGAACTCAAATTCTAGTAAAAAGACTAGACTTAATGGTTTGATTAAGACTGGAGGGACCTCGGAAGACATGGCCCCCGGACTCTCTGTTAGCCCAAAACTAAAACCATTCTGAGATCAACTCTTCAGACAAAGATTAGACTGGACCGTGGGACTTAAAATAATACTCATGAAGAGTGTGCTTCTTAGCTCAAGTACATACAAGAGACTAAATGGGCAGCTCCCGTCCATAGGCGAGATGAGAAGGACAGAGAGGGTCAGAAGCTGGTTCAATGGACACGGGAAATCCAGGATGGAAAGGAGGAGAGTGCTGTCACAGTATAGGGAGAGCAACTAGGGTCACATAACAATGTATGTATAAATTTTTTTATGAGAAATTAACTTGAATTATAAACTTTCACTTAAGTGAGAAAAAAAAAACGAAAGAAAGCTAAGCATGTTCTTTCTTCCCTTTTGGCTTTCTATCCCAAGCCTTTGCACATTTTATTGTAATACTTTACTTGTCTTCTTGAGCCACCCTTTGAGATCTTCTGTTCAACTCTTTTACTTCATCATTTCTTCCTTTCATCTTAGCTGCTCTACTTTCAAAAGCAACCATCAGAATCTCTTCTGACATCCATTTTGGTCTTTTCTTTCTTTCCTGTCTTTTTAATGATCTCTTGCTTTCTTCATGTATGATGTCCTTGATATCATTCTACGACTCGTCTGGTCTTCAGTCATTAGTGTTAAATGCGTCAAATCTATTCTTGAGATGTTCTCTAAATTCAAGTAGGATATACTCAAGGTCGTACTTTGGTTCTCATGGACTTGTTCTAATTTTCTTCAACTTCAGTTTGAACTTGCATATGAGCAATTGATGGTTTGTTCCACAGTCAGCCCCTGGCCTTGTTTTGACAGATAATATTGAGCTTTTCCAAAGTCTCTTTCTGCTGTTATTCATAGGATTTTCACTGGCCAGTTTTTCAGAAGTATACTGCCAGGTCCTTCTTCCTAGTCTGTCTTAGTCTAGGAAGACAGATACCTGTCCACCAATGGTGACCCTGCTGGTATTTGAAATGCTGGTGACAAATCTTCCAGTATTACAGCAACGTGCAAGCTACCACAGTATGTCAAACTGACAGGCAGTGTCACATGTCATTAGAGAATTGCAAATTAAAACAACGATATATCACTACATGCCTATTAAAACCCATTGCCATTAAGTCAATTTCAACTCATAGTGACTCTATAGGACAAGGTAGAACTACCCCATAGGGTTTCCAAGGAGCAGCTCGTGGATTCAAATTGCCAACATTTTGGTTAACAGCCGAGCTTTTAACAACAGTGCCACCAGGGCTCCACACACCTATTAGAGTAGCTAATATCCAAAACACTGACAACACTAAATGCTAAAGAGGATGTGGAGAAACTTGGTGGAAATGCAAAATGATGCAGTCACTTTGAAACATAGCCTAGCAATTTCTTACAAAGCTAAACATAGGCTTATCATACGATCCAGCAATTGCACCTCTGAATTGAAAATTTGTGTCCACATGAAAAACTGATATATATGTTTATAACAGCTTTATTCATAATCACCAAAAATTCAAGTGACCTAGGTGTCCTTCTATAGGCAAATGGATAAACAAACTGTAGTACAACCGTACAATGGAGTATTATTCAACGATAAAAATAAATAATCTACAAAAAGACAAGGAGGAACCTCGAAAGGATGTTGCTAAAGGCAAAGAAGCCAGTGTAAAAAGGCTACATGCTGTATTATTTTGTTTGACCACTCTTCTCTTCAAGGGCTACAGTGAAGGAACAAAAATGTGTTTACCTACCCCATGGGTACAGGCATAATGACTCACCATTGAGACTTTTCCCTACTAGTGACTTCTGGGCATCCTATGCCCTGATCACTTGAGTAACTTGTGTGGTTTGACAGGAACTCATGCTGGTCCCAAGATTCCTTATGCAATTAATCTCCTTCCTGAAGCCCAGAGTGATGGTGATGGTGGTGGTGAGGGTGCCCCTGTATCCCATGGCATGAGCAGCATCAGTCATGTCCCCAGTGAGAATAATTCACGCAAGTATACAGAGAGGCCTCTTTAGGGTCTCTTTCTCCCCTCTCATACATTATTGGAGAGAATGTAAAATGGTGTAACCACTTCGGAAAAAAGTCTGACAGATTCTTATACAACTAAACATCTACCAACTCTACAATTCAGTAATTCTTAGGTATTTTTCCGAGAGAAATTAAAACATATGCTCACAAAATGACTTATATAAGAATGTTCATAGCAGCTTTATTCATAATAGCAAAATCTGCAAATGTTCAGGTGTGCATCAATAGGAGAATGGATGAAACATTGTCATATATTCATTCAGTGGAATAGTAAAAAGGAAAAATAAAAAGGGACTAACTACTGATGCACATAACAATGTGGATGAATCTCAAAAGCATTATGTTTAATGAAAGAAGCTATACACAAAGGAGTGAATACTCTTTAATTCCAGCTATAGAAGTTCTGGAACAGGCAAAATTAATCCATGGTGGGAAAAAAGTCAGAACAATAGTTGTCTGTGGATAGGGCAGGAATTAACTGGGAAGGGGTCTTAGAAATTTTCTGAGTGATGGAAATATCCTGTATCTTCCTAGGGATTTGGATTACACAGATGTATTCATTTGCCAAAACTCAGCAACTGTATACTTAAGATTTCTACATTTCATTTTATATAAATTTTACCTCAAAAGAAAAAAAAAACCTCTAAACAAGTAATGAACACTAGTAAATGATATGCATTTTGAAGTATGTAAAGGGACATGTACTGATGTCTGCAAATCACTTTAAATGCATCAGAAAGTAAGATGGGCTAATGTCATGGATTGAATTGTGTCCCCCCAAAATGCATATGTCAATTTGGCTAGGCCATGATTCCCAGTATTGTGAGATTGTCCACTGTTTTGTCATCTGATGTGATTTTCCTATGTGTTGTAAATCCTACCTCTATGATGTGGCTTGAGTGGCAGTTGTGTTGATGAGGCAAGACCCAATGTACATGATTGGATTGTGTCTTGAGTCAATCTCTTTTGAGATATAAAAGAGAGAAGTGAGCGGAGAGACGGGGACCTCACACCACTAAGAAAGCAGTGCTGGGAGCAGAGCACGTATTTCGACCTGGGGTTCCTGCACAGAGAAGCTCCTAGCCCAGGGGAAGACTGATGAGAAGGACCTTTCTCCAGAGCTAACCAAGAGAGAAAGCCTTCTTCCAGAGCTGGAGCTGACACCCTGAATTTAGACTTCTAGCCTACTAGACTGTGAGAGAGTAAACTTCTGTTTGTTAAAGCCACCCACTTGTGGTATTTCTGTTACAGCAGCATTAGATGACTAAGACAGCTAATGAACGGATAGAGGGATGAGTAAATGTATAGATAAGTGCTAATAAAACGTTAATGGTAGAATCTAGGTGATAGGTATACAAGTAAAAATATACCAAATTTATAAAAGTCTTTCAACTTTGTTGTGTTTCTGAAAAATTCATAGTAATAAAAAACAGCTTTTTCCCAAACCTACTTCAGGCCTTTGGAGACCCCACAAGGGAGGAAAACTGTCAGCCACATCCTCTGTCAGCCACACCAAGGATTGGCCACATTATTGAAATACCACCTTCTTGCCTAGGAATAAAACTATGCTTTCTAACTAATTTGAAAAGGAACTGCCAGAGCTGTCCCAGGAGTGACCAGCTCATGTGGTCAGAGAGAAGCATCCACTGGACTGTAACTACTAGTGCATTAGAGTGAGGCTCAGCATCAGCCGCCTGCTCCTCCTCTCTGTGGAGCAGCACAAATCATATTCCCTAGTTTCCTCATGAGACAGTTCTAGTCCGCATAGTCTACTACCTAACAAGATGGCTCCTGACTGCTTCTAACCTGGTCTTCTCGTGCAGCACTCAGATTTGCCTCTATTGCTCAGGGTGATCATTGTGGGATAAACTGTCTCTCCAAATGACTGGAGGCCTTGGTAGGTGTCTTGGTCACCTAGTGCTGCTATAGCAGAAATACCACAAGTGGATGGCTTTAACAAAGAGAAGTTTATTCTCTCACAGTCTAGTAGGCTAGAAGTCCAAATTTAGGGTGTCAGCTCCAGGGAAAGTCTTTCTTTCTCTGTTGACTCTGGAGGAAGGTCCTTGTCATCAATCTTCTCCTGACTAAGACCTACTCAGGCGCAGGAACCTTGGGTCCAAAGGATGTGCTCTGCTTCCAGCACTGCTTTCTTGATGGTATGAGATCCCCCTGTCTCTCGACTCGATTCTTTCTTTTATATTTCAAAAGAGATTGATTCAAGATACAACCTAATCTTGTAGATTGAGTCCCGCCTCATTAATATAACTGCCGCTAATCCCATCTCATTAACATCATAGAGATAGGATTTACAACACATAGGAAGATCACATCAGCTGACAAAATGGTGGACAATCATATAATACTGGGAATTATGGCCCAGCCAAGCTGACAAATCTTTTTGGGGGACACAATTCAATCCATAACAGTAGAAGAGAAAGCCCAAGAAGGGTTCCAGCCAAGCTACGGTAGTTCATAAACCCATGGATCTTCCCCATCATTCTCTTGTGTATCCATTAAACATATGCTGAGCCTTTCCTATGTGCCAGGCACTGTGTGAGGTGCTAAAGTAGAGAAATGGCCTCTGTTTTCACAGAGCTCACAGTACCAGCCTTTCTGCACCCTCACTGCCATATCCTCACACAGAAATGTCCTGGGCTTTCAGTTTTTGCCTCTGGATCTTCAGGAATGGCTTTCCAACTTCAGCTGGTGCTAAGATTGCTTAAACAACTGATGGTACCCTGGGACCCATCATCAGGAGGTCCCACTCCTGAAGCCTCAGGTGGCAGATCACATCCACTGCTCTCACTTGAAATCATGTATCACAGGAGTTACTTTTCAGATACAGGACTGGGTGAAATGAAATCCAAATTCCTACTACTGTGTGGAGGTCCTGAACTAAGCAAGACCTTCTTGTCCCCTAATTGTCAGTACTAGTGCTCCATGTCTCACCAAGCATACAGTCAAGCCACTTATTTATATTTTCTTAAGTTTTAGAAACTTTTGAAAGTATAGGAAAGAAAATGGCATAAATCCATAGCCTTGCCCCCAAAATAAACTACTGTTAATATTTGCTTCCTCTTTTCAAAAGAAAATTTCTCTATTGATTATGTAAAAGATAAAATGTCTTTAGAAAATCAGAATTAAAGGGTCTGAAAGAGTTCAGGATGTGAATAATTTTCAGCGCTGAAAGTAAATGACAAAATTTTTTTTTCTAACTTATCTGTTTTTCTTAAAGAGGGTGGAGAGTGGGTGCACTGAGTGCCTCATTGGGGAGCTGGAGAGGAGGATTTGTTCAGAAATAGAGGGCAGTTAGAGATACCGGGGAGCCCCTGGGTGGCGCAAATGGTTAATGTGCTTGGCTGCTAACAGAAAAGTTGGAGATTTGAGTCCAACCAAAGGCATCTTAGAAGAAAGGCCTGGCAATCTATTTCCAAAAAAATCAGTCATTGAAAACCCACAGTTCTACTCTGATACACACGACGTTGCCATGGGTTGGAGTTAACACAATGGCAACTGGTAACTGGTAGAAATACTGGAGGCTTATGGTTTTGCCTCAGGTCTTGACTTATCCACTTCTGTGCATTCAAGCATAAATTCTTTGTGTGTGAAAATATACTTTATTTTCTACCTAATGTAAGAGCTTTGGCTAGAACCTTGGGAGTGAATGATATTCTACCCTTCATTCCCAGCCTGTAGGCACCACAGTAAAAACTTGATACTAAAAATGTCATTTTAAACTTTTACTATGTAGCAAGAACTATGCTAAATTATTTGCATTTGTTATCTCATTTAATATTCACGACTTCCTTCTGGAAGATGTACAGTTAATATCTGATTTTATTATTAAGCAAGTAGAGAATTCTTTTTTTTTTTTTTGCTGTGTTGCAGCAGAAATTTTTTTTATTATGCTTTAGATGAAAGTTTACAGAGCAAATTAGTTTCTCATTAAAAAATTAATACCCATATTGTTTTGTAACATTGGTTACCAACTCCACAACATGTCAACACTCTTCCCTTCTAGACCCTGGGTTCCCCATTACCAGCTTTCCTGTCCCTTCCTGACATCTTGTCCTCGCCCCTGGGATAGTGTGTCCATTTAGTCTCATTTTGTTTTATAAAAACAAAAAAACCAAACCCGTTGCTGTCGAGTTGATTCCGACTCATAGTGACCTTATGTAGGCCAATCTAACCTGTGGCTGAAGGGTGAACCTCAGGAGTGACTTTAGAACTGAGTTGAAAGGGTGTCTGGGGGCCATGCTCTCGGGGTTTCTCCATTCTCTGTCAGATCAGTAAGTCTGGTCTTTTTATGTGAGTTAGAATTTTGTTGTGATCCTGGTCACAGCCATCAGTCGTGATAGCTGGGCACCATCTAGCTGTACTGGACTCAGTCTGGTGGAGACCGTGGTAGCTATGGTCCATTAGTCCTTTGGACTAATCTTTTACTTGTATCTTGTTTTCTTCATTCTTCCTTGCTCCCAAAGTGGTGAGACCAGTGGAGTATATTAGATGGCTGCTCACAGGCTTTTAAGACCCCAGACGCTACTAACTAAGGTAGAATGTAGAACATTGTCTTTATAAACTGTGTTATGCCAGTTGAGCTAGATGTTCCCCAAGACCATGGTCCCCACAGCCCTCCACCCAGCAATTCAGTCTCTCAGGGAGTTTGGATGTGTCTATGGAACTTCTATGACCTTGCCTTGTACAAGTTGAACTGGCTTCCCCAGTATTGTGTACTGTCTTACCCTTCACCAAAGTTATCACTTATTTATTGTCTGTTTACTTCCCCCCCACCCCTCCCATCCTTGTTACCAACAAAGATTGTTTCTTTTTGCACGTAAACTTTTTCGTGAGTTTTTACTGTAGAGGTCTCATACAATATTTGTCCTTTTGTGATTGACTTATTTCACTCAGGATAATGTCCTCCCGTTTCATCCATGTTATGAGTTGCTTCACAGATTCATCATTGTTCTTTATCATTGCGTAGTATTCCATTGTGTGTATGTACCATAGTTTATCCATTCATCTGTTGATGGGCATCTAGGTTGTTTCCATCTTTTTGCTATTGTGAACAGTATTGCAATGAACACGGGTGTGCATATGTCTATTTGTGTGATGGCTCTTATTTCTCTAGGATGTATTCCTAGGAGTGGGATTGCTGGATCATATTGTATTTCTATTTCTAGCTTTGTAAGGAAGCTCCATATCATTTTCCAAAATGGTTGTATCATTTTGCATTCCCAGCAGCAGTGCATAAGAGTTCCGATCTCTCTGCAGCCTCTCCAACATTTGTTATTTCCAGTGTTTTTGATTCTTGCCAGTAATGCGGGAGAGAGATGGTATCTCACTGTGGTTTTAATTTGCATATCTCTAATGGCTAGTGATTGGGGGCATTTCCTCATGTGTCTGTTAGCCGCTTGAATGTCTTCTTTGGTGAAGTGTCTGTTCATTTCTTTTGCCCATTTTTTAATAGGATTATTTGTCTTTTTGTTGTAGAGGTGTGGATTTTCTTGTAGATTTTAGAGATTAGAACTTCGCCTGACTTTTAAGGTCCAAAATTTTCTTCCCAGTCTGTAGGTTCTCTTTTTACTCTTTTGGTGAAGTCTTTCGATGAGCGTATGTGTAGGATTTTTAGGAGGTCCCAGTTATCTAGTTTCTCTTCTGGTGCTTGTGTATTGTTACTTATGGTTTGTATTCTGTTTGTGCCATGTATTAGGAATCCTAGCATTGTCCCTATTTTTTCTTCTATGATCTTTATCGTTTTAGATTTTATATTTAGGTCTTTGATCCATTTTGAACTAGTTTCTGTGTATGGTGTGAGGTATGAGTCCTGTTTCATTTTTTTGTAGATGGACATTCAGTTGTGCCAGCACCATGTGTTAAAAAGACTGACTTTTGCTCATTTGATGGACTTTGGGCCCTTGTCGAATAGCAGGTGACTGTAGGTGGATGAATTTACATCTGGGTTCTCAATTCTGTTCCATTGGTCAATGTATCTGTCGTTGTACCAGTACCAGGCTGTTTTGACTACTGTAGCTGTATAGTAGGTTCTGAGGTCAGGTAGTGTGAGTCTTCCTACTTTATTTTCCTCTTCAATAGAGCATTACTTATCTCGGGCTTCTTCCCTTTCCATATAAAGTTAATGATTAGTTTTTCCATCTATTTAAAGAATGTAATTGGTATTTGGATTGGGATTGCAGTGTATTTGTAAATTGCTTTGGGCAGAATTGTCATTTTCACTATGTTGAGTCTACCTATCCATGAGCATGGTATGTTTTTCTAGTTATGTACATCCCTTTGGGTTTCTGCCAGCAGTGTTTTGTGGCTTTCTTTGTATAAGTCTTTTACATCCCAGGTTAGATTTATTCCTAAGTATTTTATTTCTTTAGGGGTTATTATAAATAATATTGCTTTCCTGATTTCCTTTTCATCATTCTCCTTATTGGTGTATAGGAATCCAGCTGATTTTTGTATGTTAATCTTGTATCCTGCCACTCTGCTGAATCTTTCTATTAGTTCAGTAGTTTTCTCATGGAGTCTTTAGGGTTTTCTATGTATCGTATCATATCATCCACAAACAGGGACAGTTTAACTTCTTCATTATCAATTTGGATGCCCTTTACTTCTTTTTCTTGCCTAACTTATTTAGGTAGGACTTCCAGCGCAGTGTTAAATAGGAGTGGAGATAAAGGGCATCCTCGTCTAGTTCCTGTTCACAAAGTGAATGTTTTCAGCCTCTCTCCATTAAGAATGATGCTGACTGTTGGTTTTGCATAGAAGCCTTTATTATGTTGAGAAATTCCACTTCTATACCTATTTTATTGAGAGTTTTTATCAGGAATGGATGTTGGACTTTGTCGGATGACTTTTCTGCATCAATTAAGATGGTCGTGTGATTCTTTTCTTTCCCTGTATTTATGTGGTGGATTACATTGATTGATTTTCTAATGTTGAACCATCCTTGCATACCTGGTATGAATCGCACTTGGTCATGGTGTATTATTTTTTTGATGTGATGCTGAATTGTATTGGCTAGAACTTTGTTGAGAATTTTTGCATCTATATTCATGAGAGATATTGGTCTGTAATTTTCTTTTTTTGTGGTGTCTTTGCCTGGTTTTGGTATCAGGGTTACGCTGGCTTCATAAAATGAATTCAGAAGTATCCATTCCTTTTCTATATTCTGAAATAGCTTGAGTAGTACCGGTATACTCTTCTCTGAATGTTTGGAAGAATTCTCCAGTGAAGCCATCTGGGCCGGGGCTTTTTTTGTTGTTGTTGGGAGTTTTTTTAAAAATTTTTATTACCTTTTCAATCTCTTCTCTTATTATGGGTCTGTTCAGATTTTCAACTTCACTTTGTGGTAGTTTGGGTAGGTAGTGCGTTTCTAGAAATTCATTCATTTTCTCTAGATTTTCAAATATGTTGGAGTATAGTTTTTCATAATACTCTGTTATACTCCTTTTTATTTCAGTTGGGTCTGTTGTAATGTCCCCCATTCCATTTCTTATTTGGGTTATTTGCCTCCTCTCCTATTTTTGTTTTGTCAGTCAGGCCAATAGTTTGTCGATTTTGTTGATCCTTTCAAAGAGCTAACTTTTGGTTTTGTTGATTCTATTATTTTTCTATTCTCTATTTTATTTATTTTTGCTCTGATCTTCATTATGTCCTTTCTTCTGGTGGCTGTGGGCTTCTTTTGCTGTTCTATTTGTTCGAGTTGTGTAGTTAATGTTTTCATTTTGTCCCTTTCTTCTTTTCTGATGTGTGCATCTATTGCTATAAATTGTCCTCTGAGGACTGCCTTTGCTGTGTTCCAAAGGTTTTGGTATGATGTGTCTTCATTCTCGTTTGATTCTAGGAATTTTTGATTCCATCTGATTTCTTCTATTACCTAGTGATGTGAAAGCAGGGTGTTATTCAGTTTCCATGTAATTGATTTTTTTCCTTGCTCTTTATCTTGTTAATTTCTACCTTGATGGCATTGTGCTCAGAGAAGATACTTTGTGTTATCTAAATGTTTAGGATTTTGTTAAGATTTGCTCTGTGGCCTAAGATGTGGTCTATTCTGGAGAATGTTCCATGTGCATTGGAAAAGAATGTGTACTTTGCAGCTGTTGGGTGGAGTGTTCTATATATGTCTATGAGGTCAAGTTGGCTGACTGTGCCCTTTAGGTCTTCTGTATCTTTGTTGAGTTTCTTTCTAGATGTTCTGTCCTTTACTGAGAGTGGTGTGTTGAAGTCTCCTACTATTATTGTGGAACTGTCAATTTCTCTTTTCAGTGCTGTTAGAGTTTGTTTTATGTATTTTGGAGCCCTGTCATTGGTGCATGGATGTTTATTATGGTTATGTCTTCATGATGGATCATCCCTTAATCATTATGTAGTGTCCTTCTTTGTCTTTTGTGGTTTATTTTGTTTTAAATTTTATTTTATCTGTTATTAGTATTGCCACTCCTGGTCTTTTTTGGTAGCTCTTTGCTTGATATATTTTTTCCATCCTTTGATTTTTTAATAAATTTACGTCTTTGTTTCTAAGATGTGTATCTTGTAGACAGCATATTGATTGTTCCTGTTTTTTATCCATTCTGTCACTTTCCATCTCTTTATGGGTGCATTTAGGCCATTTACATTCAGTGTAATTATAGGTAAGTGTGAGTTTATTGATGCCATTTTGTAGTGCTTTTTTTTGTAGTGTTGACGTTTTCTTTGTTCCTCTTACTCTCCTGTGCTGAATTCCTTTTGTTTATGGATTTTTTTCATTTCTTTTGTTTTTGTAGCTTTTGTTTTTACTGAGACTTTGTTTTTCTTCTTTATTTTGATGAGTAGGTTTGTTAACTATCTTTGTGTTTATCTTGAAATTTACCCTTATCTTCCTGGATTTGAACTTTGTATTACTTGGTATCGCCTTGCCTTCCTCTCCATTAAAAGGTTCTTTACCTACACTGTTTATTACCTCTCTTATTGTTCTGATGCAGTTGTCATTTACAGGTTAACCTCTCTGGTTCCCTGTTGTAATTCTTTTGGTTTTAGATAGTCCTTGAGAGTTCATTTCCTAGGTTGGTATCTGGCTGGTACAATCTGCGTCCTAGATTCAGCTTGTGGTCGGGTGTTGCTTGTTCTCAGATCAAAGGACTCCCTCTAATAATTCTTGTAAGTTTGGTTTGGTTTTTACATAGTCTTAATTTCTGTTTATCCGGAAATGACCTAATTTCACCATCATAATTGAATGAGAGTTTTTCAGGATATATTATTCTTGGCTGGTAATTTTTTTCTTTCAAGGTTTTATATATGTCTTTCCATTGCATTCTTGCCTGCATGGTTTCTGCCAAATAATCCAAGCGTAGTCTTATTGTTTCTCCTTTGAATGTAACTTTTTGTTTTTCTCAAGCTGCTCTCAGGATTCTTTGTTTGTCTTTGGTTTTAGCAAGCACGGCTATGATATGCCTTAGTGATTTTCTTTCGGGGTCTATCCTATATGGGGTTCGTTGAGCTTCTTGGATGGTC
>NW_004444009.1:2500477-2502807 GCF_000243295.1 Trichechus manatus latirostris
TTTCTAGTTGTGAATCTATCTTAGCATTTTGTTCCTGTATTATTTTCTTGAATTCTTCCATTTTTATTCTGCAGATTCCATGAATTTGTCTATTTTTTTCCTCCTTTTTGTCTGCTTTTTGCTTCAGCTCTTGGATAATTCTGACTATTAGAGATTTGAATTCCCTATCAGGTAGTTCTAGTGCTTTTTCTTCTACTGGAAAGTCGTCTGGTTTTATTTTGGACACCTACTGCAACCATCTTGTCCTGTTTTTGTATATATTTGATATCGTCTGCTGTCTTCGGAGCATTCAGTAGTTATTTTCCTCGTTTATTGATTGTAGATTTGTTTGTTTCATCCTTTTTTTTTGTTTTATTTGGTTATTTCTGAGCAGGTGGGCTGTGTGTTCTTTGTTGTTTGCTCATCTGTGAACACGATACTTTTCACCTCCTTCTGCAATGGGCAGGGTCAGTCACTCAGGTATGGTACAGCAGGGTAGGTCCAGCTGAAGGGGAGTTGCTGGGATGGGTTATTTGTGGCACGTACTAGGACCAACAGTGTGGACTGGGAATCAGTGCAGAGCAGGTTCCGGTAGGTGCATGGTGTAGGTAGGCAGGAAGGAGTGCATAGCTTGTGATGTGTGGAGCTAAGATGGGTATGGGAAAGAGGAAAGAGAGGAGAGAGGAACAGGAGCCAAAAGCATACACACAAACAAAAAAAGAGTGTTAAGGGAACTTACTATTGGAGTGGAGAGATGAGAGGCTGGGAAATGGAGAAAAACAAAAATGAAAAAAAGATAAAAGAAAAAGGGTAAAAGAAAAAATGAATAAATCGAGAAGCTTGAAATGAAGAAAGACAAAAAGGGTATAAGAGAGAGAAGAAAACAAAGAAACAAACAAACAAACAAAAAACCAAAAAGAAAAAAGAAATGCCCCCAGGGATGTCACTGTGCATCTTGCCCAGAGAAATGGAGTATCTCCCAAGTCATGCAGTACTGCCTGGCTAGAAGGGGCTCCCAAGCCTAGAAAAGAAAAAGAAAACAGGCAAAGAAACAAATCAGAACAAACAAACAAAAAAAGCCCAGGGGTCCCACCAGCATGGCTGCGTGGGCTGGTAAGCTCTTTCACAGTCAACCAGTGTCTCACAGCCTTTCAGAAAGAAGAAAAGATGGCACACGGAGCCACGTGTCTGAGAGAAGGGAGGGAGATGTATTGAGAGGTAAGGGACAAATCTAATGAAGCAGAAAAAAGCAACACCAGCAGCCAACAAATGGCACTCAGGGAGCCAGCAGTGCGGGCAGGTCGAATGCAAGCGACACCGGGGTGAAGCTTGCGCTTCCTGGCCAAAAGACTGTGGCCACAGGAAGCAGAGAAGGCTGTGTGGGGGTCAAGAAGGGGGTGTGTGGTGGGGAAGTGTATACCTCTGGTTACCATTTGGTCTGTCTCCATCTGGAAGCTCCATGAAGCTGCTTTCTCATACCTGCTGTTCGCTGATCTCTGACAGGAGTCCAAGATGGCGGATCCATGCTTCCACAGTTGATAGGGGACCTCTGCATGTATCTCTCCTCGCTCTCTGTTCTCGGTCAGTTTCTTATTCAATTCGGTGCTTGGCTGAGTTCTTTATCTCTTCATTTGATGCTTAGGGATTCAGGATTGACGTGTGTCTTGTTTTATTTAGTTTTTCTGATATTTGCTGTGGAGGGACGGCGTGGTGCTTCTGACTATAGTGCCATGTTGCCTGGAAGTGACCCATCTCATTTTTTATACAGGTTATTTGCTTCCTCTCCTGTTTTTCTCTTGCCAGTTTGGCCAATGGTTTATCAATTTTGTTGATCTTTTCAAAGAAAAGTCTATTTTGGTCTTGTTAACTCTTTCCATTTTTTTCTATTTCTATTTCATTTTATTCTGCCCTAATTCTTATTATTTCCTTTCTTCTGGCGCCCAAGGGCTTGTTTTGCTCCTCTCTTTCTACTTGTTCCAGTTGTAGGGTTAATGTTTTGGTTTTGGCCCTTTCTTCTTTTTGGATGTGTGCATTTATTGCTATAAACTGACCTCTGAGCACTGCTTTTTCTGTGTCCCAAAGGTTCTGGTAAGATGTGTTTTCATTCTCGTTTGATTCTAACAATTTCTTTATTCCATCCTTAATTTCTTCTATAACCCAGTAGTTTTAGAGTAAGGTGTTGTTCACTTTCTGTGTGTTTGATTTTTTTCCCTTGATTTTTGTGTTGTTGATTTCCACTTTTATGGTTTTATGGGCAAAAAGATGCTTTGTAATATTTCAATTGTTTTGGATTTTGTTAAGGCTTGCTTTATGGCCTAATATGTGGTCTGTTCTGGAGAATGTTCCATGTG
>NW_004444009.1:2504012-2523570 GCF_000243295.1 Trichechus manatus latirostris
TATCCCTAGCCACTCTTAAAATTCTCTCTTTATCTTTGGTTTTGGCAAGTTTGATTATAATATGTCTTGGTGACTTTCTTTTGAGATCTACCTTGTGTGGGGTTCGATGAGCGTCTTGGATAGATATCTTCTCATCTTTCATGATATCAGGGAATTTTTCTGCTAACAAATCTTGAACAATTCTCTCTGTACTTTCTGTTATCCCCCCTGTTCTGGTACTCCAATCATTTGTAGGTTATTCCGCTTAATAGAGTCACACATAATTCTTCGTTTCTTCATTTTTTAAAATTCTTTTATCTGATTTTTCCTCAAATAAGTTGGTGTCAAGTGCTTTATCTTCAATCTCACTAATTCTGATTTCCATTGCCCCAATTCTGCTCCTATGACTTTCTATTGAGTTGTCTAATTCTGAAATTTTGTTGTTAATCTTCTGGATTTCTGATTTTTGTCTCTCTATGGATTCTTGCAGCCTGTTAAATTTGTCATTATGCTCTTTTCTAATCTTCTTAAGTTCCTCCATTGCTAGGTCTGCATTTTGATGGATCTCCTTCCTGATCTCTTGAAGTGTTCTGTATATTAATCTTTTGTATTCTGCCTCCAGTAATTCCAAGAAATTATCTTCCTCCAGAAAATTCCTTGATTATTTTGGAAACTTGCTGAAGCCATCATGGTCTGCCTCTTTATGTGATTTGATATTGACTATTGTCTCCGAGAAATCAATAAGTCATTATACGTATTTATTTTATGTTTGCTTACTGTGTCCTAGCTTCTTGTTTTGTTTTGTTTTGCTATGCCCAGATAGGCTGCTCATGTTAGCTAGCCCAATTCCCAGTACCCCTGAAGCTCCAACGTCCTGCCACTAGGTGGCCAGACCTACCACTAAGTATGTGAGCCCAGTAGTCTGCCCACTCCTTCTGTATGGATTCTGCTCAGGGGTCCAGGTAGTCAGCCACAAAGTGTATGGTGCAGGCTGTCACCTACATTCCAGACAGGCATGGGTGTTTAGGAACAAGCATCAGGCTGCAGCAGGGGGACACACGCTGAGCAAGGGCTGCCCCTGAGTGTCCAGGAGGAAAACATGTCCCTGTTCCCTAGATCACAGAGGTGGGTGGGTTTTGCGGCTTGACTATGAGCACCCAATGCTGTTGGCTGTAAGGACCGGGGGGCACCTCTTATTGTTGGACCCCTATCGCAGGTGGGTAGGTGGCATGGGTGGAGCCACCAGTCCTCAGGCCCCTGATGTGGGTAGGTGAAGACCCTGCTTAATAGGTAGAGCAGTGTCAAATGTCATGAACCTGCCACTTCACAGCTGAAACAGTTGAAGTTAGACTTCAGGTATATACCCTGTTGTACTGCGGTAATGAGGGCCTATGCTGTTGAAATGGGCCCACACAAGTCTATGCAGGGGGGAGGGCACTCAAAGTCAGTGGATCCCTTATGCCTGTGCCTAGGCAAAGGAACTGTGCCTACCCTGAGTTCCTGGCTTAGGGGAGCCGGCAGATTAATTTTTTCCCCGTTTGTTGATTTGTTCCCTCTCCAAGGCCAGGAGAATGGCTCTGGGCACGTGATGGTTCCTACTTCCGGCCCAGGGGACATGGCAATTGCTGAAGCTGGTCCCGGACCTAGTGCAGAGCAGGGAGTGGGGAGGTAAATGGGAGAGAGGTTTTTCCCTTAGGGGGGTGTTTTTGATCCATGCAATAGGCCAGACACACGTGCTTATCTTTCTCCGATGGAGGGTTGTTTCTCACTGGTTCTGGATGGTTGAGTAGACTCTGTGCTGCTGGGTCTCTCCCGATGTGGAAAACCCCTCCAGAGCACTGCAGTTTGCCTGCCTCACTGCTCACCCCTGAGCTAATCCAGGCTGAAGGGCTCCAGCTCCCACTGGGTCAGCTCTGGTAACTCCTGGCTGCTTCTGAACTGTCTCTCCCTCCCCCTGCCACTCAGTCTGATTCTTCAACTTTGGGTTTGTTGTTCAGGGCTCCTAGATTGTCATATATAATTGATTCACTTGTTTTTTTCAGGTCTTTAAGAGGGACCACAGGAAGCTTCTGACTACTCCGCCATCTTGGCCCTGCCTCTAGATGCCCTTTATTTCTTTTTCTTGCCTTATTGTTCTAGCTAGGACTTCCAGCACAATGTTAAATAGAAGTGGTGATAAAGGGCATCTTGTCTTGTTCCCATCTCAGGGGAGATACTATAAGCCACTCACTGTTGAGAATGATGTTGGCTGTTGGTTTTGTATAGATGCCCTTTATTATGTTGAGGAATTTTCCTTTTATTCCTATTTTATTGAGAGTTTTTATCAAGAATGGGTGTTGGACATCATCACATGCCTTTTCTGTGTCGATTGAGATGATCACATTCTTTTGTTTTATTTATGTGGTGGATTGCATTGATCAATTTTCTAATGTTGAACTGTCCTTGCATAACCTAGTATGAATCCCACTTGGTCATCGTGTATTATTATTATTATTTTCTGATATTATTTTGAATTCTATTGGCTAGAATTTTGTTGAGAATTTTTGCATCTATATTCATGAGAGATATTGGTCTGTCATTTTCTTTTTTTATGATGTCTTTGCCTGACTTTACCAAAAAACCAAACCAAACCCGTTGCAGTCGAGTCAATTCCGACTCATAGTGACCAGGTTGTGCTGGCTTTGTAGAATGAATTCAGGAGTATTCCTTCCTTTTCTGTGCTCTAAAATAGCTTGAGTAGTACTGGTGTGAGCTCTTCTCTGAATGTTTGGTTGAATTCTCCAGTGAAGCAGTTAAGGCCAAGGCTTTTTTTAGTTGGGAGTTTTGTTTTTGTTTTTGTTTTTTAATTACTTCTTCAACCTCTTCTATTGTCATGGATCTGTTCAGATTTTGTATCTCAGTTTGTGTTCGTTTAGATAGTGTGTTTCTAGAAATTTGTCCATTTCCTCTAGGTTCATAAATTTGTTGGAGTATAATTTTTCATAGTATTCTGTTATGATACTATTCATTTCAGTTGGGTCTGTTGTAATGTCTCCCATTCCATTTCTTATTTGGGTTATTTACTTCCTCTCTTGTTTTTCTTTTGTCAGTTTGGCCAACTATTTGTCGAATTTGTTGATCTTTTCAAAGAACCAACTTTTGGTCTTGTTGATTCTTTCAATTGTTTTTCTGTTCTCTATTTCATTTATTTCTGCTCCAATCTTCATTGTTTCCTTTCTTCTGGGGGTTGTGGGCTTCTTTTGCTATTCTCTATTTGTTTGAGTTGTAGGGCTAATGTTTTGATTTTGGCCTATTGTTCTTTTTTGATGTGTTCGTTTATTGCTTATAAATTGACCTCTGAACACTGCTTTTGCTGTGTCCCAAAGGTTTTGGTATAATGTATTTTCATTATCATTTACTTCGAGGAATTTTTTTATTCCCTCTCTGATTTGTTCTATTACCCAGTTGTTTTTAAGGAAGGTGTTGTTCAGTTTCCATGTATTTGATTTTTTTTCTTTGCTCTTCCTGTTGTTGATTTATACTTTCATGGCATTATGATCACAGAGAATGCTTTCTATTATTTCTATTATTTTATTGAAGGTTGTTTTGTGGCCTAAAATATAGTTTATTCTAGAGAATGTTTGGTGTGTTGGAAAAGATTGTATACTCCTTTGCTGTTATATGGAGTTTTCTATATATGTCTATGAGGTCAAATTAGTTGATTTTGGCCTTAGATCTTCTGTACCTTTGTCGACTTTCTTTCTAGATGTTCTGTCCTTTACCGAGAGTCGTGTATTGAAGTCTCCTACTATTATTGTAGAACTGTCTACTTCTCTTTTCAGTGCTGTTAGAGTTTGGAGCCCTGTTGTTGAGTGCATAGATATTTATTAAAATTATGTTTTCTTGGTGGATTGTCCCTTTAATCATTATATAATGTCCCTCCTTGTCTTTTATAGTTGATTTTGCCTTAAAATATATTTTTTCTGAGATTAGTATTGCCACTTCTGCCCTTTTTTGGTTAATGATTGCTTGATATATATTTTTTCCATTCTTTGATTTTTAATATATGTATGCCTTTGTGTCTAAGGTGTGTCTCTTACAGACAGCATATTAATGGGTTATGCTTTTTCATCCATTCTGCCACTTTCTGTCTCTTTACAGGAGCATTTAAACCATGTAAATCCAGTGTGGTTATTGATAGGTATAAGTTTATTGCTATCATATTGTTGTGCTTTTTTTTTTTGTGGTGCTGACATTTTCTTTGTTCTTCTTACTTTCCTGTGCTTAGTTCCTTTCATTTGTGGATTTTTCTTTTCTTTCCTTTCATTATTATAGATTTTATATTTACCAAGACTTGGTTTTTCTTTGGTATTTTGATGAGTAAGTTGGCTAACTTTGTAGTTTTCTTTAAATTTACCTTTATCTTCCTAAGTTTGAACCTATCTTTCATTACTTGATATTGCCTTGACTTCCTCTTCATTTGAAAGTTCTGTACATATACCATTTATTCTCCCTTTTATTTTTTTTCCATTGTGCTTTAAGTGAAAGTTTACAATTCAAGTTAGCTTCTCGTACAAAAATTTATACACACGTTGTTATGTGACCCTAGTTGCTCTCACTATACTGTGCCAGCACACTCCTCTTTTCCACCCCAGATTTCCCGTGTCCATTCAACCAGCTTCTAAGCATTATCATCTCACCTCCAGACAGGAGCTGCCCAGTTAGTCTCATGTAGCTACTTGAGCTAAGAATCACACTGTTCACGAGTATTATTTTATGTCCCATAGTCCAGTCAAATCTTTGTCTGAAGAGTTGGCCTTGGGAATGCTTTTAGTTTTGGGCTAACAGAGTCCAGGGGCCTTGTCTTCTGGAGTCCCTCCAGACTCAGTCAAACCATTAATTCTGGTCTTTTTATTAGAATTTGAGTTCTGCACCCCACTTTTCTCCTGCTCTGTCAGGGACTGTCTGTTGTGTTCCCTGTCAGGGTGGTCATTGGGGGTAGCTGGGCACCATCTAGTTCTTCTGGTCTCAGGGCGATGAAATCTCTTGTTTATGTGGCCCTTTCTGTCTCTTGGGCTAATACTTTTCTTGTGTCTTTAGTGTTCTTCATTGTCCTTTGCTACAGGTGGTTTAGGACCAATTGATACATTTTAGATAGCTGCTTGCTATCTTTTAAGAGCCCAGATGCCACTCACCAAAGTGGGATGCAGAACATTTTCTTAATAAATTTTGTTATGCCAGTTCACCTAGATGTCCCCTGAAAACATGGTCCTCAGACCCCTGCCCCTGCTATTCTGTCCCTCGAAGTGTTTGGTCATATTGAAGAAACTTCTTAGCTTTTGGTTTAGTCCAGTTGTGCTGACTTCCCCTGTAGTGTGTGTTGTCCTTCCCTTCACCTAAGATGATCGTTGTCTACTATCTAGTCAGTGAATATCCCTCTCCCTCCCTCCCCATCCTCGTAACCATCCAAGAATGTTTTCTTCTGTGTTTAAACCTTTTCTTGAGTTCTTATAATAGTGGTCTCATACAACATTTGCCCTTTTGCGACTGACTAATTTCACTCAGCATTATGCCTTCCAGATTCATTCATATTGTGAGATGTTTCTCATATTCATCATTGTTCTTTATCATTGTGTACATAGTATTCCATTGTGTGAATATACATAATTTTTTGTCCATTCGTCTGTTGATGGGCACCTAGGTTGTTTCCATCTTTTTGCTATTGTGAACAGTGCTGCAGTGAACATGGGTGTGCATGTATCTATTCGTGTGAGGGCTCTTATTTCTCTAGGATATATCCCAAGATCTGGGATTGCTGGATCGTATGATACTTCTATTTCTAGCTTTCTAAGGAAGTGCCAAATCAATTTCCAAAGTGGTTGTACCATTTCACATTCCCACAGTGTATAAGTGTTCCAGTCTCTCCACAACATTTATTATTTTATGTTTTTTGGATTAATGCTAGCCTTGTTGGGGTGAGATGGTGTCTCATTGTAGTTTTGATTTGTTTTTCTCTAATGGCTAATGATCGTGACCATTTCCTCATGTGTCTGTTAACTGCATAAATGTCTTCTTTGCTGAAGTGCCTGTTCATATCCTTTGCCCATTTTTAAATTGGATTATTTATCTTTTTATTGTTGAGGTTTTCCAATATCTTGTAGATTTTAGAGATTAGATGCTGATCGGATTTGTCATAACCAAAAATTTTTTGCCAGTCTGTAGGTTGTCTTTTTACTCTTTTGGTAAAGTCTTTTGATGAGCATAAGTGTTTGATTTTTAGGAGCTCCCAGTTATCTAGCTTCTCTTCCGGTGATTGTGAATCGTTACTTACGGTTTGTATTCTGTTTATGCCATGTATTAGAGCTCCTAGTGTTGTCCCTATTTTTTCTTCCATGATCTTTATCATTTTCGATTTAATATTTAGATCTTTGATTCAAGTTAGTTTTTGTGCATGGTGTGAGGTATGGATCTTGTTTCAGTTTTTTGCAGATGGATATCCAGTTATGCCAGCACCATTTGTTAAAGGGCTGTCTTTTCTCCAATTACCAGACTTTGGGCCTTTGTCAAATATCAGCTGTTCATAGGTGGATGAATTTACCTCTGGAATCTCAATTTTGTTCCGTTGGTCTATGTATGTGTTGTTGTACCAGTATCAAGCTGTTTTGACTATCATGGTAGTATAACAGGTTCTAAAATCAGGTAGTGTGATGGCTTCCACTTTCTTCTTCTTCTTCAGTAATGCTTTACTTATCCGAGGCCTCTTCCCTTTCCATATGAAGGTGGTGATTAGTTTCTCCATCTCATTAAAAAATGCTGTTGGAATTTGGATTGGGATTCCATTGTATCTGTAGATCACTTTGGGTAGAACTGATATTTTCACAATGTTGAGTCTTCCTATCCATGAGCAAGGTATGTTTTTCCACTTATGCAGGTCTCTTTTGGTTTCTTGCAGTGGTGTCTTGTAGTTTTCATTGTACAGGTCTTTTACGTCTTTGGTTAGATTTATTCTTAAGTATTTTATCTTCTTGGGGGCTATTGTAAATGGTATTGATTTGATGATTTACTCTTCAAAGTTCTCTGTGTTGGTGTAAAAGAATCCAACTGATTTCTGTATATTTATCTTGTATCCGGATACTTTGCTGAAAACTTCTAGTAGTTGCGGTAGTTTTCTTGTGGATTCTTTGGGGTTTTCTCTGTATAAGATCATATCAGCTGCAAATAGAGATACTTTTACTTCTTCCTTACCAATTTGGTTGCCCTTTATTTCTTTTTCTAGCCTACTTGCTCAGGCTAGGACCTCCAGCACAATCTTGAATAAGAGTGGTGATAAAGGGTATCTTTGTCTGGTTCCCGTTCTCAAGGGGAATGCTTTCAGACTTTCTCTATTTAGGATGATGTTGGCTGTTGGCTTTGTATAAATGCCCTTAATTATGTTGAAGAATTTCCCTTCTAGTCTTATTTTACTGAGAGTTTTTATGATGAATGGGTGTTGGACTTTGCCAAATGCCTTTTCTGCATCAATTGATAAGATCATATAGTTCTTGTCTTTAGTTTTATTTGTGTGATGGATTACATTGATTGTTTTTCTAATGTTGAATCATCCCTGAATACCTGGTATAAATCCCACTTGATCATGGTGAATTATTTTTTTGATATGTTGTTGAAGTCTGTTGGCTAGAATTTTGTTGAGGATTTTTGCGTCTATATTCTTGAGGGATATTGGTCTGTAATTTTCTTTTTTTTTATGGTGTCTTTACCTGGTTTGGAATCAGGGTTATGCCAGCTTCATAGAATGAGTTTGGAAGTATTCCATCCTTTTCTATGCTCTGAAATACCTTTGGTAGTAATGGTGTTAAGTCTTCTCTGAATGTCTGGTAGAATTCTCCAGTGAAGCCGTTCTGGCCAAGGCTTTTTTTTCTGTTGGGAGTTTTTCAATTACACTTTCAATCTCTTCTTTTGTTATGGGTTTATTTAGTTGTGCTACCTGTGTTTGTTTTTGTTTAGGTAGGTAGTAAGTTTCTAGAAATTTGTCCATTTCTTCTAGGTTTTCAAATATGTTAGAGTACAACTTTTCATAGTATTCTGTTATGATTCTGTTAATTACAGTTGGGTCTGTTGTGATATCGCCCATCTCATTTCCTATTCAGTTTATTTTCTTCCTCTCTGTTTTTCCTTTATCAGTTTGGCCAGTGCTTTATCGATATTCTTGATCTTTTCAAAGAACCAGCTTTTGGTCTTGTTAACTCTTTCAATTGTTTTTCTATTCTCTATTTCATTTAATTCTGCTCTAATTCTTATTATTTCCTTTCTTCTGGCCCCCAAGGGCTTCTTTTACTGTTCTCTTTCTACTTATTCGAGTTGTAGGGTTAATGTTTTGATTATGGCCCTTTCTTCTTTTTGGATGTGTGCATTTATTGCTGTAAACTGACCTCCAAGCACCACTTTTGCTGTGACCCAAAGATTCTAGTAGGATGTGTTTTCATTCTCATTTGATTCTGTGAATTTCTTTTTTCCATCCTTAATTCCTTCTATAACCCAGTAGTTTTTGAGCAAGGTGTTGTTCAGTTTCCATGTGCTTGATTTTTTTTCCTTGCTTTTTCTGTTATTGATTTCTACTTTTGTGGCTTTATGGGCAAAAAAGATGTTTCATAACATTTTGATGCTTTGGATTCTGTTAAGGCTTGCTTTATGACCTAATACATGGTCTCTTCTGGAGAACGTTCCATGTGCGATGGAGAAGAAAGTATACTTGGCTGTGTTGAGTGGAGTGTTCAGTATATGTCTATGAGATGAAGTTGGTTGATTGTGGCATTTAGATATTCTGTGTCTTTACTGAGCTTCTTTCTGAAATTTCTGTCCTTCACCAAAAGTGGTGTATTGAAGTCTACTATTATTGTGGAGCTGTCTATTTCTCTTTCCAATGCTGTTGGAGTTTGTTTTGTTTTATGTATTTTGGAACCCTGTTGTTGGGTGTGTAAATATTTATTATGATTATGTCCTCCTGGTGTGTTGACCCTTTAATCATTATATAGTGTCCTTCCTTATTCTTTGTGATGGGTTTTGCTTTAAAGTCTATTTAGACAGAGATTAATATTGCCACTCCTGCTCTTTTTGATATATATTTTTCCATCCTTTGTGTTTTAGTTTGTGTCTTTAAGTCTAAGGTGTGTCTCTGGTAGGCAACATATAGACCGATCGTGATTTTTTTATCCATTCTGCCACTCCGTCTCATAATTGGTGCGTTTAGTCTATTTACATTCAGCGTAATTATTGATAGGTATGAGTTTCGTGCTGTCATTTTGATGTCTTTTTTTTGTGTTGTTGCAAGTTTCTTTGTTCCACTTAATTTTCTGTGCTGAGTCTTTTTTATGTATTTTCTTTTTGTCTTTTTCATTGTTGTTGATTTTGTATTTGCTGAGTCTTTATGTTTTTCTTGTTTTTTATTTTGATGTGTAGCATTATTAGTTTTCTTTGTGGTTAACTTAATATTTACCCCTATTTTTCTAAGTTTATACCAGTCTTTTTTATCTTTCTATCACCTTGACTTCCTCTCCATATCAAAGATCTATGACTACATTTTTTAATCTCTCTTTTTTGTTTTAATGTTGTCATCTTTTACATATTGAGATCTGTTTCCCTATTTTCAGTGCTTTAGCTTTGATTTATTTTTGTAACTTCCTAACTAGGGTGATATCTGGTTGCTCTGTCCTATGTTCTAGTCTTGGGTTGTTATCTGATATTATTAATTTTATAACTGGAGGACTCCCTTTAGTATTTCTTGCAATTTTGGTTTGGTTTTTGCAAATTCCCTGAATTTCTGTTTATCTGGAAATGCCCTAATTTTGCCATCATATTTGACAGACAGTTTTGCTGGATATATAATTCTTGACTGCCAATTTTTTTCCTTTAAGGCTTTATATATGTCATCCCATTTCCTTCTTGCCTGCATAGTTTCTGCTGAGAGTCCAAGCTTATTCTTATTGACTCTCCTTTGTAGGTGACTTTACATTTGTCACTAGCCACTCTTAAAATTCTCTCTTTATCTTTGGTTTTGGCAAGTTTGAATACAATATGTCTTGGTGACTTTCTTTTGAGATCTACCTTCTGTGGGGTTCGATCAGCTTCCTGGATAAATATCTTCTCATCTTTCATTATATCAGGGAAGTTTTCTGTCAACAAATCTTCAACAATTCTCTCAGTATTTTCTGTTATCCCCCCTGTTCTCTTACCCCAATCACTCATAGGTTATTCTGCTTAATAGAGTCACATATAATTCTTAGGGTTTCTTCATTTTTTAAAATTCTTTTATCTGATTTTTCCTCATATAAGTTGGTGTCAAGTGCTTTATCTTCAGTCTCACTAATTCTGACTTCTATTGCCTCAATTCTGCTCCTATGACTTTCTGTTGACTTGTCTAATTCTGAAATTTTATTGTTAATCTTCTGGATTTCTGATTGCAGTGTCTCTATGGATTCTTGCAGTCCATAAAATTTGTCTTTATGCTCTTGAATAGCCTTCTTAAGAGCCTCTATTCTTTGTGTGTTCCTTGGCTCGGTCTGCATTTTGAAGAGTTTTGTATATTAATCTTTTGTATTCTACTTCCTGCAATTCCAAGAAGTTCTTGTCCTCTGGAAAATTTCTTGATTCTCTGTTTTGTTTGCTTGCTGAAGCCATCATGATCTGCCTCTTTATGTCATTTGATATTGACTGTTGTCTCCAAGCCATCAGTAAGTTATTATATTTATTTATTTTATGTTTGTTTACTGTGTCCTAGCTTCTTGTTTTGTTTGATATGCCCAGATAGGCTGCTTATGTGAGCTAGTTTGATTATTGGAGACTGTGAAGCTCTAACATCCTGTCAACAGGTGGTTAGATCTGTTACTAGGTATGTGAGCTCAGAAGTGTGTTTACTTTTTTTGTATGCGTTTGGCTCAGGTGTTCATGTAGTCGGTCACCAAGTGTGTGGTACAGGCTCTCAGCTACAGTCCTAGATGGGCGGGGGTGATTGGTGTAGGCACAGGTGTCTGGCTCACGTAGGGTGTCACTTGCTGAGCAAGGTAGGGCCCTGACAGCTGCCCCTGAGTGTCTGGGAAGAATGTGTGTCCCTATTCCTTAGAGCACATAGGGGGATGGGTTTTGCAGCTAGACTATAGGCCCCCAATGCTGTTGGCTGTAAGGACTGGGAGACACTATTTATTCTTGAAACCCTATTACAGGTGGCAAGGTGGTGTAGCTGGAGCCTGATGTGGATAGGTGAGGACCCCGCTTAAATGACAAAGCAGTGTCAAATGTCATGGACCTACCACTTCATCATATAGCTGATACAGTTAAAGTTAGGCTTCAGGTCTTTACCCTGTTGCACTGTGGTAATTAGGGCCTATGCTGTTGAAATGGGCCCACACAGGGCTATGCAGGGGTGAAAGCCATTCAAAGTCTGTGGACCCCTTATGCCTGTGCCTAGGCAAAAGAGTTGTGCCTATCCTGAGTTCCTGGCTTAGGGGAGCTGGCAGATTTTTTTTTCTTGTTTGTTAATTTGTTCCCTCTCCAAGGCTGGGAGAATGGCTCAGGGTGACTGACGGATCCTACTTCTGGCCCAGGGGACTTGATAGTCATTGAAGCTGGCCTGGGACCTGGTGCAGACTGGGGAGGGAGCAGATAAATGGGAGAGAGGTTTTTCCCCAAGAGGGTTTTTTTGATCTGGACGGTAGGTCAGATGCATATACTTATCTTTTGCTGATTGAGCACCTCTTGTCACTGGTTCAGAAGACCCGAGTAGACTCTCTGCCTCTGGTCTCTCCCGATGTGGAAAATGCCTCCCGAGTGCCACTGTGTGCCTCATTGCACACGCCAGCCAATCCAGCCTGAAGGGTGTCAGCTTCCACCGGGTCAGGGCTGGTAATTCCTTGCTGCTTCTGAACTGTCTTTCCATCCCCCTGCCACTCAATCCAATTCCTCAACTTTGCCTTTGATGTTCAGGGCTCCTAGATTGTCATATATAATCAATTCACTTGTTTTTTCAGATCTTTGTTGTAAGAAGGGAAACTCTGGTGGTGTAGTGGTTAAGAGTTATGGCTGCTAACCAAAAGGTTGGCAGTTCAAATCCACCAGGTGCTCCTTGGAAACTCTATGGGGCAGTTCTACTCTGTCCTGTAGGGTTACTATGAGTCAGAATCGACTCAACAGCAACAGGTTTTTGGTTGTAAGAGGGACCACAGGAAGCGTCTGACTACTCTGCCATCTTGGCCCCACCCCTATTCCCCCTTTTATTGTTTTAATGTTGTCATCATTTACAGATTGATGTCTCTGTTTCCCTGTTTTAAGTCTTTTAGCTTTTTTTTTTTTTTTTGAGAGTTCTTTACCTAGGTTGGTATATGGCTGATGCTGTCCTGTGACCTAGACTCATTTTGTTGTCAGTTCTCTAACCAAAAGACTCCCTTTAATATTTCTTGTAAGTTTGGTTTGGTTTTTACAAATTCCCTTAATTTCAGTTTATCTGGTGGTGTCCTGATTTTGCCATTGTATTTGAGAGAGTTTTGCAGGATATATTATTCTTGGTTGTCAGTTTTTTTTTTCAAGATTTTATATAGGCCATTCCATTGCCTTTGTGCCTGCATAGTCTGCCAAGTAATCACAGCTTAGTCTTATTGTTTCCCCTTTATAAGTGATTTTTCATTTTTCTCAAGATGCTCTTGGGATTCTTTCTTTGTCTTTGATTTTGGCAAGTGTGCTTATGCTATGACTTGGTGACTTTCTTTTGGAATCTATCCTATATGGGATTTGTTGAGCTTCTTGGATGGTCAGCTTTTCATCTTTCATAATATTTGGGAAATTTTCTACCAGCAAATCTTCAACTCTTTTCTCTCTTTGTGCAAATTTTTGCTCTTGATTGTGTCCCACGTCATTCTTAGGCTTTCTTTATTTTTCTTCATTCTTTTCTCTGATTTTTTTCCTCCAACAAAGTGGTGTTCATGGATTTGTCTTCAGTCTCACTGATTCTGTCTTCCATTGTTTCAAATTTGCTCCTAAAACCATCTGTTGAGTTGTCTGTATCTGAAGTTTTGTTGTTTATCTTTTGGATTTCTAATTGCTGTTTTTGTATGATTTGTATTTGTTTATTTATTCTGACATTTTGTTCTTGTATTATTTTCCTGAATTCTTCTATTGCTTTGTCTGTGTTTTCCTTGATTTTTGGCTATGTTTTCATTGGTTTTGTCTGTGCTTTCCATGATTTTGTCTGTTTTTTCCTTCCTTTTGTCTGTGTTTTTCTTGATATCTTTCCTAATCTCTTGGAGAATCTTAAATCTTAGTCTTTTGAATTCCATATCAGGTAGTTCCACTGCCTTTTCTTCTACTGGCAGGTCATCTGATTCTTTATTTTCATCACTTGCTGGAGCCATCTTGTCCTGATTTTTTATATGTTTTGATATTTTCTCCTGCTTCAGAGACATTAAAGTATTATTTTCTTTATTTATCAATTGTGTGTTCATTCGTTTTGTCCAGCTTCTTTGTTTTGTTTTGATATGTCAAGGTAAGTGGGCCAGGTGTGCTTTGCTGCTTAGTCATCTGTAGGTACGATAGCTCTCACCACCTTGTCTGGGAGTGCAGGGCAGCAGAAGTCAGGGTCAGCCTGCTATGCTGTATACTAGTTTGACGAGGTGGCTGAGGATGACTTGGCAGGCACTGTCTGCCTCTTGATATTGGTCCAGTGGTGTGGGAGCATTCACAATCCTCATAAGATAGGCTTGGCTGTTGGAAGGGCAGTGGTATGGGCTTGTTTCCCCACCATTCAGCAGTTTGTCAAATGGCGGGGGAGGAAGGGCAGTGCAGGCCCTGTGTGGTGGCTGGCCTGAGTACTGGGGATTCTCTAGGTGTGGCAGCACGGCAAGGGCCAGTGGGAGATAGGGGGGTGTACAGGTCTAGGTGGGTGGGAGAAGGAAAAGAAAAGAGAAAGAAAAAATGGTAGTTGGCGAGTGGGGGCAGGGAGGACCTCGGGGACAGCATGAAGTGGGGGGAGGTTGCAAATAGAGCAAGATGGGAGGTAGAGAGAAAAGACAGAAAATAAAGGAAAAACAGAATAAAATAAATGGCAGTGCAGTGGGGGTTGGTGAGTGGGGGCAGGGCAGACCCAGGACAGCAGCGGGCCAGTGAGACAGTGGCTCCCTAACCATAGCAGTGGCAAGGTCCAGCGTGAAGAGGGGAAGCTGGTGTACAGGGCTAGGTGGGAGGGAAAAAGAGAAGTGAGAAAAACATAACAGCAATATGGTAGGGGCTGCAGCTGGGGGTGGGTGGACCCAGGCCAGCGGTGGGCTGGTGCACCAGTGACTCTGTAGCCACAGCAGCGTGGTGGGATCCAGCAGGAAGAGCGGGGAGGTGGTGTACAGGGCTAGGTGGGAAAGAGAAAGAAAAGGAGGAAACAGAAAAAGAAAAGAAAAAAATGGTGTGGTAGGAGCCAGCTGGTGGAGGTGGCGTGGACCTCGGGTGGTGGTGTGTCAGTGACTCTCTAGCTACAGCAGTGTGGTGTGGCCTGGCAGGAAGGGGGAAGTGGCATACTTGGCTAGGTGGGAGGGAGAAATAAAAGGAAGGGGTGGGGGAATGGCACGGTGGGAGCCAGCAGGCAGGAATGGAGCAGACGTGGGGTGGCAGCAGGCCAGTGGCTCTCTACCCAAGCTGGTACAGTGTAACCCAGTGGTAAAGGGTAGAGGTAGCATACAGGGCTAGGTAGGAAGGAGATAAAAAGGAAGACAGGGAAAAAAGAAAAAAATAGCACAGCAGGAACAAGCAGGTGGGGGCAGGGCAGACCAAATCTGGTGGCAGGCCAGTGGCACTCTAGCCAAGGTAGTGTGGTGTAGCAGGGTGGGAAAGGGTGGAGGGAGTGTTTGGGACAGAAGGGTGAGGGTTGAAGAAGCTTCTTTCTGTGGTTACTGGGTACTCTGTCTTCTGTTGGGAGCTCCATGAAGTTGCCTTTCTGTACTCCCTATCTGGGGTTGTTGCTGGCTGTGCTCCCGGTTGGCGACACTGTGCAGTGTTAGTTGGCAGGGAACACCACTCCATATTTCTCCTCATTCTCTGTTTTCCTTCAGTTTCTTCTTCCACTTGGTGTTTGATCTAGTTATCCCTTCATTTGATGCTTAGGTTTCCAGGGTTGATGTTTATATCTATTTTACTTAGTTTTTGGGGTTTTTGCTGCAGAGGGATGGCATGGTGTGTCTGTCTATGGCAGAGCATAGTAAGAAACTAAATGTTTGATGTCAAAGCCCATGCACCCAACAACTACACTTTGAATTAGATAGAACCTCAGCAATCATCCACTCCAACCCCAATATTTTGAAGATGAAGGAACTTAGACCCAGAAAGGGGTGGTGATTCTCCCAGATATGAATTATCTCCTTACCAAGGGCTGGCTCATGGCGGGGGGCAGTTTTTATTCCCTTACTCTGTGATAAGTTACAGCACATGAGATGAATACCTTGATTTTTGGATTAAGACAAACAATAATAAAAAACTGAAAATGCCAAGCGTTTTCAAGGATGTAGAGCACTTGGAACCCTGAGGCACTGTTGGTGGAAGTGTAAAATGGTCTCGGAAACAGCTTGGCAGTTTCCAGTAAACTTATATGTACACGTATCCCATGACCCAGCAATCCCATTTCTAGGTATAAAACGAAATATATGTCCACCAACAGACTTGTAAAAAAAAAAAAAAAGATCATAGCAGCTTTAGTCAGAAACTGGAAATAGTCAAAGTACTCTTCTACAGAGAATGAATAATTTTTTAAAACTGTGCTATATTCTTATAATGGAATATAACTCAGCAATATAAAACAGTGAACTGTTAATACAGGCAAAAATGTGAATGAATTACAAATACATTATGTTGACTGAAAGAAGCCAGAAATAAAAGATACATACCATATTTTTTCATCCATATGAAGTTTTTTTACATGGCAAAACTTACCTATGGTGATAGAAGTCAGAATAGTTGTTGCCTTGCTGTTGGGGACTCACTAGAAAGGGGCAAGAGAGAATTTTCTGGGATGATAGAAATGTTTTCTATCTTGAGTAGGGTCATTGTTACACAGGTGCATTCATTTGTCAAAATTCACCAAGCTGGGGGCAGAGCCAAGATGGCGGTGTAGTAAGATGCTTCCTATATCCCTCTTACAACAAAGACCTGGAGAAACAAGATATTAGATTCTATATGAATATCTGGGAGCCCTGAACGAGGCAAAGTTGAAGAATTAGACTGGCGGGAGGAGAAGGAGACAGTTCGGAAGAAGCCAGCAGCACCATAGCGGCGGAGATGGGATGGCAACTCTTCAGCCATGCGGCAACTCCTCATCTGTGCCAGGTCTGCAGTGAAGCAGGCAAACAGCTGTGCATGCACTCCGAAAGCAGTTTCCACATCAAGAGAGATCCGGCAGCAGAGATTCTGCTTGGACACTCCGAACCAGTGAAAAGCAGCTCCTGAGTAGCTAAAGATAAGTACATGCATGCAGCCTTTCATGGGGATTAAAAAAAAAAAAAAAGCCCATTTGGGAAAAACCTCTCCCCCTTTTACCTCCTCCCTCCGCACTCTACACCGGGAGTCCTCTGGGCTGGAAGTAGATCCCGAAAGTCACCCTGACCCACTTTCCTGGCCTTGGAGAGGGAACAAATAAGCTACTGGCTCCCCTAAGCCAGGAACACAGGGTCGGCACAGCTCCTTTGCTAGACACAGGCATACGGGTCCGCAGACTCTGAATGCCTTACATCCCTGTATAGACTTGTGGGGACTCATCTCAACAGCGTTAGCCCTCACTAACACAGTAAAACAGGGCAAACATCTGAAGTTTAACTTCAACTGTTTCAGCTGTGAAGTGGCAGGTTGGTGACCCTCGAAACAGCCCTGTCCCTTAAGTAGGCACTTTTATCTATCTGCAACAGGGGCTTGAGGACTGGTGGCATCACCTAACCTCCTAGTTACCTGCTACAGCAGTCCAAGAAAAAGTGCTGCCCTCAAGTCTTTACAGCCAACAGAGTGAGGTGCTCATAGTCCAGCTGCAAAACTCACCTACCTACTCGACCTAGGGTATAGGGACACGCCTTCTTTTTAGACTCTCAGGGGCAGCTGTCAGCCCCCTGCCTGGCTCAGCATGTGATCCCCTACCACAGCCAGAGTCCAGTGCCTGCACCAATCACGCATGCCTCTCTAAGACTGTAGGTGAGAGCCTGCACCACACACTTGGTGACTGACTGCCTCGTCACCTGAGCTGAACCCATATGGGAAAATTTAACGGAATTCCTGTGGGCACATACTTAATTACAGAACTAACTACCTGGTGACAGGATGTTAGAGCTTCAAGTGTCAATAATCAAACTAGTGCACACGTGCAGCCTATTGGGGCATATCAAAACAAAACAAAACAAGAAGCTAGGACTCACTAAACAAATATAAAATAAAATTATAATAACTTATTGATGACTCAGAGACAACAGTCAATATCAAATCACATAAAGAATCAGTCCATGATGGCTTCAGCAAGCTCCCAAAATAAAGAACCAATAAATTCTCTGGAGGAAGAGAATTTCTTGGAATTACCAGAGGCAGAATACAAAAAATTAACATACAGAACTCTCCTAGAAATAAGAAAGGAAATTCGACGTAATGCAGAAACATCCAGAGAACACACAAAGTAGTAGCAGAACTTAAAAAAGTTATTCAAGAACCTAATGACAAATTTCATAGGCTGCAAGAATCTATAGAGAGACAGCAATCAGAAATCCAGAAGGTTAACAATAAAATTTCGGAATTAGACAACTCAATAGAAAGTCATAGGAACAGAATTGAGGCAGTAGAAGTTAGAATTAGTGACATTGAAGAAAAGCTCTTGACACCAACTTATGTGAGGAAAAATCAGATAAAAGAATTAAAAAGAATGAAGAAACGCTAAGAGTCATTTGGGACCCTATCAGGAGAAATAACCTATGAGTGACTGGAGTAACAGAACAGGGGGGGATAAGAGAAAATACAGAGAAAATTCTTGACGATTTGTTGACAGAAAACTTCCCTGATATCATGAAAGATGAGAGGCTATTTATCCAAGATGCTCATTGAACCTCACATAAGGTAGATCCCAAAAGAAAGTCACCAAGACATATTATAATCAAACTTACCAAAACCAGAGATAAAAAGAGAATTTTAAGAGCAGCTAGGGATAAAACAAAAGTCATCTACAAAAGAGAGTCAATTAGAATAAGGTCGGACTACTCAGCAGAAACCATGCAGGCCAGAAGGCAATGGGATGACATATACAAAGCCTTGAAGGAAAATAACTGCCAGCCAAGAACTATATACCCAGCAAAACTGTCTCTCAAATATGATGGCGAAATTAGGGCATTTCCAGATAAACAGAAGTTCAGGAAATTTGCCAAAAAAAAAAAAAAAAAAAAAAAATTACAAGAAATACTAAAGGGAGTCCTACGGTTAGAAAATCAATAACACCAGATAACAACACAAGACTAGAACACAAGACAGAACAACCAGGTATCAACCCAGATAAGGAAATCAAAAATAAATCAAAGCTAAAACATTGAAAATAGGGAAACAGATATCAATATGTAAAAAAGGACAACATTAAAACAAAAAAGAGGGACTTAAAAAATGCAGATGTAGATTTTTCATATGGAGGGGAAGT
Source organism: Trichechus manatus latirostris (assembly GCF_000243295.1). Taxonomy (NCBI): domain Eukaryota; kingdom Metazoa; phylum Chordata; class Mammalia; order Sirenia; family Trichechidae; genus Trichechus; species Trichechus manatus. The sequence goes on from NW_004444009.1 coordinate 2,522,644, forward strand.
TAAGGCAATATAAACTAATAAAAGTCTGATATAAACTTAAAAAAATAGGGGTAAATATTAAGGTAACCACAAAGGAATCTAACAGTCCTACAAATCAAAATAAAAAAGTAGAAAAACATAAAGACCCAGCAAACACAAAATCTACAACAATGAAAAAGATGAAAAAAAAATACATAAAGAAAAACGACTCAGCACAGAAAATTAGAGGGAACAAAGAAACGGTGAACAACACACAAAAAGAGATAGGATGACAGCATTAACTCATGCCTATCAATAATTATGCTGAATGTAAACGGACTTAATGCACCAATAAAGAGACAGAGAGTGGCAAATTGGATAAAAAAGCATGATTCATCTGTATGCTGCCTACAAGAGACGCACCTTAGACTTAAAGACACAAACAGGCTAAAACTCACAGGATGGAAAAAAATATGTCAAGCAAGCAACACTCAAAAAAGAGCAGGAGTAACAATATTAATCTCTGACAAAATAGACTTTAAAGTAAAATCTACCACAAAGGATAAGGAAGGGCACTATACAATGATTAAAGGCTCAATACACCAGGAGGACATAACTATAACAAATATTTACACACCCAACAACAGGGCTCCAAAATACATAAAACAAACTCTAACAGCTCAGAAGAGAGATAGACAGCTCCACAATAGTAGTAGGAGACTCAAACACACCACTTTTGGTGAAGGACAGAACATCCAGAAAGAAGCTCAACAAAAACACAGAAGAGCTAGAAGCTACAATCAACCAACTTGATCTCATAGACATATACCGAACTCTGCACCCAACAGCAGCCAAGTACACTTTCTTTTCCATTGCACATGGAACATTCTCCAGAATAGACCACATATTAGGCCATAAAGCAAGCCTTAACAAAATCCAAAACAATTGAAATATTACAAAGCATCTTTT
>NW_004444009.1:2531044-2566461 GCF_000243295.1 Trichechus manatus latirostris
AAAAAAGTTGAGAATTTAGAGGGTTAAAATGTTGTGGGGTTGTTAACCAATGTCATAAAACAGCATGTGTGTTACTGTTACAAGAGAAACTATCTGTTCTGTAAGCCTTCACCTGAAGTACAATAAAATATTTAAAAAAATAATAATAATAATTCACCAAGCTTACTTCTTGAGTGCATTTTATTCCATGTAAATTAAGCCTAAAAAAAAATAGCATCATAAAAATCTTTTTAAAATATAGAACAAAAATAATTAAACAAGGCAATAAGGGAAATCACATTTTTACCCAGTTATTTCGAAGATGTGATATAGCAAGATCCAATAGATTAGAAACATGCTGATATATACAGTAGAAACAAAATTACTTAAAGGCAAGAGGAACAGGAAGGAAGGAAAGGGATGGAGGGCAGGAAGAAAGAAGAAGTTTTAAAGCCATCAGAATCCACAGAAAAATTAGAGAATGAAAGTGACCAAGAATCACAGGCTTTAGTCCTTTGGTTAAATAGCTTTCTCTAAGAAACAGCAGGCACTGGCAAGTTCTCAAGTAATATTAGTCATTAAAGATATTTGCCGACTTCTAATCAAGCCTCATGTGAGGTTAGCAAAAAGGAAAGCCATCCTGTGTATTCAGTACTCCACCACTCATCTATCAGTTTGTTGTACTGCGGTGGCTTGTGTGTTGCTGTGATGCTGGAAGCTATGCCCCTGGTATTTCAAATACCAACAGGGTCACCCATGGTGTACAGGTTTCAGTAGAGCTTCCAGACTAAGACAGACTAATTTTCACTGAAAATTAGTTAATGAAAATCTAATGGCTCACAACAGAACATTGTCCAACTTGCTTGCTTTGCGCACTTCATCAGAAGGGATCAATCACTGGAGGAGGACATCATATTCAGTGAAATAGAGGGCCAGTGGGGGCAAGGGAGACCCTTGGTGAGATGCATCGGCACAATAGCTGAAACAATGGACCAAATGTGCCAGCAATCATGAGGACGACACAGGACCAGGCAATGTTTGGTTCTGTTGTACATAAGGTCACCATGAGTCAGAGTTGGCTTGATGGCAGCTATCTAGCTCTCTCTATTTAGAGCTAAAGAGCGGGCCGTCTTGCACACAGACCAAATCAACCCCAGTTACTCCAGACACCCAACGCAATCGAAAGAGGGGACTGCTGACAACATGTTGCCGAAACCCACGAGGGAGGAGGGTGAGATTCTGAGAGCTTGGTGATCCAAAACCAGGGAACAGCGACATACAGCAAAAAATCGGGACCTGGCAGGCACTTATGAGACCATCTAGTGCAACTCTCTCATTTTAATGATAAGGAAACATGGAACCAAAGTCATGAGGCATAATTCCTAATGGGCCTTCAGCATTTACAAAGCATTTTACAATTTCAAAATGGCTTTCACATAGATTTTCCCAGTTGGTCTTTCCAGCACCACTGTGAGGTAAGAAAGAAAGGGATTATTTCATTTATTTGTTTAGCTGGTTAATTACGAAAGTAAAACATGCTATTGACCATTTTCAAACAACACCTAATTATATGAAAGGTGAAATTTCTCCCCTTTTGTAGCTCCCACCCCATTCTCCAGAAGTAACCACGGGTAAATGTGATTTGCACTACGTTTCTGTACACATATATACACACACAAACACCTATACAGCTTGTTTCTTTTACAAGAATGGGATCATAATCTACATATAATGCTATAACATTCAATCAACGTTACTCTGTGAAATACTATAAAAATAAAATAAAAGCACAAAAAACTCCACTCTCTCATAAGACCTCTGTGAATATGGCAGAATTTATAGAGCTCTTAGGGAAATGTAGAGCAATTTCCATAATTGTTGTTGTTTTTAGGTGCCATTGAGTTGATTTTTTACTGATAGTGACTCCATTTGACAGAGTAGAATGGCCCCATAGGCTTTCCTAGGCTACAATCTTTACCAGGTCTTTCTCCTGTGGAGCTACTAGGTGGATTCAAATAGTTAACCTACTGGTTAGCAGCTGAGTGCTTAACCATTGCTCCACCCAGGTTCCTAGTTTACATAATAGTAAAAGTAAATTGGTTTAGTATTTGACAAAGCTATTTTTTAGAGTCCTTTGTGCATACCACAATGCTTCACCACCCCTTCTCCTCTCTCTCCCTCTCCCCACCTCTCTGTTCTGCTCCTCTCCACCAAATTTTATGTTTATTGATCAAACAATTCAGGTATATGTTTTACTCCTTCCATCCTGATAATCCATATTCTTAGGGTCTCACTTTTGACCCTGAGTTGTTTATCAAGGTATTTTCCTTACCAAAGACAATCCTTCCCTCAAAGTGAATGAATTTTAGTGCCTGATATTATGATAACAAACTTTTTATACCCCTACCTATACATTGGCAGTTTGAATCCACCAGTCACTCCTTGGAAACTCTATGAGGGCAGTTCTACTCTGTCCTATAGGGTCCCTATGAGTAGGAATCGACTGGACAGCAGTGGGTTGGCTTTTTTTGTTTTTATACATCTTCAAAGTATAAATAAGTTATTAAGATAATAAATGCAAACTAGTCAGTGAAAATCTTTAGAATAAAATATTAAAAAATAGAAGCTAACATGTATTGTGTGTCTTCTATGCATCAAGCACTTTTCTGAGCATTTCAATATATTGAGTCTGGTCCATTAATACAAACCAACGAACATTTTGAGCACTACCTAAATCCCAGACAAGCAGATAAAGATAAAAAGTCACATACCTGTTCTTAGAAGTGACACTCTGTTGAAGAAAACAGACTGAGAAGCAAATAATTTCTGTAAAATGTGGAAATTGTTATTTCAGAGGAGGGGGTTAGCATAAGGCAGGGATCATGGAAGACATGCAGCCAGAGTTAAAAGTCTTGAAGGACAAAGAGAGTTAGTCATTCATAGACTTTTTAATCAAAACTCTGTGGTAGAACTTCCATTGTACCTCTTGAGCAAATTAGTTGATGGCTTTCTAGCTGGTAGAGCTTCCAGAAATATAGATAATAGATTGTCCAGGAAATGGTGGGAAAGGAGGTATGGCTCTTTTTCACCTGGTCTCACATTGGGGTTGAGCAAGTGGGAACGAATCCTATTGTCCTGAAGACCAGAGAGTCTCCAGATTGGTTGTAAAAGTTAGCAAACACTCCACAGTGACTCATTTCCTCTCTCGCACTGACAGGATTTGCTTCAGTATCACAAGATATTACAGGGTTTGCTTGCATCAGTATTCATAACTCTGCCAAATATGAAGTGACAAAGTCCAAAGCCATAAATATTTGCACCTTATGGGGTACTCTCAATAATTTGTTAAAATAATGTTGTTAGTTTTTCTTAGGTGCCACTGAGTCAGTTCTGACTCATAGGTACCCTGTATACAACAGAATGAAACACTACCCAGTCCTGGGCCATTCTCACAATCGTTGTTATGCTTGAGCCCTTTGTTGCAGCCACTGTGTCAATTCATCTCATTCAGGGTCTTTCTCTTTTTTGCTGACCCTCTACTTTACCTAGCATGATGTCCTTCTCCAGGGACTGATCCCTCCTGATAACATGTCCAAACTATGTGAGATGTAGTCTTGCCATCCGTGCTTCTAAGGAGCATTCTGGTTGTACTTCTTCCAAGACAGATTTGTTCGTTCTTCTGGCAGGCCATGATATATTCAATATTCTTCATCAACACCACAATTCAAAGGCATCAATTCTTCAGTCTTCCTTACTCATCATCCAGCTTTCACATGTACGTGAGGCGATTGAAAACACCGTGGCTTGGGTCAGGTGCACCTTAGTTTTCAAGATGACATCTTTGCTTTTCAACACTTTAAAGATGTCTTTTGCAGCAGATTTGCCCAATGCAATGCATCTTTTGATTTCTTGACTGCTGCTTCCATGGGTGTTGATTGTGGATCCAAGTAAAACGAAATTCTTGACAACTTCAATCTTTTCTCCATTTATCATGATGTTGCTTATTGGTGCAGTTGTGAGGATTTTTGTTTTCTTTATGTTGAAGCGTAATCCATACTGAAGGCTGTGGTCTTTGATCTTCATCAGTAAGTGCTTCAAGTCCTTTTCACTTTCAGCAAGCAAAGTTGTGTCATCTGCATAACACAGGTTGTTAATGAGTCTTCCTCCAATCTGGTGCCCTGTTCTTCTTCATATAGTCCAGCTTCTTGGCTTATCAGCTCAGCATACAGATTGAATAAGTATGGTGAAATGATACAACCCTGACGCAAACCTTTCTTGACTTTAAACCACACACTATCCCGTTGTTCTGTTCGAAAGACTGCCTCTTGATCTAGGTACAGATTCCACATGAGCACAATTAAGTGTTCTGGAATTCCCATTCTTTGAAATGTTGTCCATGATTTCCTATGATCCACACAGTCCAATGCCCTTGCATAGTGAATAGAACACAAGTAAACATCTTTGTGGTATTCTCTTCTTTCAGCCAGGATCTATCTGACATCAGCAATGATAACCCTGGTTTCCACAGGCTCTTCCGAATCCAGCTTGAATTTCTGGCAGCTTCTTGTTGATGTACTGCTGCAGCTGCTTTTAAATGATCTTCAGCAAAATTTTACTTGTGTGTGATATTAATGATATTATCCATTAATTTCTGCATTCTGTTGGATCACCTTTCTTTGGAATAGGCATAAATATGGTTCTCTTCTAGTCGATTGGCCAGGTAGCTGTCTTCCAAATTTTTTGGCATAAATAAATGAGAACTTTCAGCACTGCATCCATTTGTTGAAACATCTGAATTGGTATTCCGTCAATTCCTAGAGCCTTGTTTTTTGCCAGTGCCTTCAGTGCCACTTGGACCTCTTCTTTCAGTACCATCGGTTCCTGATCATATGCTACCTCCTGAAATGGTTGAACATTGACCATTTCTTTTTAGCATAATGACTCTGTGTATTCTTTCCATCTTCTTTTGATGCTTCCTGTGTCCTTTAATATTTTCCCCACAGAATCCTTCACTATTGCAACTCAAGGCTTGAATTTTTTCTTCAGTTCTTTCAGCTTGAGAAATGTCCAGTGTGTTCTTCCCTTTCGGTTTTCTAACTCCAGGTATTTGCACGTCATTATAATACTTTACTTTGTCTTCTAAAGCTGCCCTTTGAAATCTTCTGTTCAGCTCTTTTACTTCATCATTTCTTCCATTTGCTTTAGCTACTCGTGTTCAAGAGCAAGTTTCAGAGTCTCTTCTGACATCCATTTTGATCTTTTCTTTCTTTCTTATGTTTTTAATGTCCTCTTGCTTTCTTCATGTATTATGTCCTTGATGTCATTCCACAACTTGTCTGGTCTTCAGTCATTAGTGTTCAATGCATCAAATCTATTCTTGAGATGGTCTCTAAATTCAGGTGGGATATACTCAAGTTTGTACTTTGGCTCTTGTGGACTTGTTCTAATTTTCTTCAGCTTCAACTTGAACTTGCATATGAGCAACTGATGGTCTGTTCTGCAGCCAGCCCCTGGCCTTGTTCTAACTGATGATGTTCAGTTTTTCCATCACCTCTTTCCACAGATGTAGTCGATTTGATTCCTGTGTATTCCATCTGGCAAGATCCATGTGTATAGTCACCGTTTATGTTGTTGAAAAAAGTTATTTCTAATGAAGAAGTTATTGGTCTTGCAAAATTCTATCATGCGATCTCTGGTGTTGTTTCTATCACCAAGGCCATATTTTCCAACTACCAATCCTTCTTATTTGCTTCCAACTTTCACATTCCAATCACCAGTAATTATCAATACATCCTGATTACATGTTCAATCAATTTCAGACTGCAGAAGTTGGTAAAAATCTTCAGTGTCTGCATCTTTGGCCTTAGTGGTTGGTGCGTAAATTTGAATAGTAGTTGTATTAACTGGTCTTCCTTGTAGGCATATGGCTATTATCCTATTACTGACAGTGCTGTACTTCGGGATAGATCTTGAATTTTTTTTTTTTTTTCATTTCATTTCAAAATAGTAAGTAGTTTACACTAAATCTTAGGATTTAGAATTGGAGAAAATGTCAAGATCCACCTCCTCATTACATGGTCACTTTAGATCTTTCTCAGATCCCCCTGCGAGACATCATTTTTCATATCTCCTAAAATGCAACTTTCCTTGGTCTCTCTACTCTTTCACTAGTATTAGAACATTAAGTCTAATGCGCCTGATTGGACTAGATTCTTCTTTTATGACAATCTAATGGAATTGAAATGCTGTTGTAGTTAGGTTCCATTGAGTCAATTCTGTCTCATAGCTACCCTATGTGACAGAGTAGAACTGTCCCATCAGGCTTTCTAGGCTGTAATCTTTATGGAAGCAGATCACCAGGTCTTTCTCCCAGGGAACCACTGGGTGGGTTTGAACCACTAACCTTTTGTTTGGCAACTGAGCACTTTACCATTGTGCTACCAAGGCTCCTTAGTATTGAAATCGTTAGATGTAAAATAATAGTAATAATAATTGACTTTTCAAAACACTTCCAAGTGGAGACCAACAGTAGAGTAGAAACTGTTTATCAGTTAAAAGCAGTACTAACTGAGTTGATGTTATGCCAAAGCTAGAGACAGTTTATACCTGACCTCAAGTAAAGAAGCAATGAAAAGTTCTATCATTTGACTTAAAATTCAATTAATCAGTCATTTGAAGAGGAAGCTAAACAGATAACTGAAATTCATTCCAAGCTTCAACCAGGAAAAGTGAAGTCAGAAAAACAGGCTGCAGATATGATGAAAGAACTCAGTCTAGGACATCATGGAGAATTAGAAAGATTTCTCACTCAAGTGTAACCTAAATGTCAGTTGAGAGACTCCTGCTAGATTTACATAAATTTGCCTCAAATCCAAGTTCTACAGGTGCCATCCCAAAGTCCCCATAATGCCTTCAAGTTCTCAGAACTTACTTCTACAAGTTTCTCTGTGTCTCCAAACTTCTCTGCGTGCAGCAACAATTTCTGTCTTGTTCCACTTTAACCTGTTTCCACAAGAAATCCACTTACATCTCCTTGGTCTGTGCTGTCCAGTATGGTAGCCACAAACCATATGTGACTGTTGAAACTGAGAGTTATTTTCCCTTAGCCCTTTAAAGATAGTATTCTACACTTGCCTGACTTCCATTTTTATTCCTCTGGTTTGGTGCCATTCTGTATGTTGTTCCTTTTGTAAGTAATCATTGTTGAGCTGTGGCTTTTAGAGTTCGTCCCTTCTAAATTTCCCATATGATGTGCCTACATGTAGGTTTTTTGTTTTTTTTTTTTTACTAATCCTACTCAGTATTCAGTGGGTCTTTTCAATCAGAGGATACAAGTATTTCTCTAGTCCACTATATTCTTACATCGCAAACTTTTATGCAGTTTCTACCAATGCCCTCCTTTGGAGCTGGCCAACGGGGAGATTCTGTGGGCTTAAAGTTCCCCCAACATCCAACTCTCTTGCCTATTCTCCTACTCTCTACTCTCTCATCTCAATTCTTAAAATATTTATATAATAGCATGGAGATGGCAGGCAGAAGGTTTTGGGGGGAAACAGGATCTACCTAATCATATGTTTTGCCGTAACTTTTTTCTTTAACGTCTAGACCAGGGTTTTTGAACTTAAAAGGCTTGGAGTTAATGTCTCTGTTCTCTCTTGCTACATGAAGCAATAATGATTTCCACCCAGCTGCCTAAAGGGGAAGGCATTTGTGTCGACAGGTAGTGCAGAAAATAAAACTCAGTAGCTAATATCATCCTGCGACATATAGATTAATAAACTGAGGCTCAAAGAGGTTCAGTAGCATGCTCAAGATTACATATACAGTTAGTGGGCGATAGAATTGGGACCTGATCCAAGACCCAGTGGAAGCCAAACTGATGCTCTTTCCCAAAGAGTAACATCATCATTAGAGCATCATTAAAATGGCAAATGTTCTCTAAAATATACTTTGTAAACATGGAAACATTACTTTCTCGTATCCTACTAAGAATTTGTACACTGGATGGAAAAATCCAAAGACAAAGACAATAGGACTGTAGAAAGAAAACTGGGCTGGGAGTAGGGTCACCTGGCTTCTGCTGTCAGTTTCATACCTAACTAACTTTGAATTGAACCAGTCACGGTACTTCTCTGGGCCTCAGGCTCCTTACCAGTAGAGCAAATAGGTAAGACTTGATAATCACCATGATCCTTTCCAGTCTTATCATTCTAATTCTGTAGTTTGAGGCTGAATGGTCTCTGGCACCTGCAACATAGTTTAATTCTTTGCCAATGACACTAGAAAAGGAAACCTTGTTATTCTTTCCAAATATCATATTTTGTAATAAGACTGTGATTCAGAAAACAGAGAGCTAGTTTTGGAATCAGAAGGTCTGGGTTCAACATCAAGCTCCACCACCGTGAACCTGGGAAGGTCTCCTAATCTCTCTTGACATCAGGTTTCTTGTGTGGTTCTCATTTGATAATTTCAGTGAAAATACTTGATTGTAAATTATTGTATCAGTTTAAGCTATTTTGACGTAATTGCCCTGTGTTAGAACAAGATTTCAGTGCCTTGACCCAAAGGAGGAGCTGGAATAGTAGATATTTTAGGAACCGAGGGCTTGCTGGGTTGGGGAGGGGGTTGATGTTTAGGAAGGAAAGTCTGTATGTGCTCCTTAATGTAGATAATAATCTACATCTGGCCCTTATGGCAAATCTTTTCTGCAAAGATAGAAACATAATGATTCTTCAGCATTGACATGGGACATCTTCATAGCAAGAAAGGAGAAATAAAGGAAATAAACAACACAATGGAATAAAAAAGAGAAACAACAGGAGAAGGAAAATAATATGTTATAAAATGGGTTTATAACAGATTATGGGATATTGTCAGTTTTGATAGCATGAGTTGCAAATAAAGTATTCTGTTTGCGAATAGGGAGAGGTGCATCTTCTGACTGTTTAAAACAACTTACATAAATTCTCAAGCCATCTCTCATACAGTTCACTTTTCTTGACTGTAGATAAGACGTTTATGGATGGATTATTATTTGTAAACAGCGTTATTGCTCTATGATTAGAACAAAGGTCATATAATTCTTAAGACAAGAAGATATAAGAGCCCCAGAAACTTTGACCTGGACCACTCAAGATTAAAGAAGACAGGGGTCCTCCAGAGCCTTGGGAGCCAACCAGGTAATCCTCCCTGCAGTTGAGGGCAGAAGGCTTTCTCTTAAAATCTGTTTTCCTCTGACAGCTATTAGCTTGGTCAAAAACTACAAGTATAGCTCTAATTATGTTGGTCATGCTTTTTGTTGCTGTTTTGTTTGATTTGAATTGCTTATTTTCTTTCTTCCTTTATTCTAAAGAGTATCGACTTTGGTGTCAAAGCTGGGTACAAATCATGGTTCTGTAAACTAGTAGCTGTGAAACTCGGGGATAATTACTTAATCTCCATGAACTTCAGTGTCTTCTTCTGTAAGATAAGTTAATGATGCTGGCAATGCAGCCTAGCTATGAGGATTAAATGAGAGGATATGCTGGAATTCAATGAGGGCCATTTTGCTAAGATTTATTTATAGATCATTCAAAAAGATGCTGCACCTTCCTTCCCCCTCAGTCAGCTTGGCAGAGAAGCTCTTACTTTTTGCATTTTTAAAGGAGTTTCAGGACATTGAGAACATCTCATCACTTTTGGAAGAGAGATTCTGCAGAGTTCCTGCAGCAATTTAAGAAAAAAGGGAGTCACAGATCCACAATCCTCACTCCTTTGTCCCCTTCTCTGTTATCACCATACCAAAGTGTTCATATGGATGCTAGATTAGGTTTTTAAGAACAATCTCCATTTAAAATATTATGTTCTACCATTCCTCTTAAACAATCTATTATCTGATAGTTAAACCATGTATTCTGAGTTTTGGATCACAAAGTATGGTCATGTGAGAAGTCAATGAATTGCTCATCTTGATAGTTATTTAGGGAAAAAAACTGGGACCCACTAAAATAAAGCTCAGATGGATGAAAGTAGAAGAGAACATGGGTGAGTATTTTATCCTTATGGGATGTTGATGGCCAGACTTGCTGATGTGAATTTCATGTTTCAGTTGCTATGATTTGAAATCGACTAGAGGACAGTGGGTTTGGATTTTGTTTTATCAAAATGACAGCATGCATGTTCTGTGAGACTGTAACCCTGAAAACCCGAATTTATACTAAAAAGAGAATGAAACCTGCATAAAAATCATGTCAGTGCAAGGAGGTTTTTACACTCTATCAATTGCTGAGAAACTAAACCAGGTTACAGAACATTATGATTCTATTTATATAAAATTATAAATGGAGAGAAAGATAGAGTTCTGCAGGCTATTCATCAAATTGTTTATCTCTGGGTGGTGGCATTTACTTCCTATTTTATAGTTTTGCTTTGATTTTTTAGCAATTTATGTATTATTTGACGATGAGGAAAATATAATAAAAACTTAATGTCAACTAAGCCCTGGTGGCTTAGTGGTTAAGAGCTTGGCTGCTAACCAAAAGGTCAGCGGTTCGAATCCACCAGCCCCTCCTTGGAAACCCTATGGGGCAGTTCTACTCTGTCCTATAGGGTCACTATAAGTCGCAGCAGGTTTTTTTTTTTTTGGCAGGGAATGAGAGTTAAAGATAAGGATGAAAGACAACGTGATGTGCTAAAAATGCAAGGGCTTCAGAATCAAACAACTCCCAACCCTGCATGGATGCGAACTATAGTTAAATCATCAATTAAATGTAGAGTATAATATTTATTTTGCAAGTTTATTATGAAGAGTAGAGATAATGTATTTAAAGTATCTGACACCTAGTTGAGAGTCAGTAAGTGATAGCTATATTAGAATGTCTATGTTTGTGTTTTGTTTTCCTATTTGAGCATATCAGAGATTCCAGTTTGCAAGGGACTTACATTCCAGTTGCAGAGATGGCTCTTACACACTTAAAGACCCAGCATCAAGTACAAAGTTGCATGTCAACAAAGTGGGAAGCAATAACCTAGACTCTACCAATGCAGAAAGCAGAGGAAGAAAACTGCACAAGTGAGCTGAGAATAAGTATCATAGAACATTTAAAATGGAAGGAAATGTGGGGTCATCTGGTGTGACTCCTTTGTCCTATTTATAGGAAAATGAGGTTCAGAGATGGGTAGGGATTTGCCCAAGGTCACAAAGCAAGCTTACGTGATCTTCTGGCTCTTAGTCCTGGATGCCTTTCACAGTCCGGTGTGGCGTTCTTGGGTGTTGCAAGTGGAAAATGAGTGAATAAATGATTTTTGAGCAGAACTTCTGTTGAGAAGTGAGCTTCCTGAAAGCGGACTAGTGCTGAATATAACTGAGCATTTCTCCTACCAGAGAAAGATCCTTGGCCTAGAGGAGGATTGATTGGAAGGAAATACAAAGAGAGGCAGGGTTCTTTGAGCATCATACGGGCCCCTGCAGCTGAAGTCTGTGGTCCTTGCCATAGCCTGCCCTTGGCATGATCTTGTACTCTGTGACTCTCTGTCCTCAACACCATGCCTATGTCCAGCCACCAGGTCTCTCAACCATCTAGGGCCACTTGGGACCTGAGGAACTCAGCCACGATCTCGGAACCAGGCAGGAGATTGTAAGAGTCTGGGAGGCTGCCCTTGAGCCCTTCCTGCTGAGCCACCTTCCATGGCCATTTCTAACCAGCAGGTGGCCCCTGCTACTCTAGTACTGTGCTAGCCTCAGGCTTCCCTACCAAAACCAAACTAAACACATTGCCATCGAGTCGATTCCGACTCACAGGCTTCCCTAAGGAGGCTTGAAATTTTCCCAAGCTATATTCTGAAGGTCCTTGGGTGGTGCAAACGGTTAACACGTTTGGCTGCTAACTGAAAAGTTGGAGGCTCGAGTCCACCCAGTGGCACCTCAAAAGAAAGGCCTGGCAATCTACTTCTGAAAAATCAGCCATTGACAACCCTATGGAGCACAGTTCTACTCTGACACATGTGGGGTTGCCATGAATTGGAATCGACTCAACAGCAACTGGATTTTTTGTTTGTTTGTTTGTTTTTATATCCTGAGGAGTGAGAAACAAGACCCCCATTCTGGAATTTCACCAAACTGCTCTGGTCTCTCTCTCCTGGAGGAGGTAGAGCTAGAACACTCAGCACTTGTCCTTTGTTGCCCTTTCCAAAATCTTCCCCACCCCCAGGTATGGAAAGACTATACTTATTCCTACTATCATGTGGGAACTTCTCTTATGTCATATCTTATATGTTCTTTGTGCTTTGGCTCACAGGAAAAGTCTAATCTTACACTTGATAAGGGACATGTATGGAAAATTTAGAGATTAATTTTCTCTCTCAATAAAATCAGGTGGTCACAGTTATTACTATTATTGCCGCAACGATGATTTCTTTGTCCTGGCCTGTAGCTCCCCTTCACTTCAAGTAATGCAGGCCATGCATTCCGTGGATGGAGACACATAGAGCAATATGATTTATGTAATATTTTAAAAACATTACACTGGTTATAATGATAATAATGATTATTTTAAATAGCTATTGTTTTTAGTTGCCATCGAGTCGATTTTGACTCATGGCAAACCCACATGTGCAGGGTAGAACTGTTCCATAGGGTTTTCAGAAACAGATCGCCAGGCCTGTCTTCCGAGGTGCCTTTGAGTTGGTTCGAACCACCAGCCTTTTGGCTAGTAGTCAAGCACTTAACCTTTTGCTCTACCCAAGAACTCCTTTCAATTATTTATTGAGCAATTAGTACATACTAGGCTCTTTAATGGAGCCCTGGTGGCACAGTGGTTAAGAGCTCAGCTGCTAACCAAACGGTCAGCAGTTGAAATCCACTAACTGCTCCTTGGAAACCCTATAGGGCAGTTTTACTCTGTCCTATAGGGCCACTATGAATCAGAATCCACTCAATGACAACGGGTTTGGTTTTTGGTTTAGGCTCTGAGATAATCACTGTATATACATTATCTCAATTAATTCTCCCAACAACTTTATAAGGAGGTATGTATTGTTAGTCCTGTTGTACAGACAAGAAAACTAAAGTTAAGAGGTTAAATAATGCCCCCAAGCTCACACATCTAATAACGTAGAGTAAAAAGACTATTAGAGTAGTCCAGGCAAGATGCTAGGAGCTGGAACCTCTTGACGCTGTATGAACGGAGATGAGGAGATGAGAAGCTCTGTACTGTGAGAGGAGGGGCCAGGGTTTTCAGGCTCCTCTCCCAGCTCCTGCCTAACTCAGCACCTGGGTGACCTCAACAGGTCACTTCACCTCTCCAAGGAGGTTTCCTTCTCTGTACAATGGGAATCTCCATCCCTACTTCTCAAGGAAGTTCTAGTAATTAAACAAGGTCACCTGAATGAGTGTTCTTGGCCCATATGGGCTTTAAAATAAATAATCTGAGTATAATGCCTATGATGACTAGGAGCACCTATTTGAAGTCAGACTGTCTGGGGTCAAACCCTGTCTCTACCACTTATTAGCTGTGGGACCCTGGGAACGACAGCCTCTCTGCCTTTGTTTCCTCATCTGGAACATGGGGGTAATGACAGTACCTAATTCACAGGTTGTTATGGGGATGAGTAGAATCTATGTAAATTGCCTGGTACATAGCAAATGCTTAATAGTCTTAGAATCCAGAAAAGCAGCCTCAGCAGAGCAGCAGTTAGTTGTATTTCCAGGAGTTAACGTGTCTCCACCAGGGGGCACATGGCCATAACTGCAACACTTAAGGATGAGAGGAGGGGGAAGAGTGGGAGAGATGTGGAGAATAGGAGGGGGCAGGCAAGAGAAGAAAAGAATGAGAGGCAGAGAGACAGATAGCCACAGACATAGAGAGACACAGAAAGGTACAGAGACGAACAGAAAGAGACAGAGAAAGAGCCACGAGAGAGTAGAGAGACAGCAAGAGAGAGACATAGAATCAGATAAAGACACAGAAATGCATAGGGAGAAAGAGCTGAACAGAGAGATACACAAAGAGACAGAAACACAGAGAGAGACACAGAAAGGAGAGAGAGAGAGAGAGAGAGATGGAAGAGAGACGAGGCATACCAACCCTCAAATTATTTTGTTGTTGAATTAGAAATTTCTTATTTTTCCCTATTTATTATATCTAAGGTTGGGAGGTTTAGTGGCAGATATATGGATTTTGAAGGCATAGAATTAGATTTGAAAACTAGCTTTTCCATCTTACTGTGAGACCTTGGGCAGGTGACTACCTTGGCCTATTTCCACTTTTCCCTAAGTTATTAGGATAAAAATATAGTATGTATAAACTGCTTAACATAAAGCCTATCACCAAAAGTCACTTTATAAATGAAGCAGTAGTAGCGATAGTGGCATAAAGGCTTTCTTTTTACTTAACATAAAACTATGTTCATATTTCTAAATTAGTAGATGGTGAGGCATTTAAATACATGTGTATCTTTGCTGCTTTTTCCTAGTATTTTTGAGGTACCCTTGAAACTTTTTTGTGCTATGCTTTAGCTGGGTTAGTCATTGTCCATCATTCATAGGTGCAAAGAATAGCACAAGCAAAGAAACTCAGTCAAAATGAGCACAGTGTTCCAGGACTGTGAGCAGATAACTGACCAGGCCTGTGACCAAGGGAGATGTGGTTGGATAGGGGGATAGAACCAGACTGTGAAAGCCCTTAAATGAGAGACTGAGTGGGGAGCTTACCCCAAAACAATGGGGAGTCCCTGGAGATGTACAGACAAGGGATGAGATAGAACGGGAGTGGGGCAGAGGAGATGACAATTGTGATCTATGAGTGAGGAGAGGGGAAAGACTATTAGTGAAAACAATAGTTTGTGGACACCTACTGTGGGAAGAAAGTCCCCTACACATGTCTGTTGCTGGGTGGAAACCCCAGGTTCTGCTCAGCACGATTCATCTCAGCCAATAAACAAGAGACTGAGGTGGGAGAGTAAAAAGGCGCCTCTATTTAGTTGCAAAAGGAAAGCAAGGGTTGGGGCTGTTGTGGCCAAGACTGCTCAGCAAGAAGGAGGGGGAAGGTTACTTTCAAGGTGTTTACAAGTAGGAAGTTCATACAAGTTACATCAGCAACATTCTTAATCATACTATGCAGGCGCAATGGGGTTTACATATAACTTCATGCATTGTGTGTTCAGCAAATGGCAGTTAAGCTCCACCGAGAGGTGGGGAAGTTACTAGGTATGAGGTCTAAAAGATTATCCTGAATGTCAACATGACGCCTAAACTGGTTTCTGCTAATTTCCTCTAGTTTTGGGCAGCAGTTAAGGAGAGGGAACCAAGATGTTAATGTAAAGCTACAGGGTGTGCCAAGCAAGCTGTTTGAGGCAGTGGAATTTTCCACAGCCTGAGGACTTCTGTCTTAAATCTATAGTGCAGCTATTACGTCACAAAATCCAAACTTGCTAGCTTGTCATCCTTTGCAATCTGGCCCCCTCTGCATTTCCAGTCATAAACCCTCAGATGCAGTCATGTGGCTCATTCACCAACTGACTAGCAGGAGGAGGCTGTGCCTTGCTGAACACAGCTTGCTTTGCGCCTAGGCCTTGACTCTCTCCTATTCCTTTCTACTATGGTTGCGTGACAGATACCTGTACCTAAGTTAAGCAAACTTAACTTGCCGTTTCTGTGCACAGCTGTGCATTCCTGCCACGATTCTCTGCCCAGCCCAGCCCCTTTGCCTAAAGTGTTCCGTTTCCCTTACAATTCAAGTTCCAGCCGAGTTAGCATCTAACCTGTCTTGTTTACCTCCCAGCCAAAAGGACCTCTCCCTCTTTGTAAGGCCTAACACTACCAATTTATGCTCCTCTTCCACTCTTATGCAGCCCTGAGTTACAGCTTTTTGTCCTCTACTGTTTGCTTTTGCTGTCATAACCTCTAAGTGCCTTTTGTCTTTGTGCAGACATCATCATGAGACCAAGTTCTGCTACTGGATGTTTTTACCACAGGTCCAATTGCTTTGGGTACTTTCAGAAACTGAGGAGTTGGTCTGATGCTGAGGTAAGAAATCTGACTCATGCTTGAGCTGTCTTGACTCAGGAACAAGGATCCCTCCTTGGCACTGTGAGAAGTATCCTGGATGGTGAAATGGAGAGAAGATGGTTGTGTGTTCAACCCATTAGTGTTTGTAAGCATTGATGGAGCAGGGGTGTCATAGTTATCTAGTGCTGCTATAACAGAAATGCCACAAGTGGTGGCTTTAACAAACAGAAATTTATTTTTTCACAGTTTAGGAGGCTAGAAGTCCAAATTCAGGGTGCTAGCTCTAGAAGAAGGCTTTCTCTCTCTGTCGGCTCTGGAGAAAGGCCCTTGTCTCTTTTCAGCTTTGTTTCTTGGTTCCTTAGATCTCATGTAGAGTGGCATCTGTCTTCCCCTATCGATGCTTGCTTGCTTGGTTGCTTGATCAATCTACTCCTTTTATATCTCAAAAGAGATTGACTTAAAACACACCCTACAGTAATACTGCCTGTCATGGTTTGAATTATGTCCCCCCAAAAATGTGTGTATCAATTTGGCTAGGCCATGATTCCTGGTACTGTGTGATTTTCCTGTATGTTGTAAACCTTCCTCTATGATGTTAATGAGGGAGGATGGGTGGCAGTTGTGTTAGTAAGGCAGGACCTGATCTACAAGACCGGATTGTGTCCTGAGGCAATCTCCTGAGATATAAGAGACAGAAGTGAGCAGTGAGACAGGGGCACCTCATACCTTCAAGAAAGCAGTGCCAGGAGCAGAGCATGTCCTTTGGACCCGGGTCCCTGCATCACGAAGCTCCTAGTCTAGGGGAACACTGATGAGAAGGCCGAGAGAGAGAAAGCCTTCCCCTGGAGCTGACACCTTGAATTTGACTTTTAGCCTATTTTGATTATGAGGAAATAAACTTCTCTTCATTGAAACCATCCACTTGTGGTATTTCTGTTCTAGCAGCACTAGATAACAAAGACACTGCCTAATTAACATAACAAACAAAACCCATTCACAAATGGGATTAAAACCACAGGTATTAAAAAAAAAACAAAAAACTTGTTACTGTCCAGTCAATGCCGACTCATAGCAACCCTATAAGACAGATTAGAACTGCCCCATAGTGTTTCCAAGGAGCAGCTGGTAGATTCAAACTGCCGACCTTTTGGTTAGCAGCCAAACGCTTAACCATTGCGCCACCAGGGCTCCAAACCACAGGTATAGGAGTTAGGATTTACATCACATATTTTTTTGGAGACACAATTCAATCCATAACAAGGGGCTATATTCCCAGGCCTCCATGGTCTTGCATGGTCCGTGGTCTCCATGGACATGAGAATGAATAAGCAACAGCCTTTGCCCTCAAGGAGCTCATTGTCAATAAGGAAGACAGAAAAACATAAGTCAAAGGAGGCTGAGAAGATGAGGAACTTACAGAAAGAATAACTGAATTTCTGTACAGAATTTACCTGAAAGATAGCAGTGTGTAGACAGGGCTAGAACATAACCCTCAGAGCCACCTGGCAGGATACAAACAGTCCTAACAAATAGAAGGGTCCATTTCTCTACACAACCCTACAAACATATTGGCTTTATTTCACTTAGGTTTTGCCTAAGAGATGCCCAAATAGCAGTCAGAATAAGTCATCTCTGAAGGGTGTGGAGATTCAATACCCCTGTTGGAGTTGGGGTTGTTTAACTGAAGTGACTGCTTGGGTGAGCCATTGGGGTGAATCTGGAGCAGCTTGTAAATCGTGGCAGGATACGAGCCTGGGATTGTCTCAGAATCCCTGTATAGAACTCAGCAATGATGGATCACCAACCACATGATAGGTACTAAGGACACCAAAATATTCTCTGGCCTTAAAAAATGCAGGATTAGCACAGGATTGTGATATTTAAATGGAAGTTTTGAATGCAGTGTGAGGGTAAATGACAATCTCAACATTACACCAGGAGCAGCTAGCACAGCAAACCCAAGGAGAGCTGCCCTAATACAACACTTTTCTGAGCTGAGGCCTGAAGACAGTGAAAAAGAGCTAAGCAAAGAAGAGATCCCCTAGCCTCCATCCACTGACAGAAAAAGAGCTCATGGAGATCACTAGATTTCTCCTCAGTTCATGGCAGGCATATACCTCCCTGGGTGGTGCAAGCAGTTTGCAATCATCTGCAAACCTAAGGGCTGGTGGTTTGAACCTACCCAGTGGTGCCTGCTTCCATAAAGACCACAACCAAGAAAATCCTAGGGAGTAGTTCTACTCCATAACACATGGGGTCACCATGAGTTGAAATTGACTCTATGGCAAAGGGTTTGGGTTTCGTTTTTTGTTGGTGGTGGGATTTTTTTTTTTTTTTTTTGGTATGTATTCCCTCCCAGTATACTACTGGAAGAAATCTTGAAATGTTTGTACTGCCTGACCCAGGAGATTCCAATACTAATTCTGAGAAGACAAAGAGGAAGATAAATGGGGAGCTTTGGTCTTTATGAGTCAGAATTGACTCAGCGGCAATGGGTTTTTTTTTTTTTTTTGGTTGGAGTAACCGATCTTAGTTTAAATTGTGACTCTGCCACTTGTTAGTTATTGCTCTATCTCACTTTACTAGTTTCCTTACTGTAAAATGGGAATAATACTGTAATACTTTTTACCCCACAAAGGATTCATTAAAATAACTTGCATAGAGCCTGTGGCATGTGATCAGTGCACAACTCAAGTTGGTTTCCTTCTCCTCATCTCAAAGCAAGAACAGTCCACAGGACTGACATCGAGCTTGTGACAACTCTAGACCCAGAGTGCAGAGAAGGTGCTGGGAAGGGCTAAAGAAGAGGACTCGACAAACCAGCTACATGGCTGCCACTGGCTCTGACTCTTTGTGAATATCACTGGCCAACCTTCTTGTTGTTAGGTGCTGCTGAGTCGATTACAGCTCATGGGGACCCCATGTGTTACAGAGTAAAATTGCTCCATAGCATTTCCTAGGCTGTAATCTTTACAGAAGCAGATCACCAGTTCTTTCTCCAGCAGAGCCACCAGGTGGGTTGGAGCCTTTACTCTTTCGAGTGCTTAACCGTTTGGGCTACCAGGCTCCTTAGTTCTTGATACTCTAGAAGCTGCTCTAAGACACGTCTACTGGATCTTGGACTTAGGGGCAGAGGCCTGAGCTGTCGTCCCAGCTTCGTCACTACCTGCTGTGTGAATTAAAGTGAAACTATCCTTTAAACGCTCCAAGCCTGTTTCTTCTTCTGTCACAGGGATCCTCTGTGTCTAATACACAGTTAACACTCAATAAATGTTGAGTGGTAATCTGGCTTGCATGCCTCCAAAATTTGAGAGTCAAGATGAAATTATAAAGCGTTTTCTTATTGTAAATTAGCTTGCAATTGTGAGGACTGAATTTTTTTTTTTTTGTACTTTAGGTGAAGGTTTACAGAACAAACAGTTTCTCATTAAACAGTCAGTACACATATTGTTTTATAACATTGGTTAACAACCCCACGACATGTCAACCCTCTCCCTTCTCGACCTTTTTTTTTTTTGGTGAAAATATACATACCCAAAGATACACCATTTCAAACATTTATACATGCACAACTCAGTGACATCAATTACATTCTTCCAGTTGCGCTGCTATTCTCACTTTAGATGAAGGTTTACAGAACAAAATAGTTTCTCATTAAACAGTTAGTACACATGTCGCCCTATGACAATGGTTAACAACCCCACTACATGTCAACACTGTCCTTACTCAACCTTGGGTTCCCTATCACCAGCTTTCCTGTTCCCCTCTGCCTTCTAGTCCTTGTCCCTGGACTGCTGTGCCTCATTAGTCCCGTTTTGTTTTATGGGGCTGTCCAATCCCTGGCTGAACGGTGAACCTCGGAAGTGACTTCACCACTGAGCTAAAAGGGTGTCCGGGGGCCATACTCTCGGGGTTTCTACAGTCTCTTTCAGGCCAGTAAATCTAGTCTTTTTTGTGTGTGTTAGAATTTTGTTCTACATCCTTCTCCAGCTCTGTCCAGAACTCTCTGTTGTGATCCCCCCGGTCAGAGCAGTTAGTGGTGGTAGCCGGGCACCGTCTAGTTGTACTGGACTCAATCCAGTGGACGCCATGGTAGTTGTAGTCCATTAGTCCTTTGGACTAATCTTTTCCTTGTATCCTGTTCTCTTCATTCTCCCTTGCTCCTGAACGGGTGAGACCAGTGCAGTATTTTAGATGGCTGCTCACAGGCTTTTAAGACCCCAGACACTACTCAACAAGTTGGAATGTAGAACATTTTCTTTATGAACTGCGTTATGCCAGTTGAGCTAGATGTTCCCCGAGACCATGGTCTCCACAGCCTTCCTCTCCGCCCAGCAATTCAGTCCCTCAGGGAGTTTGAATGTCTATAGAGCCTCCATGACCTTGCCTTGTACAAGTTGTGCTAGTTCCCCCAGTATTGTGTACTGTCTCAACCTTCACCAAGGATACCACTTATCTATTGTCTATTTAGTATTCCCCCCCACAACTCCTCCCATCCCTCGTAACCAACGAAGATTGTTACTTTCTGTGTGTAAACTTTTTCATGAGCTTTTACAATAGAGATCTCATACAATATTTGTCCTTTTGTGATTGACTTATTTCACTCACCATAATGCCATCCAGATTCATCCATGTTATGAGATGCTTCACAGATTCATCATTGTTCTTTATCGTTGCGTAGTACTCCATTGTGTGTATGTACCAATCATCTGTTGATGGGCATCTAGTTGTTTCCATCTCTTTGCTATTGTGAACAATGCTGCCTTGAACATGGATGTGCATACGTCTATTCGAGTGATGGCTCTTATTTCACTAGGATATATTCCTAGGAGTGGGATGGCTGGATCGTATGGTATTTCTATTTCTACCTTTCTAAGGAAGAGCCATGTCATTTTCCAGAGTGGTTGTATCATTTTGCATTCCCACCAGCAGTGCATAAGAGTTCCGATCTCCCCGCAGCCTCTCAACATTTGTTATTTCCAGTGTTTTTGATTCGTGGCAGTAATGCCAGGGTGAGATGGTATCTCATTGTGGTTTTAATTTGCATTTCTCTAACGGCTAGTGATCGCGAGCATTTCCTCATGTGTCTGTTGGCCGTTTGAATGTCTTCTTTGGTGAAGTGTCTGTTTATTTCCTTTGCCCATTTTTTAATCGGATTATTTGTCTTTTTGTTGTAGAGGTGTTGGATTTTCTTCTGGATTATGGAGATTAGACCTTTGTCTGACTTGTATTGTCCAAAAATTTTTTCCCAGTCTGTAGGCTCTTTTTACTCTTTTGGTGAAGTCTTTTGAAGAGCATAGGTGTTTGATTTTTAGAAGTACTAGCTTATCTTCTGGGGTTTGTGTGTTGATGGTTATGATTTGTATCTTGTTAATGCCATCTATTAGGGCTTGTAGAGTTGGTCCTATTTTTTCTTCTATGAACTTTATAGTTTTTGGCTTTTTATTTAGGTCTTTGATCCGTTTTGAATTAGTTTTTGTATATGGTGTGAGGTATGGGTCCTGTTTCATTTTTTTGCAGATAGATATCCAGTTTTGCCAGCACCATTTGCTAAAAAGACTCTTTCCCATTTGATGGACTTTAGGCCTTTGTTGAAGATCAGGTGACCGTAAGTGGATGGATTTACATCTGGGTTGTCAATTCTGTGCCATTGGTCAATGTATCTGTTGTACCAGTACCAGGCTGTTTTGACTACCGTAGCTGTATTGTAGGTTTTGAGGTAAGGTCCAACTTTGTTCTTCTTCTTCTATAGTGCTTTACTTATTCGGGGTGTCTTCCCTTTCCATATAAAGTTAATGATTAGTTTTTCCATCTCTTTGAAGATTGTTGTTGGTATTTGGATGGGGATGGCATTGTATTTGTAAATTGCTTTGGGTAGAATTGTCATTTTCACAAAGTTGAGTCTACCTATCCATGAGCATAGTATGTTTTTCCATTTATGTAAATCCCTTTGGGTTTCATGCAGTAGTGTTTTGTAGTTTTCTTTGTATAGGTCTTTTACATCCCTGGTTAGATTTATTCCTAAGTATTTTATTTTTTTAGGGGCTATTATAAATAGTATTGTTTTCCTGATTTCCTTTTCATTGACAATTTATATTGCTATAAATTGTCCTCTAAGGACTGCCTTTGCTGTGTCCCAAAAGTTTTGGTATGATGTGTCTTCATTCCCATTTGATTCTAGGAATTTTTTGATTCCATCTCTGATTTCTTCTATTACCCAGTGGTTTGTAAGCAGGGTGTTATTCAGTTTCCATGTAATTGATTTTTTTTCCTTGCTGTTTCTGTGGTTAATTTCTACCTTGATGGCATTGTGGTCAGAGAAGATAGTTTGTATTATCTCAACGTTTTGGATCTTGTTAAGGATTGCTCTGTGGCCTAAGATGTAGTCTATTCTGGAGAACATTCCATGTCCATTGGAAAAGAATGTGTACTTTGCAGCTGTTGGGTGGAGGGTTCTATATATGTCCATGAGGTCAAGTTGGCTGATTGTGCCCTTTAGGTCTTCTGTACTTTTGCTGAGTTTCTTTTTAGATGTTCTGTCCTTTACTGAGAGTGGTGTGTTGAAGTCTCCTACTCTTATTGTGGAACTGTCAATTTCTCTTTTCAGTGTTGTTAGAGTTCGTTTTATGTATTTTGGAGCCCTGTCATTGGGGAGATAGATGTTTATTATGGTTATGTCTTCATGATAGCTCATCCCGTTAAACATCATATAGTGTCCTTCTTTGTCTTATTTGGTGGATTTTGCTTTAAAGTCTATTTTATTTGAGATTAGTATTACCACTCCTGCTCTTTTATGGTAGCTGTTTAATTGATATATTTTTTTCCATCCTTTGATTTTTAATAAATTGACGTCTTTGTTTCTAAGGTGTGTCTCTTGTAGACAGCATATTGATGGATCCTGTTTTTTTATCCATTCTGTCACTCTCTGTCTCTTTATCAGTGTATTGAGGCCATTTACATTCAGTGTAATTATTGATAGCTGTGAGTTTATTGCTGTCATTTTGTAGTGATCTTTTTTGTGGTGCTGACGTTTTCTTTGTTCCTGTTACTCTCCTGTGCTGAATTCCTTTTGTTTGTGGATTTTTTTTCATTTCTTTTGTTTTTGTAGGTTATGTTTTTACTGAGACTTTATATTTTTCCTCTTTATTTTTATGAGTATGTTTGTTAACTTTCTTTGTGGTGACTGTGAAATTAACCCTTATCTTTCTAAGTTTGAAGCAGTCTATTATTACTTGGTATCGCCTTGCCTTTCTCTCCATTAGAAAGTTCTATACCTACACTGTTTATTCCCTCTTTTATTGTTCTGATGTTGTTGTCATTTACAGATTAACTGCTCTGATTCCCTGTTGTATTTCTTTTGGTTTTGGATAGTCCTTGAGAGTTCATTTCCTAAATTGGTATCTGGTTGGTATGATCCTGCATCCTAGATTCAGCCCATGAGCTGAAGTTGTTTGTTCTCACATTGAAGGACTCCCTTTAATAATTCTTGTACGTTTGATTTGGTTTTTACATATTACCTTAATTTCTGTTTATCTGGAAATGTCCTAATTTCACCATCATATTTAAAGGAGGGTTTTGCAGGATATATTATTCTTGGCTGGCAATTTTTTTCTTTCAAGGTTTTATATATGTTGTCCCATTGCCTTCTTGCCTGCATGGTTTCTGCTGAATAATCTGAGCTTAGTCTTACTGTTTCTCCTCTATATGTGACTTCTTGTTTTTCACGAGCTGCTCCCAGGATTCTTTGTCTTTGGTTTTGGCGAGTGTGATTGTGATATGCCTTGGTGATTTTCTTTTGGGGTCTAACCTATATGGGTCTCGTTGAGCTTCTTGGATGGCCAGCTTTTCATCTTTCATGATATTGGGGAAGTTTTCTGTCAGTAGCTCTTCAGTGATCTTCTCTGTGTTTTCTGTTTTCTCCCCCTGTTCTGGAACTCCAATTGCTCGAAAATTTTTGCTTTTGATTGTATCCTGCATAATTCTCAGGGTGTCTTCACTTATCTTTGTTCTTTTTTCTGAGTTTTCCTCAAACAGAGTTGTATCCAAGTGTTTGTCTTCAATTCCACTGATCCTGTCTTCCAACGTTTCAAATCTGCTCCTCAGCCCTTCTATGACACTGTCCATTTCTGAAATCTTGTTGTTTATCTTTTTGGATTTCTAATTGTTGTTTTTGTGTAATTTCTAGTTGTAAATTTATTTTGGCATTTTGTTCCTGCATTATTTTCCTGAATTCTTCCATTTTTTTGTCTGTATTTTCCATGAATTTGTCTGCCTTTTCCATGAACTTGTCTATTTTTTCCTCCTTTTTGTCTGCTTTTTGCTTCAACTCTTGGATAATTCTGAGTATTAGAGATTTTAATTCCCTATCAGGTAGTCCTAGTGCCTTTCTTTCTACTGGAAATCCATCTGGTGTTTTAGTTTGGAAGCCTACTGGAACCATCCTGTCCTGTTTTTGCAAATGTTTTTGATATTGTCTGCTGTCTTCAGGGCATTCAGTAGTTATTTTTCTCATTTATTGATTGTAGATTTGTTTGTTTTGTCCTTTTTTTTATTTGGCTATGTCTGAGCAGGTGGACTGTGTGTTCTTTGTTGTTTGCTTGTCTGTGGGCATGATACCTTTCACCTCCTTCTCCAGTTGGCAAGGTCAGTCGCTCAGATATGGTAGAGCAGGGCAGGTCTAGCTGAAAAGGAATTGCTGGGATGGATTGTCTTTGGCACTCACTACAGCCACCAGGGCAGGTCAGTAATCAGTGCAGGGCAGGTTCTGGTAGGCTTTGCCTGTGCTGCTTGGTGGTGTGATGTTAAGCACACGGTGCGAGTAGGCAGGATGGAGGGGGGAGATCGTGATGTGTGGAGCTAAGATGGGTATGGGAGAGAAGAGAGAGGAACAGGGGCCAAAAACAAACAAACAAACAAAAAAGAGTGCTAGGGGAGCTTGCTGTTGGAGTGGAAAGTTGAGAAACTATGAAATGGAGAAAAACAAAAAGGGAAGAAGAAGAAGAAAAAAAAAGAAAACAGTAAATAAATAAAAATTAGAAAGAAAAAAGAAAAGAAAAGCTCCCAGGGAATCCCACCAGTGTGGCTACGAGGTCTGGGGAAGTTGTTCCCAGGTGGTGAAGTACAGCCTGGCTAGAAGGTGTAGAGGTGTCACTCAGTATTCAGGGGACAGGAAGAGAAGGAAGGTATAGAGAGACAAGAAACTGAGTAATGAAGAAAAAGAAAAAGGGAAAAAGAGGGAAAAGAAAACAAAGCAAATTTTTAAAAAAGAACAAGAAAACCCCCTACAAAAACAAAACAAAACAAAAAAACACGAGAAAAGAAATGTCCTCAGGGATCCCTCTGCATGTCTGCACAAGGCGAGGGGGTAAGTCCCAGGCCATGCAGCACTGCCCGGCCAGAACAGGCTCCCAACTAGAGAAAAGAAACATTAAACAAACAAACAAACAAAAGCCTCATGATCCCACCAGCGTGGCAGAACAGACCGGGAAGCAGTTTCACACTAGAGCAGAGCTCCACAGCCCCTCAGGAAGAAGCAAAGATGGCACACGGAGCCAGATATTTGAGCAAAAGGAGAGGGAGGTTGTGAGAGGTAAGGAAGAAATCAAAAGAAGCAGAAAAAAGCAACACCAGCAGCCAACAAATGGCACTCAGGGAATTGGCCATTGAGGGTGGGTGGAATCCAAGCAGTCGGTGCTTCCCAGCCAAGATACTGGGCCATGGGAAGCAGAGAAGGCTGAGTGGGGGTAAAGAGTGTGGGGGGTGGGAAAGCATATATTACCAGCTACTGGTTGTTCTATCTCCTGCTGGAAGCTCCATGAAGCTGCTTTCTCATACCCCCTATTTGCTGTTCTCTAATAGGAGTCCAAGATGGCAGATCTGTGCTGCGTTAGTTGATGGGGACCTCTGCATGTATGTCTCTTCGCTCTCTGTTCTCTGTCAGTTTCTTATTCCATTTGGTGCTTGGCTGAGTTCTTTATCTCTTTATCTGATGTTTAGGATTTCAGGATTGCTGTTTTCTCTGTTTGGCTTTGTTTTTTGGATCTTTGCTGTGGAGGGATGACGTGGTGCTTCTGCCTAGAGCGCCATGTTTCCAGAAGAAACTGAGGACTAAATTTTTATTGAATAATAACCACATCTAATCCTGAACAAGATACTAAAGGCAAGCATGGGAGCAGCAATATCCTAAACACATAACCAAAAGCTATGTTTTCATTAATTTTTTATTAAGTAGATAATTTAATTTTTATCATATAGATGGATCTTGCAGCACAACCTCAAAGAATCTAAAGTAAAGTTTGTATAGTGAAACCTGCAAAAGCTGGAACCTGAGTGTTATGAATTGAATTGTGTCCCCCAAAAATGTGTGTCAACTTTGCTAGGCCATGATTCCCAGTAGTGTTGTCCACCATTTTGTGATCTGATGTGATTATCCTATGTGTTATAAGTTGTAACCTCTATGATGTTAATGAGGCAGGACTCAATCTACAAGATTAGGATGCATTTTAAGTCAATCTCTTTTGAAATATAAAAGAGAGAAGCAAGCAGAGAAATGGGGGACCTCATACCACCAAGAATGAAGAGCCAGGAGTGAAGGACTTCCTTTGGACCTGGGGTCTCTGTGCTGAGAAGCTCCTAGACCAGGGGAAGATTGATGACAAGGGCATTCCCCAAGAGCCTACAGACAGAGAAAGCCTTCCCCTAGAGCTGGCACCCTAAATTCAGACTTCTAGTCTCCTAAACTGTGAGAGAATAAATTTCTCTTTGTTAAAGCCATCAACTTGTGGTATTTTGGTTATAGCAGCACTAGATATCTAAGACACTGTGTAAGGCAGAAACCTGCCCGAGAAGGAAAACTCAAATATTTTCCACTAAAGCGAACGATAGAAAAGTAGTAGGACTGCACCCTGTCAAAGGGAAAACTGGAAAGACAAGGCAGTCCTGTCGAGTTCCAGCTCTCATAAATTTCACTGTATATGTGCATTGATGTTTGTCTTGCTTAATTGGATGATAAGTTTCTGGTTATTAAATAAGAATTAGTTAGGCCACGTGTTCCATACAATCCTTAAAACAATAGGTGATTATCATTCGGTAATCCAGAAGAATCCAGATTGCATTCCTCAGATATGAAAGAAGGTAGCACCATTGCAAAGGAAGACTTTAGGATCAACGTAAAGACATACAGGAGTAAAAGAGGTGTGAACCTGGAGTTTGTTATGGATTGGATCGTGTCCCCCCAAAATGTGTTTCAAATCCTAACCTCTATACCTGTGGTTTTCATGACCTTCATTTGCTGATGTGGCATGACTCAAGATGAGAAGAAACAGTTGCAAACATCTCTTAATGACAGGAACATGGAGCCTACAGAGTATGAATCAAGGAAAATTGGAAGTTGTCAAAAATGAAATGGAAAGCTTGAAGACTGATATCCAAAGCATTAGTGAGCTGAAATGGACTGGTATTGGCCATTTTGAATTGAACAATCATATGATCTACTATGCTGGGAATGACAAGTTGAAGAAAATTGTACAAATTGTTTATTTTGGACTTGTTATCAAGAGGGACCAGTCCCTGGAGAAGGACATTATGCTTAGTAAAATATAAGGTCAGAGAAAAAGAGGAAGACCCCAATAAGATGGATTGACACAGTGGCTGCAACAGTGGGCTAAAACATAGCAACAGTTGTGAGGATGACAAAGGACCAGGCAGTGTTTTGTTCTGTTGTACATAGGGTTGCTGTGAGTCAGAACTGACTCGACTGCACCTAACAACAACATATCTGTAGTTATAATCCCATTTGGGAATGGATTTTCTTTGCTGTGTTAATGAGACAGTATTAGTGTAGGGTGTGTCTTGAGTCAATCTCTTCTGAGATATAAAAGGAACAGATTAAGCAAGGAAGAAAAGAAGCAGAGATGGGGAGAAGATAGATGGCATGCCACATGAAGATCACCAAGGAGCCAAGGAATAGAAGCTGAAGAGACAAAAACTTTCCCCCAGAGCCAACAGAGAAATTCTTTCTCTAGAATCTGGACCCTGAATATGAACTTTTAACCTCCTAAACTGTGAGAAAATAAATTCCTGTTTGTTAAAGCTAGCCCCGTGTGGTATTTCTGTTATAACAGCACTAGATAACGAAAAGCTAAAAATTTTAAAAGTCCGTATTGGCAGAAAGTCTTCTGTAGGGTTTAGAACACATTTACATATTAGTCCTTGGTATAGATTAACTGGGAGGAAGAAACCTAAAATTCCAAGTAGATTCAAACGTGTCACTACTGCTGAGGAAAGGCAAACCAACAGGAACATTCATCTTGAATTGAAAAGTCACTAATACAGGGTCTTCAGGACTTCTAAACTGTTACCTTGAGGAGTCTCCTTCCCTGAAGAAACCACCTCAGATCTGTAGACAATTCACCCTGTGTCCATGTGGTAGCAAATAAAAGTAAGGTATGGACCACTGTTTGCAATTTACAAAATATTATTCTTGTGCATTATAGTATAATAATACAGTAATTTAAAATAAAAAATGATTACATGTAGGCTTGGGAGTTAGGCAAACCTGGACTCTATTCTCATATTTGATCACTCTTTGCTGATCCTTCTTTTCTTCATCCATAAACTAAGGGTGGACCCTACTTCCTAAGGCTTCAGAAAGGATTAAGTGGAATAGCATGTGTGAGGCACTCCGTGTATTGGAGGAGCTCCATGAAGGGCACACCTGTTCATCAGCTCTAGGTTTCACACTGCGTTCACATTTTAACACCTCTGAAATCAAGAGTGTGCTACAAATAATAGTATGTTGTACATTAGTTGGCAGTGATTTTTTTTCTTTCTTTCTTAGTAAGACATAAAATAAAGACACATTATACAATCAGTGGTTTCTGAGATTTGATGAAATATGTTATTAACATTTAGTCCTCATTGCAACTTCCTGGTGTAGCAGTAATTATTTTCTCTATTTTACAGACGAGAAAATTGAGCCTCAGAAAGGTAAGGTGACTTGCCAAGGTCACATACACTACTTAGATCAAGACCAGGACCCCAGGCACTTCCTGTGACCCTACAGCTCCATACTCATGCCCTTGCCTCAGGCTGCCTCATCCTCTGAGACTTGTGACACTTGTGTTTTCTCCCATATGGACAGGAAGTCTTCTGTGGGGTTTAGATTACAACTTCTGGAGGCAGGTGGGGGCCATTAGAGTACATGCTGCTTGGCACACTGTGGTTCCAAGGTGGGGACTGTGTTTTTAAACCACTAAGCACCATTAACAGGACCTCTCCTTGCCTGCAGCTGGAGGTTCAGTCATATGGAAAGGGAGCCCACCTGGCATCTATCCTGAATTCAAGGAAGCCAGCATCATAGCGGAGTACATAAGTGGCTATCAAACAAGCCAGCCCATATGGATTGGCCTGCAAGACCCACAGAAGGTAACCTCAGACTTTACCAACAAATATCCTCTTGGGAAAACCAGTAGCTAGACACTCTCTTGGAAATGGCCTCCTGGCTTCCTGAGTAGGCCAGTGACAAGAGACACAGGTGGTGGATTTTCTCCAGTCATGTGCTTCTAAGTAATAGAGGCCAAGGCCTCAAGATCAGAGAGCCAGCTCTGGCCCTCAGTGAAGCATATGATTTAAATGGTGTATATATATATATATATATATATATATATCCTTCTGATTAATGAAGATACTCTTGAATCTTAGAACACAAAATTATCAGCTTTCCAGAGCCTCCAAAAAAGAGTCTGAAGGAGACCTATTGGCTCTAGGGGAAGATCCTTCCTTGTCTCTTTCAGCTTCTGGCTGCCCCAGGGGTTTCTTGGCATTCCTTGGCTTATAGATGAATCCTCACATGGTGTCTTCCCCCATGGGTGATTCTGTGTCTATTCTCCCCTTTTATAAGACACCACTCAGAAGGGATTAGGATCCACCCTACTCTATTATGACCTTGTTAATTGCTAACAAAAGAAAAACTCTATTTCCAAGCAAAGTCTCATTCACAGGTACAGGGTTTAGGACTTCAGCATATCTTTTAGGGGGACATAATTCAATCCACAATAGATTATATTATGTTTCTGAGGTTATGCTTAATTTTTTTTCACTGGACCCTTATTGTCACTGTCCAGCAATACCTCATTGTAAAAAATGACATGTGAGGTCATAGGCTGGTGGCTGAGGTCTATATATGGGATATGCAGTTTACAGATTCTTTACGGGGCTTCTAAAGTTAATGCAAACAAACACAGGGAACATGAGGAGAGAACCCATAGACTTTGTTTCTGGATAAAATTGCTGAAGATTCCACACATTCATACATCCTTTTTCATGAATGTGTGCATTTATCCTGTAATATTTATCTATAAATATCTTTAAGCTCTTATTCTTCTTTGAATATTATATTTTAGAAAAACTAGCAATTGCTTGTCATTGTTGTTACAAATATTTTATACATGTTTAGTGTTTAATTGTGTTTATATAGGTAGCAGAAGTTTTACATTTTTATGTAGTCACATTGCTATCAATTAGAGATAGGATAAATATTTACTTGTATTTCCGCTGGATATTTTTCATAGTTTAATTTTTTTACATCCATGACAAAGGAAAGCATGTGGCTAATAAACATCTTAAAAACTGTGCAATGTCTCTAGTAATAAAATAAATGAAAATTAAAATAACAATATAATTTGATTTATCAGGTTACCAAACTGCACTTTGTTTTAATGAATAATGCTTGTAAGTATATGTAAAAACTCTACTCACATCCATTTGATGGCTATGAAAATTCTTATTACTGGAAAGTGATTTGGCATTGCAACCACTAGCCTCAAAATATTCATACCCTTTGGCCCATTCATTCTACTTCTGAGATTCTATCCTATGGAAATAATTTTAAATACAGAAGCAGTTTTATGCACAAAGTTGCCCATAGCAGTATTCTTTGTAATAATTGTAAACTGGAAACAACATAAATATCAACCAATAGAATTATTAAGATAAATTATAGTACATCCTTACCATTAAACAAACAAATTTGCAAAGCAAGAATCACAGTTATATGTATATTCTAAAGATCATGTCTTCTAGTATCTCAACCTAAAAATGTTATGATACATAAGAATATTTACACTGGAAGTAAATATGCTAAAATATTACTAATGTTTTCCTCTGGAGTATGGAATTAAGTGACTTCTCTATTTTTCCTTCTTTATGAATTTCTGTACTTGCCAGTTTTTACAGTGAAAACACTGGGGAGACTGTCTTGGCTGTGAGCACACAGATTAGCTGATCTGTGCGTTCTTCCAGTTCTTTTCATTTGAAGAGGCAGCAATGGCAGTGGATAGATGGTGCTTTATAGTTATACAGAACCTGGTCTGGCAAGTCCATGTGTTGGAACAAGCACTATGCAGAGATGAGTTCCAGTCACAGTAAGTTTGAACGCATCACCCGTTACCAAAACACGTTGCCGTCAAGTCGATGCTGACTCAGGGCAACCCTATGGGACAGAGTAGAACTGCCTCATAGGATTCCCAAGGCTATAATCTTTATGGAAACAGACTGCCACATCTTTCTCCCACGGAGCACCTGGTGAATTCAAACCACTGACCTTTCGGTTAGCAGCTGAGTACATAACCCCTGCGCCACCAGGGCTCCTCATCACCCCTTACCGCTTCCCAAATAGCAGCACCTTCCCTTTACCTATTAAGAGCAAAATGGGCACCCTCTCTCCCCTCATTCCACACTAGCAACTTTTCTTTTTCTTCAGAACAACGGCTTGCCACTGACATTGTTTACCAGCTTCAGGCATTTGTGACCACTTTACAATCTCTGCCATATCAATGTATCAACTGTTTAGTTATTTGCTTAGTATTTTTCTTTGAATTCAGTCACTTTTTCCTAAATACATTCATTTTTAAATCATATTATATACCATGAGGAGTACATACGCCACACTGTGGGAAACTCAGATCATAGGAAGCAAATATATGTAGTGAAATCAAGATGACTCCCTTTCAGCTCCTTTAAAACTGAGGTTCTTCATGAGCTCTGGAAACCCAGTCTTTGCCTAGGTTTGTTCCTCTTGTTCATTTTCCTGAGTTTTGTCCCCAGAATGCAATGTGCAGAACCACAACTGCAGGCTGCATGTAAGCGCTTGAGTCTCATTTTCTTTGCCTGCTGTGATTCTTTGCTTTTTAAGCTAACAAGTCAAGGTTTCAACACTGACTTTAATGATATTTTGGGCCAGACAAGTCTTTGTTGTGGGAAACTGCCCTGTGCATTGTACAAGGTTTAGCAGCATTCCTGGCTTCTACTCAGCAGCACGCCCTTCCTTCTCCCACTCCCCCCTCTGCCCAGCATGGCAACTAAAAATGTCTCCAGACATTGCCAAATGTCCCACACAGCTAAGTGGGTATGGAAGATTTCAGCTGTAAAACAAGAACATAGAATATTCAAGATGAAAAGAACACTTGATACCAAAGATCCTGTATTTGAGAACATCCCAGTGGGCCTAACAGGTCCTTGTAATGACACCAGGTCTCCCCTCAAAGCCAAGAAGTGAGCCTGAGACAAGGTCTGGACTGAGGGCTCAGGCACTGGGGCTCAGGAGGAAGGAGAACCAGCTGCTCCCAGCAGGACATGGAACAAGTGTTTACTGTTGTCTGAGCAATAAAGCTTAAATGTGAAGAAGAAGGGAAAAAAAAAAAAAAAGGTAGCAAGAAGACATTCTAAAGCAAAGTCTGAAGGTGGGAGAGATCATGAGGAGACAGACTCTGAGGCAAGGCATAGGAAGACCCTCAGGGGTAAGAGGAGGCTGGAGGAGAGAAGCTTCACAGACTTGCAGAGTCCATGATTGCTGATGTTACAGTCAGGTCGAGTGGTAGGAACAAAACCAAGACCAACAGGCAGAAGCTACCAAAATGCAGATTTCTACTCAACATAAGGAAACTGTTTTTGAACAATTGGCACCATCCAAAAATATAGTGGACTACCCCAGGAAGTAGTGAGAAACCCATCTGTAAAAATGGTGTGGGGACAGCATCTGACCTCCTCTAACCTCACAAGGGGGAAGAAGAATCAAGATCAACAGCCTAAGACTGATTCCTATGAGGTGGAAGTCAGACATTGCTCCTCCCTCTCTGCCATCTCTACCAATTCTGACACCAACCATCCCTCCCATGGCACTCTCTACTTCTCTACTGGGTTCCATAATTCACTGCAGTGGCCACACAGAACCCACAGACAATACTCATGATTATGGGGTTTATTAAGGAAGTAATAGGTTAAAATTTAGGTTCAGGAACACTCAGGATATAGTTCTTCTATCAGGACAGCCTCTTCCCAGCTGTGCCCGCTGGCACACCTCTCTGGACCCTCAGCCTCTGCCCTGCTTAGGGGAAAGTGTTACAAAGCTCTTTTAGCTCTGCCCATAACCATAACTAGGGCTAACCAAACAAAAAGTGAACAATGACTCTAGTGCTTATTGTAATTGAAGCATTTAAAAGTGTTGGAAGAGGACTTCGGGCAACATGGTGCTCTAGGCAGAAGCACCACGCTGTCCCTCCACAGCAAAGATCCGAAAAACTAAGCCAAACGGAGAAAACAGCAATCCTGAAATCCTAAACATCAAATGAAGAGATAAAGAATTCAGCAAAGCACCAAATGGAATAAGAAACTGACAGAGAACAGAGCAAGGAGACATACATGGAGAAGTCCCCTATCAGCTAATGCAGCACGGATCTGCCATCTTGGACTCCTATTAGAGACCAACAAATAGGGGGTACGAGAAAGCAGCTTCATGGAGCTTCCAGCAGGAGACAGAACAACC
This sequence comes from Trichechus manatus latirostris, assembly GCF_000243295.1. Classification (NCBI taxonomy): domain Eukaryota; kingdom Metazoa; phylum Chordata; class Mammalia; order Sirenia; family Trichechidae; genus Trichechus; species Trichechus manatus. The sequence goes on from NW_004444009.1 coordinate 2,564,830, forward strand.
AGTAAACAACGATATACACTTTCCCACCCCCCACCCTTCTTCACCCCCACTCAGACTCCTCTGCTTCCCTTGGCCCAGTATCTTGGCTGGGAAGCACTGGCTGCTTGCATTCCACCTGCCCGCACTGGCCAATTCCCTGAGTGCCATTTGTTGGCTGCTGGTGTTGCTTTTTTCTGCTTCTTTTGATTTCTTCCTTACCTCTCACCACCTCCCCCTCCTTTTGCTCAAATACCTGGCTCCCTGCGCCATCTTTGTTTCTTCCTGAGGGGCTGTGGAGCTCCATTTGAGTGTGGAACTGCTTCCCGGTCAGTGCTGCCATGCTGGTGGGATCATTTTTTTGTTTGTTTCTTTTCAATTGTTTGTTTGTTTTATTTTTCTTTTCTCAAGTTGGGAGCCCAGTCTGGCCAGGCAGTGCTGTGCAGCTTGGGACCTAACCCCTCAGCTTGCGCAGATGCCCAGATGGGTCCCTGAGAGCATTTCTTTCTTTGTGGGTTTTGTTTGTTTGTTTGTTTGTTTTGGGGTTTCTCTTGTTCTTTTTTTAATTTTTTTAATTTGTTTTGTTTTCTTTTTCCCTTTTTGTCTTTCTTCATTGCTCAGTTTCTCATCTCTCTATACCTTCCTTCTCTTCCTGTTCCCTGGATACCTGGCACTGAATACCTCTACACTTCCTAGCTAGGCTGTACTTCAACACCTGGGAAAAACGTCCCCAGACCTAGAAGCCGCGCCAGTGGGATCCCTGGGAACTTTGCTGTTCTTTTTTCTTTCTAATTTTTATTTATTCATTCTTTTCTTTTCTTCTTCTTCCCCTTTTTGTTTTTCTCCATTTCATAGTCTCTCATCTCTCCTCTCTAACGGCAAGCTCCCCTAGCACTCTTTTTTATTTGTTTGTATGTTTTTGGCTCCTGTTCCTCTCTCCTCTCTCCCATACACATCTTAGCTCCACACATCACAGTCTCCCTCCTCCATCCTGCCTACCTGCCCTGTGCGCTTAACATCACACTACCAAGCAGCACAGGCATGGCCTAGTGGAACCTGCCCTGCACTGATTACCGACCCATCCTGGTGGCTGTAGTAAGTGCCACAAACAACCCATCCCAGCAACTTCTCTCCAGCAAGACCTGCCCTGCTGTACCATATCTGAGGCAGCTAACCCTGCCAATTGGAGAAGGAGGTGAAAACTATGAGCAAACAACAAAGAACACACAGCCCACCTGCTCAGACATAGCCAAAGTAAAAAAAAAAAAAAAAAAGACGAAACTAACAAATCTACAATCAATAAATGAGAAAAATAACTACTGAACACCCCAAAGACAACGGACAATATCAAAATATTTACAAAAACAGGACAAGATGGTTCCAGTAGGCATCTAAAATAAAACATCACATGACTTTCTAGTAGAAAAAAAGGCACTAGGACTACCTGATAGGGAATTAAAATCTCTAATACTCAAGAATTATCCAAGAGTTGAAGCAAAAAGCAGACAAAAAGGAGGAAAAAATAGACAAATTCATGGAAAAGGCAGACGAATTTATGGAAAATACAGACAAAAAAATGGAAGAATTCAGGAAAATAATGCAGGAACAAAATGCCAAAATAAATTCACAACTAGAAATTACACAAAAAACAACAAT
>NW_004444009.1:2566561-2581542 GCF_000243295.1 Trichechus manatus latirostris
TGTGCTAACTGTTTAATGAGAAACTATTTGTTCTGCAAACCTTCATCTAAGGTACAAAAAAAAAAAAAAAAGAATTAAGTGAGATCAAATTGACAACAGCAACTCAAAAGTTTTGATGGGACAGTGAGTTGAAGATAATGGTGATGGAATACTTTGGAAAAGGATAGTGAGAATAGCACAACTGGAAGAATGTAATCTATGTCACTGAATTGTACATTTAAAAACTTTCAAAATGGTGTTACTTTGGCTATGTATATTTTCACCAAAAAAAAGGTCCTCAAGGTCGAGAAGGGAGATTGTTGACATGTTGTGGGGTTGTTAACCAATGTCATAAAACAGTATGTGTACTGACTGTTTAATGAGAAACTATTTGTTCTATAAACCTTCATCTAAAGTACAATAAAAAAATTAAAAATAAAATAAAAGTGTTAGAAGATAGGCTCAATGCCACATGAGTATCAACTGAGGAACATTTTTAAAGTTCAAATTCCAGGGATTCTTTTCAGACCTGCAACATCAGAATCTCAGGATGGACATCAGACCAGCTTTTAGAACACAGTAGAATATCTTTCCCTGCCAGTCCATGTTCGTATCAGCAAATTTCCAAATAAACAAGTTGCCTGTGTCATACTACTGGGAGCCATAAGTCTAACGATCTGTTAAGAACATCACACCTCTTGGATTCCCTTCCTTTTCCAGATTTACTCAGCTCAGCTCTTAGCTATCAGATGCAGGCTGTCAACACAGAGAAGCACATGGAATGAAGCAAGAATTAGAAAAAAATTTGTGGAAGGTAGACTTTAAAAGGACAGTCCCTTCAGTCCTATCACTGTCAGTTTATATTTGTGTAATGGATTTTGACCCCAAATTCAGTGATTAATTTTTTTCTTTATGATTCCACCCATTGCCGTCAAGTCAATTCTGACTCATGGCAACCCTATAGGACAGGGTAGAACTGCCCCATAGGGTTTCCAAGGCTGTAATCTTTATGGAAGCAGACTGTCACATCTTTCTCCTGTGGAGTAGCTGGTGGGTTCAAACAGCCAACCTTTCAGTTCGCGGCTGAGCACTTAACCACTGCATCACTAGGGCTTCTTTTCTCTAAGATTCAAAAGACATATTAATGTCTCAATACACAGCCACACAGACATTCTTTCTCTTTGTGTGACTGGACTTGCTCTTTTTCATATCTACTCAGAAAGACCCACAGGGCATTTTACACTTTCTCTCACCCTTTCTTCCTCTTCTCTTTAGGCCACAATGTAGCTTCTCCTGTGGCTCCCTAAGGAAATTGTATCTCACAGTGCTTCCAAGTTTATCTACTAGTTCACTTAGAGACATTTACTAACAATAAATAGGGTTTTATAGTTTAAAGAGAAATTTTATAATCAATATAGTTTGCAGTCCGCATTCTGAATGCCTGAGTTAGAATTCTAGCTCCCCACTTAGCTGTGTGACCTTGATCAAATTTCTTCTCTGTGTCTCAGATGCCTCTCTATAAAAATGGGATAATATCAGTACTAATCATCTTCACCAGTTACCATTGAGTCAATTCTGACTCATGGCAACCGTATGGGTGTCAGAACAGAAATGTGCTCCATAGGATTTTCAATGATTGATTTTGCAGAAGTAGATCACCAGGCCTTTCTTCTGAGGCATCTCTGGGTGAACTTGAACCTCCAACCTTTTGGTTAGCAGCTAAGCACTAGGCTCATGACTTTCATGACTCTAGTGGCCTGGAATGAAGGGAGATGGGATATGGTCTCTCACATACATCCTTCCCTGCATTTACCTGTCTGGTGTTGAAGAAAGGAGGAAAAGGGTAGAAACAGACATTTCTCCTTGGTTGTTTGAAGCTGGTGTTCTAGCTTATCCCTGGGCTCAATGGGTAGTAACCTCAAGGAGATCCACTAAAGAGAGATCCAGTCCCAAGCAGCAACCTTAAGCAATGATGTCCCCAGATCAGACTCAACCAGCTCTTGTAGCAGATTCTGGCTAAAGACCACAGGGCAAATGTGCTCTTTGTCCCATAGTGACAGTGCCCAGCAAGCTTGTAGTGCCCATTTCATTACCCTCTGTAGCCTCAGCTCTGGGCCCCATGGATATGGGTGTGAGCAGGACCCGTTCTACCTCCTGAGAACTGGGAGCTTCAAGAGGTGCTCCTTAACCCCCTTTGCCTGGCTGTGCCACCTCCCCCTTGCTCTCATTCTACCCCAACACACACACTGCACCAGGGCCAGCCTGTGGGGTCAGAGGCCACACAGACATCTAACTGAGAAACAACTCATCACACTGCTGCAGACATCCTAGGATGACAAGTGACTCTGTGGAGCTTGGTTTCGGAGGTGGGGGGCGGGGGCGGTGGAGAACTAGCGGAGGCCACCTCCTCTTGCTCTCAGTCATTCTTCACAAGTGGATGAGGTGGAAGAAGTGGAGCCTCTGAGCAAACCCTGGCTCAGCGCTTCCAATTCTTTGAACGTTGAACAGGAGCTTTTTAGAGCCTTTTGTTCTCAGCTATGGGTTTTAAGAAAGATCACCCTCAGATCTTCACAGCATCCTGTTTCAAACACAAAAGAGCTCCTCGTTTTCAGTTAATTCATGTCAAGCCCTGCCTTCCCTCAAAAACAGTGCTGGAGTGGAGCTTCAGCAACCATGTGTGAAGTTTAAATTCTTTTCTTCTGTCAGGAAAGTTAATACCTTATCCATTACTCCATGCAAAAGACCCAGAAAACGCTGGTAAATTCAATATAGAACAAAATGGATTTAAATATCTGTTTTATTTTCTTACAGATTTCTTACCTTGGAACAACAATGAATGCAACAAATGCCAACACTTCCTGTGCAAGCACAGACCATAAAGCAAGACTCAAGATCTGGCCAAACCTTGCATAAGTCCTTTTCCTTTTCTTTCTCTGCTCTGCTGGCTAAATCTGATCATTCTCTCAGAGAGTAAATGCAGCAAGTAAAGCTGATGAGGTCCCTATTGCCTTTTTAGGCTTAGAGACAAGAGACCTCAGCATTGGTACAGCAGTGGCTTCTCTCAATGTTCCTCCCACAATTCCTTCCCATAGTACTCTTTATTCCTTTTTCCCCTCTCTCTGGGCTTTCTCAGGCAGGTGAGGTGTGTCCATCTTTGACAGATGGAACAAGGTCTTTGGCCATAAGGGGCGAAAGTTTGGAGACAGGAGGAAGAGACCCAGGAATGAGCCTTTAGTCCTCTTCAGTTTCTAGACCTCTCTGCCCTCTTTTCTTGCTCGCCTCTTCCCTCTCAGCTCCCTGCTTATTTCTCCTTTTGTCCTGGAGATGTTTATGTCCCCAGTAGTTATGACTTATAAAAAAGCTTCTTGGCATCCTCAATAAGCCTGAAGAGGGAAGAGAGGTTTAGAGACCTAAAAAAAGTCCTTTAGGACAAAGCTAATCTCGCCTTGACAAGTAGAAGTACATGCGTAGTTGTATTTCTCTGAAACTATTGCTCCTAAACAAAGCCCCTACTGGTCTAGTGTGCACCATAAATTCCAAGGCCATCTTTTAATAGATAGTTATATACGCAGAAGAGTGCTGTGTTTTAATTCCATGGTAATGGCAATGGGAAAGGGAAATAAGACTCAAAAAACCATACCAAGTGTTTCTTCATATCCTTCCTCCTAATCTCTGCTTCCCACCTCCTCAAAATAGCCTCCTTCCCAGCCACAGCCCTGGTTTGAGTAGAGAGATGGAAGTTACTCTCTGAATGGGACTAAGTAGGTTATTTATAAAACACAGAATTTTTGTTATCTAGATATATTATACCAGGGGTAGAGGGAAAAAGAATAACCCTTTATATTGTAGTTGAAGGCAATAAACAGTAAAGCAGGAAGTAACCCATCAAAATTAAACACACTTAGCTGAGATTGTAACACATTTTATAGCTTTTCGACTCAGGTATTACAAACGAAGGCAAATAAAATTCATTTCTAAATTTTATGTTTTATTACACTCTTTCACATTCTAGAACAAACTGATACTTTATTTTAAGTGTCAGTGGGTACTCAAAGTCAGAACTAATTTCATAATACCGCTAAGATGTTATTAACATGAATGCTTTCATTGTTGCTATCGTCAAATAAATCCATAGGGTTTCCAAGGAGCAGCTGGTGGATTCGAACTGCTGACATTTTGGTTAGTAGCCTGAGCTCTTAACCACTGCTCCACCAGGCCCCAATAAATCCACAAGTAATCAAAAATTAAAATTTCCCAGTTTTAACTTTCACTATAGTAAATATCAGTAGTTGTTGTTAGCTGCCGTTGAACTGACCCCCAATTCATGGTCACACCACGCACAATGGAATGAAACACTGCCCAGTCCTGTGCCATCCCCAGGATTGTTTGCAGATCAGACCATTGTGATTCATAGGGTTTTCACTGGCTGATTTTCAGAAGTAGATCACCAGGCCTTTCTTTCTAGTTTGTCTTAGTCTGGAAGCTCCACTGAAACCTGTTCAGAATCCTAGGAACACGCAAGCCTCCACTAACAGACAGGTGGTAGCTGTGCATGAAGTGTATTGGCCGGGAATGGAACCCAGGTCTCCTGCATGTTGTTGTTGGGTGCTGTCGAGTCAATTTTCGACTCATAGCAACCACACGTGACTGAGGAGAGCTGCCCCACAGGGTTTTCTTGGCCGTAATCTTTATAGAAGCAGATCACCAGGCCTTTCTCCATGGAGCCACCGGGTGGGTTCAAACTGCCAACCTTTCAGTTAGCAGCCAAGCGCTTAAACTGAGTCTCCTGCATGGAAGGCAAGAATTCTACCACTGAACCACCACTGCTCCATATCAATAGTTATGACCCATAATAAAGCTCCTTGGCATCTTCCACAAACTTGAAGAGGGAAAAGGGGCTTAGAGACCTAAAAACAGCAATCCTTTAGGACAAAGCTTATCTTTTCCGTGACAAATAAAAGTACATACACAGGTGTATTTCTCTGAAACTATTGCCCCTAAATAAAATATCATTAACATATATTAATTATTAATTTCAACCAAAATAACTTCTATTTCCAGAAAAAGCTGAGAAGTGGACAGCCTTGAACATTATAAATATACACCAGCATCTTTGCAGTCCAGCTAATCATGAATACACAACACGACTTTCTACAGCCATACTTTATACAACTTCTCAAGGTGGCAAAAAATAAACAGAAATACCACAAGTGGATGGCTTTAACAAAGAGAAGTTTATTCTCTCACCGTCCAGTAGGCTACAAGTTCAAATTCAGGGCATCAGCTCCAGGGGAACACTTTCTCTGTCAGCTCTGGAGGAAGGTCCGTGTCATCAATCTTCCCTTGGTCTGGGAGATTCTCCGCACAGGAACCTCAGGTCCAAAGGATGCGCTCTGCTCCCAGCGCTGCTTTCTTGGTGGTGTGACGTTCACATGTGTCTCTGCTCACTTCTCTCCTTTATATACCAAAAGAGCTTGGATTAAGACACTATCTAATCTAGTAAACCTCATCACATATAACCTCATCATAGTGATAGAGTTTACAAAACATAAGGAAATCACATTATACAATCATACAATACTGGGAGTCATGACCTAGCCAAGTTGACAGAAGTTGACAGATGTTTTGGGGGGACACAATTCAATCCATGACAATAACCAATGTACCAGTATTCTATCTTACTTAGAAATGATATAGGCATCCAATGAATATGCATTAATTAACTCAATTCAGTATCAGCCTAAAGTTTTCAGTTACCTAAAGATCTTGGAAATTATCTCCAAGTTGACATATGATAAAACATAATTACTTTTGAAGTAAAATTTTGCCAAATAATGACTCAATTTGGTTAAACACAAATTTACATTTTTCATTATTTTAAAGATTAAGTAGAAGTAATGCTAGCTTAAGGAGCCCTGGTGGTGCGGTGGTTAAAGCACTCTGCTGCTAACTGAAAGATTCGTGGTTCGAACCCACCAGCCACTCCATGAGAGAAAGATGTGGTGGTCTGCTTCCATAAAGATTACAGCTTGGGGAACCTTATGGAGCAGTTCTACTCTGTCCTATAGGGTCGCTATAAGTTGGAATAAACTCAAAGGCAATGGATATGGGTATTGCTAGCTTATTTGATCAGCAAAACTGCATAAGTTTAAGAAAAACATACCCAAGTAGGATAAAAGTCTACACATATATAATACTTAATGCTGATAAATCAGAGAAGACTTAAACTAGTCTCATTTCCTAAATATTTACCCAAATCACATAAACTTGAATTCTTAACACGTTTCTGAGTTCATTTCTGTAAGAATACTTTTTAAATCTAGTGCACTGAATGTATTAGAAGTTCAATTTCCTTATTATCTGGGAATTTTAGGAATACTCTACATAAGCACTTATTTATCTCTATAAGCTGATCAGAATAGAGCTCCTTTAATTTAAGAGAATTTATAATCCAATTGATTAATACCAACCAGAGGTAGAAAAATATGCATTCACAAAACTAGATGTAAAGATCTTTCTGAAATACAGCTACACAGACATGAAGACTTAGACAAAGGGAGCTTATAACTTCAGTTTTAGAATTTCATTTATGGGTCAAGAGTAAACACAGAATTACAACTCACTGGTCCTTATCAAAGCTGTTCTCTTGCTTGTCAAAAGAAACAAATAGACTATCAGAAAAGACTAACAAAGCAAGTCCTCTGTCATCTCTCACCCAATGAGACAAGATCTCTATAAACTATTAATCCATTTACAGAGATCATCAAATGGTCAAACCATAATACCAAATTCCCAGTGACAAACAACTTATCAGCTGCAAATAAACTTAAAACAAAATTAGAAAACAAAGTTATAATTAGAAAAACAGAGTGGGCTAAGTTATGTTGCCACACTGGATTCACCTCTGGGCATCAAGAAAAGATGTGCCTGGGCTTAAACTGTCAGTGTGGTGCACTGCCTGTGACAAAGGTTACCTGGCTCTCATTGGTGAATCCATTGGGCATCTCAATTGAACCTCCAAAACTGTTAAGAGCTAATTGTCAAAAAAGCGTCAAATCATGCTCTCAAACAAATACAAAAATGAGCACATGTTAAAAGAACTCATTTTACTCATGATATGAAGAGCAGCTGTTACAACTAGTTTAAAGGAAAAATTTGCAAAATAACTCAAAGACAATGAACAGGACTAGAATCTGATAACCCAGAAATGCATCCTATAGATGATGCATAGTTTTTAATTGGAACACAAACTTTTTTTCTACATTACGAATTAGAGTGGAATCTTAACAATACCTATGCATAGATATTGCAAAAGTAAAGGGGGGATTAACATAGAGAAAAAAAGACAGATAAACATCGTGAGAGAAATTGCTCAAGGAAACAAGGAGGAAAAAAAACAGAAAAATAAATCTCTTGGAGGCAGACATAAGCACCATGCCATCCCTCCACAGCAAAGGCCCCAAAAACTAAGTAAAACAGATACAAACATCAATCCTGGAACCCTAAGTGTCACATGAAGATATAAAGAACTCAACCAAGCACTGAATGGAATAAGAAACTGACAGAAAACAGAGAGTGAAGAGAGATATGGGGTGGAGGTCCCCATCAGCTAACGCAACATGGATCTGCCATCTTGGACTCCTGAGCCACTGAGATCAGTGGACAGGGAGTACAGGAAGCCAGTTTCATGGAAGTCCCAGCAGGAGACAGAGCAACCAGTAACCAGCAATAAATGCTTTCCCACAACCCACCCTTCTTCCCCCTGCTCTGCCTCCACCGCTTCCCAGTGGGCCAAGGTTGCTTGGCAGGAGAGACACTGGCTCTGTGCTGCTTGGATTCACCCTGCCCACACTGGCTGGCTCCTTCAGTGCCATTTTCCTGTTGCTTTGGTTGCTTTTTTTTGGCTTCTTTTGGATTCTTCTCTCTATGTCACCTCCTTCCCTTCCTTTCTCTCAAACACCTGGCTCTGTGTGCCATCTCTGCTTCTTCTCAACAGGCTGTGAAGCACCACTCAGTTAGGGAACTGCTTCCCCAGCCCTTGCTGTCATGTTTGTGGGATCCCTGGGGACATTTTTTTCTTTTCTTTTTCTTCGTTTCTTGGTTTCTCGTCTCTCTCTACTTTCATTCTTCCTTGTCTCCTGAATACCTGACACTGTGTGCCATCTCCACTCCTTCTAGACAGGCTGTTCAGTGCTTAGTGGCTTGGGAGCCACTTCCCCAATCTGAGCAGCCAAGACAGTGGGCTCCCTTAGGGATTTTTTTTTTCTTTCCTCGATTTCTCATCTCTCTCTACCATCCTTCCCTTCTTTTCTCCTGAACACATGGTGAAGTGTGCCATCTCTGCTCCTTCTAGATGAGCTATGCAGTGTTGCACGACTGGGAAGCCACTTCCCTGGTCCAAGACACCACACCAGTGGGCTTCCTCAGGGCACCTTTTCTTTCTTTTTTTTTTTTCTTTCTCTCTTCTTTTCTTGATTTCTTGTCTCCCTCTACCTTCCTTCCTTACCTGTCTCCTGAACACCTGGAGTCCTGTGCCATCTCCAGTCCTTCTTGATGGATTGTGAAGTGCCATTTGGCTGTGGACTTGATTCTGGTAGGCTCCCTTGGGGCATTTTTTTCCCCTTACTTTCTTTCTTCCTTTTTACTCGGTTTCTTGTCTCTCTCTACCTTCCTTGTTTACTCTTCTCATGAACACCTGGTGCTGTGTGCCATCTCTGCTCCTTCTTGACAGGCTGTGCAGCACTGTTAAGCTGAGGACCAACTGACAGTGGAATCCCCTTGGGGCATTTTTCTTCTCTGTCTTCTTTTTTTTTTTTTCTTTCTCAGTTTCTTGTTTCTCTCTACCTCCCTTCCTCACCCTTCTGAACATCTGGTGTCGTGTGTCATCTCCACTCTTTCTGGATGGGCTGTGCAATGCCGTTCGGCTGGAGACTCCCTGCTGGTGGGCTCCCTTGGGGCATTTTTTTCCTTTCTTCTTTTTTTCTCAGTTTCTTGTCTCTCTCTATCTTCCTTCCTTTCCTTCCTCCCAACCACTTGGCGTATTTTTTTTCTTGGTTTCATCTCTGTCTACATTATTTCCATTCCTTTCTCCCAACCACCTAGCTGCGTGTACCTTTCTCTCACCTTTTTTTAAATCTTGTTTCTTATCTGTCTCTCCCTTCCTTCCTTTCCTTTCTCCCACCCATCTAGCTGTGAGTGCTGTATCTGTCCCTTCTTAATGGGCTGTGCCTCACTACCTTGCTAGAAAGCCACCAGCACATGGCTTCTCTGGGTCTGCGTCACTCCAACAGAAGGCTTCCCAAGCACTTTTTTTTTTACTCCTGCTTCTCTCTTCTTTTTCTCTTCTTTCCCATACCCACTTAGCTCCATATATCACAACCTCCCCACTCCCTCCTGCCGATCTGCACCATGCGCTGAACATTGCACCCCCAACCAGAACAGACATGGTCTATCAGAACCTGCCCTGCACTGACCCCTGGCCCTGCCCTGTCAGACCCAGTATGTGCCACCAACAACCAATCCAAGCCCCTCCCCTTCTACTGGACTTACCTTGCTGCACCATAGCTGATTGACTGGCCCTGCCCATTGGACAAGGTGGTGACAAGTATCCTGCCCACAGATGAGCAAACAACAAAAAACACCCAGCCCGCTTGCACAGACATAACCAAATAAAACAAAAGAATAGGATGAAACAAACAACCCTACAATCAATAGAAGAAAATAATTACTGAATGTCCCGAAGACAGCAGACAATATCAAAACACTTACAAAAACAGGACAGGATGGTTCCAGTAGGCATCCAAAATAAAACACTGATGACCTTCTAGCAGAACAAAAGGCACTGGAACTACCTGATAGGGAATTCAAATCTCTAATATTCAGAGTTACCCAAGATTTGAAGAAAAAAGCACACAAAAACAAGGAAAAATGGACAAAATTGTGGAAAAGGCAGACAAAATTATGGAAAAGACATACAAAACAATGGAAGAATTCAGGAAAATAATACAGGGACAAAATGTCAAAATAAATTCACAACTAGAAATCATACAAAAAAAACAATTAGAAATCCAAAAGATAAACAAGATTTCAGAAATGGACAGTGTCATAGAAGGTCTGAAGAGCAGGTTCGAAACCATGAAAGACAGGATCAGCGAAATTGAAGACAAATACTTGGATACCACTTTGAGGGAAAAATCGGAGAAAAGAATGAAGAAATCTTGAGAATGATGTGGGATACAATCAAAAACAAAAAAATTTTTGAGTGATTGGAGTTCCAGAACAGGGGGAGAAAACAGAAAACACAGAGAGGATCATTGAAGAATTGCTGACAGAAAGCTTCCCTAATATCATTAAAGATGAAAAGCTGACCATCCAAGAAGTTCAACGAACCCCCATATAGTATAGACCCCAAAAAAAATCACCAAAGCATATCATAATCAACTCACTAAAACCAAAGACAAAGGAAGAATCCTGAGAGCAGCTTGAGAAAAGAAAAAAGTCACAAACAGAAGGGAAACAATAAGACTAAGCTCTGATTGCTCAGCAGAAACCATAGAGGCAAGAAGGCAATGGGATGACATATATAAAACCTTGAAAGAAAAAAATTACCAACCAAGAATAATATATCCTGCAAAACTCTTGCTTAAATATGATGGTGAAATTAGAGCATTTCCAGATAAACAGAAATTAAGGGAATATGTAAAAACCAAACCAAACTTACAAGAATTATTAAAGGGAGTCCTTCAGTTTGAGAACAAACATCAGAAAACAGCCTGAATCTTGGACGCAAGACCATATCAGCGAGATACCAAACTATGTAATGAACTCTTAACGATTAATCAAAACTACAAGATTTACAACAGGGAACCAGAGAGGTTAATCTGTAAATGACAATAATATCAGAACAATAAAAGAGGGAATAAACAGTGTAGGTATAGAACTTTCAAATAGAGAGTAAGGCAAAGCTGTACCAACTAATAAAAGACTGGTTCAAACTTAGGAAGATAATGGTAAATTTCAAGGTAACCACAAAGAAAGTTAATAAATCTACTCATCAAAATAAGAAGAAAAACATAAAGTCTCAGTAAACACAAAATTTACAAAAACAAAAGAAATTAAAAAAATCACGAACAAAAGGAATTCAACACAAGAGAGTAAGAGGAACAAAGAAAACGTCAGCACCACAAAAAAAAAAAAAAAGCACTACAGAATGACAGGAATAAACTCACATCTATCAATAATTACACTGAATGTAAAGGGCCTAAATGCACTCATAAAGAGACAGAGAGTGACAGAATGGATTAAAAAAAAACCAGGATCCATAAATATACAATCTACAAGACACACATCTTAGAAACAAAGACAGAAATTTATTAAAAATAAAAGGATGGGAAAAAATACATCAAGCAAACAGCTATCAAAAGAGAGCAGGAGTGGCAATACTAATCACAGATAAAATAGATTTTAAAACAAAATCCACCATAAAAGACAAAGAAGGGCATTATATAATGATTAAAGGGGTATTCAATCATGAAAACATAACCACAATAAACATCTACGCACCCAATGACAGGGCTCCAAAATACACAAAACTAACTCTAACAGCACTGAAATAAGAAAATGACAGTTCCACAATAATAGTAGGAGACTTCAACACATCACTGTGTCTAAAGGATAGAACATCTAGAAAGAAACTCAACAAAGATACAGAAGATTTAAAGGCACAACCAACTTGACCCCATAGACATATATAGAACACTACACTGAACAACTGCAAAGTACACATTCTTTTCCAATGCACATGAAGAGCTCTCCAGAATAGACCACATCTTAGGCTACAAAGCAACCCTCAACAAAATTCAAAACATTGAGACAATACAAAGCATCTTCTCTGATCACAATGCCATCAAAGTAGAAATTATCAACAGGAAGAGGAAGGAAACAAAATCAATTACATGGAAACTGAATAAAACCCTGCTTAAAAACCACTGGGTAATAAAAGAAATCAAAGATGGAATAAAAAATTCCTAGAATCAAACGAGAATGAAAACTTATCATACCAAAACTTTTGGGACAGAGCAAAGGCAGTGCTCAGAGGTCAATTTATAGCAATAGATGCACACATCAAAAAAGAAGAAAGGGACAAAATCAAAACATTAGCTACACAACTCGAACAAATAGAAAGAGAACATGAAAAGAAGTCCACAGCCACTAGAAGAAAGGAAATAATAAAGATCAGAGCAGAAATAAATGAAATAGAGAATAGAAAAACAATAGAAAGAATTAAAAAACCAAAAGTTGATTCTTTGAAAGGATCAACAAAATCGACAAGCTACTGGCCAAACTGACAGAAGAAAAACAGGAGAGAATGCAAATAACCCAAATAAGAAACGATATGAGAGACATTACAACGGACCCAACTGAAATAAAAAGGATCATAACAGAGTACTATGACAAACTATACTCCAACAAATACGAAAACCTAGAGAAATGGACAAATTTCTAGAAACACACTACCTACCCAAACCAACACAAAATGATGTCAAAAATCTGAACAGACCCATAACAAGAGAAGAGATTGAAAAGGTAATAAAAAAAAAAAAAACTCTCAATGAAAAAAAGCCCTGGCCTAGATGGCTTCACTGGAGAATTCTACCAAACATTCACAGAAGAGCTTACACCAGTATTACTCAAATTATTTCAGGACATAGAAAAGGAAGGGATACTTCCAAATTCATTCTATGAAGCCAGAATAACCCTGATACCAAAACCAGGCAAAGACACTACAAAAAAAGAAAATTACAGACAGTATCTCTCATGAATATTGATGCAAAAATTCTCAACAAAATTCTAGCCAATAGAATTCAGCATCAGATCAAAAAAATAATAGACCACAACCAAGTGGGATTCATACCAGGTATGCAAGGATGGTTCAACATTAGAAAATCAATCAACGTAATCCACCACATAAATAAAAGAATCACGTGATCATCTCAATCAATGCAGAAAAGGCATTTGAAAAAGTCCAACACTCATTCCTGATAAAAACTCTCAATAAAATAGGTAAAGAAGGGAAATTCCTCAACATAATAAAGGGCATCTATACAAAACCAATAGCTAACATCATTCTTAATGGAGAGAGGCTGAAAACATTCACTCTGAGAACAGGAACAAGACAAGGATGCCCTTTATCACCACTCCTATTTAACATTGTGCTGGAAGTCCTAGCTAGAACAACAAGGCAAGAAAAAGAAATAAAGGGCATCCAAGTTGGTAATGAAGAAGAAAAACTGTCCCTATTTATGGAGATATGATACTATACATAGAAAACTCAAAAGACTGCAGGAGAAAACTACTGAAACTAATAGAAAGATTCAGCAGAGTAGCAGGATACAAGATAAACATACTAAAATCAGTTGGATTCCTATACATCAATAAAGAGAACAATGAAAAGGAAATCAGGAAAACAATACCATTTATAATAGTCCCTAAAAAACTAAAATACTTAGGAATAAATCTAACAGGGAAGTAAAAGACCTATACAAAAAAACTACAAAACACTACTGCAAAAAACCAAAAGAGATCTATATAAATGGGAAAACATACCATACTCATGGATAGGTAGACTCTATATTGTGAAAATATCAATTCTACCCAAAGCAACCTACAAATACAACGCAATCCCGATCCAAATACCAACGGCGTTCTTTAAAGAGATGGAAAAACTAATGATTAACTTTGTATGGAAAGGGAAGAGGCCCTGGATAAGCAAAGCACTATTGAAGAAGAATAAAGTAGGACTCACACTACCTAACTTCAAAACCTACTATACAGCTATGGGAGTCAAAACAGCCTGGGACTGCTACAATGACAGATTTATTGAGCAATGGAACAGAATTGAGAACTCACATGTAAATCCATCTGCCTACAGTCACCTGATCTTCAACAAGGGCTCAAGTCCATCCCATGGGGAAACGACATTCTTTTTAACAAATGGTGCTGGCAAAACTGGATGTCCATTTGCAAAAAAAATGAAACAGGACCCATACCTCACACCATACACAAAAACTAATTTAAAATGAATCAAAGACCTAAATATAAAACCAAAAACTGTAAAGATCATAGAAGAAAAACTAGTGTCAATGATAGAGGCCCTAATGCACAGCATTAACAGGATATAAACCATAACTAACAACACAAAAATTCCAGAAGATAAGCTAGATAACCAGGATCTTCTTAAAATTAAACACTTAGGCTAATCAAAAGACTTCACCAAAAGAGTAAAAAGAGAACCTACAGACTGGGAAAAAATTTTGGCCTATGACAAATCTGACAAAGGTCTAATCTCTAAAATCTACAGGAAAATCCAACAACTCTACAACAGAAAAGACAAATAATCCAATTTAAAAATGGGTAAAGAAAATGAACAGACACTTCCCCAAAGAAGACATTCAAGCGGCTAACAGACACATGAGGAAATGCTCACAATCACTAGCCATTAGAGATATGCAAATAAAAACCACAATGAGATACCATCTCACCCTGACATTACTGGCACAATCAAAAAGCAGAAAACAACAAATGTTGAAGAGGCTGTGGGGAGATTGGAACTCTTATGCTCTGCTGGTGAGAATGCAAAATGATACAACCATTTTGGAAAATAATATGGTGCTTCCTTAGAAAGCTAGAAATAGAAATACCTTATGATCCAGTAATTCCACTCCTAGCAATATATCCTAGAGAAATAAGAGGCATCACACGAATAGACATATGCATACCCATATTCTCTGCAGCATTATTCACAATAGCAAAAAGATGGAAACAACACACGATGGAGTACTATGCAATGAGAAAGAACAACAATGAATCTGTGAACCATCTTATAACATGGATGAAACTGGAGGACATTATGCTGAGTGAAACAAGTCAATCACAAAAGGACAAATATTGTATGAGACCTCTATTGTAAAAACCCATGAAAAAGTTCACACACAAAATGTAAC
>NW_004444009.1:2582676-2611012 GCF_000243295.1 Trichechus manatus latirostris
AAAAAAAAGATGGAAACAACTTAGATGCCCATTAACAGATGAATTGATAAACAAACTGTGGTATGTACACACAATGAAGTACTAGTCAATGATAAATCTGTGAAGCATCTCACAACGTGGATGAATCTGGAGGGCATTATGCTGAGTTAAATAAGTCAATTAAAAAAGAACAAATATTTTATGAGACAGCTACTATAAAAACTCATGAAAAGGTTTACACACAGAAAGAAAGAAACAATCTTTGATGTTATGAAGGAAGGGAGGGGTGGGGAGAGAAAAACACAAACTAGACAATAGATAAGTGGTAACTGGCGAAGGGTAAGACAGTACACAATTCTGGGGAAGTCAGCACAACTTGACCAAGGCAAAGTTATAGAAGCTTCATAGACACATCCAAAGTCCCTGACGGACCAAATTACTGGGCTGAGGGCTGTGGACCAGGGTCTCAGGGGACATCTAGCTCAACTGGTATAACATAGTTTATAAAGAAAATGTTCTACATCCTACATTAGTGAGTAGTGTCTGGGATCTTAAAAACTTTTGAGGAGTCATCTAATACTCTATTGGTCCCACCCCATCTGGAGCAAGGGAGAATGAAGAAAACAAAAGACACAAGGGGAATATTAGTCCAAAGGATTAAAGGACCACAACTACCACAGCCTCCACCAGACGGAGTCCAGCACAACTAGATGGTGCCCGGCTACCACCACCAACTGCTCTGACAGAGATCACAATAGAGGGTCCCAGACAGAGCTGGAGAAAAATGTAGAATAGAATTTTAACTCACAAAAATGATCAGACTTACTGGTCTGAGAGAGACTGGAGAAACCCTGAGAGTATGGCCCCCGGACACCCTTTTAGCTCAGTACTGAAGTCACTCCTGAGGTTCACCTTTCAGCCAAAGATTAGACAGGCCCATAAAACAAACAATAATACAGGTAGCTTAACCATGTATAAGAGAATAAATAGGCACACAAGCCCAGGGGCAAGGATGAGAAGGCAGGAGGGAACAGGAAAGCTGGGTGAATGGAACTGGAGAACCCAAGGTTGAAAAGGGGAGAGTGTTGACACATAGAGGGGTTGACAACCAAAGTCACAAAACAATATGTGTATTAATTGTTTAATGAGAAACTAATTTGCTCTGTAAAACTTCACCTAAAGCACAATTTAAAAAAATAAAAAACTCCTCCCATTTTGAGCACTGCTTTTAAATTCACCTGCTTGGTCTCCAATGATTTCTCACTGCCCACTTAGAAGTTCTCCTGTTCTCAGATTCCTCAGACAAGTCACCACTTTTCTCTGCTTTTTCTACAAGCATAGATGCCACTATAGGTTTTGGGACTGTTGGTGGTTTATCTTATCCACTTGTATTTGGAGGTTCATAGGGATACTCTATCACTGAGTTTTATAGGAAATGTTCATAAGATTTTGGCTTTATTCTATCTACTTTTATGTAGGGATTCAGAAATTCAAAAATTATGCTTCCCACCATCTTCCCAGAATCTTCAACTTGGATGACATCTAATGTCCCTTGCAGATTGAAATTGTTTGAATTCAAATCACTGAAAACTCTGTGTATGACACAGTGCATTAGACCTAAAAGTATCATTGGCCTCCCACGAACTCCCTGAGGACTTCCTGGGAACCAGGGGCCGAGTGCTGCCGACCAGTCTCAGAAAAAGCTTTTAGAGAAGATCCTTTTAGCTACCAACCTTTGGTGTCCTGCAGGTTCCCCCTTCGCTCAACGACCTTTTGCCTAATTCACACACAGTTTCTGAAGTTTTGCTGCCTTTCTGGTCACTATTTAACTCAGCAGAAACCAAAGCAAAAAAAAAAGAACAGGATTTGAAGCTTTTACCTCTTAATGGACAGCTACTCAGCAGCCCTCCTGGAGCTGCCGCCTCCAGAAAGAAGGTTCTGGGCCGTCTTGTCAGAAAATTTTCTTCTCAAACTTAATACCAGTTTCACATTTTGCAAATAAAATAATTATCTATGACTAGCCTGGACAGAGGAGTAAAAATACCTTGAATATTTTGGTAAAATACACTAAATATAATTTTAAATGATAATGTTACTGTATTTTTATGTTCTACATTTGTTTGCCAACTGTCCCCCCTCCCCCAGATATTTTGGTAAGCACGCTATGTCAATTTTTTTACAGCCAAAAAAAATTAACATAGCATGCTTACAAAAATAACTGGGGGTAGGGGAATGTGGTAGGCAAACATAGATTGGGCATATTATTTTTGTAAAACTATGGTAATTACTTACATTTATTGAGTGCTTTACAAGTATTATTTACTTTAAATTATCTGATTTCTCACTTAATCCTCACAGCAAGCCTTAAAATACTTACAATTTTATTAACCCAATTTTACATATAAGAACATTGAATGTTGAGGGTTTGAATAAATTGATTGAGACCACATAACAAGTAACTAGTACACTGGGATCCAAATCTGAGATATCGTTTCCTTTTCCTTTCCTTTCCTTCCTTCTTTCCTTCATCCTTCCCTTCCTTGCTTCTTTTCTTTTTTTTCTTTGTTTCCTTTCTTCCTTCCACCAAAATTATTGCCTAAAGAAATTAGAAGATCTTACTTCACAGAAAGATATAGCCCTTGATATATCAAGTTCTACACAACAGGCATTTAATATGTATTTATTGACTCAATACTGGAATGAGTGAAACTTTAATATGGTAAAAACTGAAAGTTTCTAACAATCCTCCCATCCTGCATTGTGCCAATAACAGGATGTGAGGCATGAGGGAGATGATACTGGTTGAAGAGCTATCATGTGGAGTCTGTTGTTGTTAGGTGCCGTCCAGTCTGTTCCAACTCATAGCGATCCTATGTACAACAGAATGAAACACTGCTCGGTCCGGTGCCATCCTCACAATCATTGTTATGCTTGAGCCCAGTGTTGCAGCCACTGTGTCAATCCATCTCCTTGAGGGTCTTCCTCTTTCTTGATGACTCTCTCCTTTACCAAGCATGATGTCCTTCTCCAGGGACTGATTCCTCCTGATAATATGTCCAAAGTATATGAGACGTAGCCTTGCCATCCATCTTCTAAGGCGCATTCTGGTCATACTTCTTCCAAGACAGATTTGTTCATTCTTCTGGCAGGCCGTAGTATATTCAATATTCTCCAACACCACAATTCAAAGGCATCAGTTCTTCGGTCTTCCTTATTCATTGTCCAGCTTTCACATGCATATGAGGTGACTGAAAACATCATGGCTTGAGTCAGGTGCACCTTAGTCTTCAAGGTGACATCTTTGCTTTTCGACCTTTAAAGAGGTCTTTTGCAGCAGATTTGCCCAATGCAATGCGTCGTTTGGTTTCTTGACTGCTGCTTCCATGGGTGTTGATTGTGGATTCAAGTAAAATGAAATCCTTGACAACTTCAATCTTTTCTCTGTTTATCATGATGTTGCTTATTGGTCCAATCGTGAGGATTTTTGTTTTCTTTATGTTGAGGTGTAATCCATACTGAAGGCTGTGGTCTTTGATCTTCGTCAGTAAGTGCTTCAAGTCCTCTTCACTTTCAGCAAACAAAGTTGTGTCAGCTGCGTAACGCAGGTTGTTAATGAGTCTTCCTCCAATCCCGATGCCCCATTCTTCTTCATATAGTCCAGCTTCTCAGGTCATTTGCTCAGCATACAGACTGAATAAGAATGGTGAAAAAACACAATCCTGACGAACACCTTTCCTGACTTCAAACCACGCAGTAATCCTTTGTTCTGTTCGAACGACTGCCTCTTGATCTATGTACAGATTCCTCATGAGCACAATTAAGTGTTCTGGAATTCCCATTCTTCATAATGTTATGAAGTGCCTGTTCATATCCTTTGCCCATTTTTTAATTGGGTTGTTGTCTTTTTGTTGTTGAGGTTTTGCAGTATCATATAGATTTTAGAGATTAAACGCTGATCGGATTTGTCGTAGCTAAAACTTTTTCCCAGTCTGTAAGTTGTCTTTTTACTCTTTTGGTAAAGTCTTCTGAGGAGCATAAGTGATTTTTAGGAGCTCCCAGTTATCTAGTTTCTCTTCTGGTGTTTGTGCATTGTTACTTATGGTTCGTATTCTGTTTATACCATGTATTAGGGCTCCTAGCATTGTCCCTATTTTTTCTTCCATGATCTTTATCGTTTTAGATTTTATATTTAGGTCTTTGATCCATTTTGAGTTAGTTTTTGTGCGTGGTGTGAGGTATGGGTCTTGGTTCACTTTTTTGCTGAGATGGATATCCAGTTATGCCAGCACCATTTGTTAAAGAGACTGTCTTTTCCCCAATTAACAGCCTTTGGGGCTTTGTCAAATATCAGCTGCTCATAGGTGGATGAATTTTTGTCTGGATTCTCAATTCTGTTCCATTGGTCTATGTATCTGTTGTTGTACCAGTACCAGGCTATTTTGACTACCATGGCAGAATAATAGGTCCTAAAATCAGGTAGTGTGAGGCCTCCCACTTTGTTCTTCTCGAGTAATGCTTTACTTATCCAGGGCCTCTTCCCTTTCCATACGAGGTTGGTGATTTGTTTCTCCATCTCATTAAAAAATGCCAGTGGAATTTGGATCAGGATTGCATCGTATCTGTAGATCTCTTTGGGTAGAATTGACATTTTCACAATGTTGAGTCTTCCTATCCATGTTTTCCACTTATGCATGTCTCTTTTGGTTACTTGCTGTAGTGTCTTCTAGTTTTCATTGTATAGGTCTTTTACATCTCTGGTGAGATTTATTCCTAAGTATTTTATCTTCTTGAGGGCTATTGTAAATTGTATTGATTTGGTGATTTCCTCTTTGAAGTTCTCTTTGTTGGTGCAGAGGAATCCAACTGGTTTTTGTACGTTTATCTTGTATCCTGATACTTTACTGAAATCTTCTATTAGTTCCAGTAGTTTCCTTGCAGATTCTTTTGGGTTTCCTGTATATAAGATCATATCATCTGCAAATAGAGATACTTTTACTCCTGCCTTGCCATTTTGGATGCCATTTATTTCTTTTTCTAGCCTAATTGCTCTGGCTAGGACCTCCAGCACAATGTTGAATAAGAGTGGTGATAAAGGGAATCCTCGTCTGGTTCCTGTTCTCAAGGGGAATGCTTTCAAACTCTCTCCATTTAGGATGTTAGCTGCTGGCTTTGTACAAATGTCTTTAATTGTGTTGAGAAATTTCGCTTCTATTCCTATTTTGCTGAGAGTTTTTTTAAGGAATGGGTGTTGGACTTTGTCTGATGCCTTTTCTGCATCAATTCATAAGATCATGTGGTTCTTGTCTTGTTTTATTAATGTGATGGATAACATTGATTGTTTTTCTAATATTGAACCATCCCTGCATACCTGGTGTAAATCCCACTTGATCATGGTGAATTATTTTTTGATATGTTGTTGAATTCTATTGGCTAGAATTTTGTTGAGGATTTTTGTGTCGATGTTCCTGAGGCATAATGGTCTGTAATTTTCTTTTTTAGTGGTGTCTTTACCTGGTTTTGGTATCAGGGTTATGCTGGCTTCATAGAATGAGTTTGGCAGTATTCTGTCCTTTTCTATGCTCTGAAATACCTTTAGTAGTAGTGATGTTAACTCTTCTCTGAAAGTTTGGTAGAATTCTCCAGTGAAACTGTCCAGGCCAGGGTTTTTTTTTTCGTTGTTGTTGTTGGGAGTTTTTAATTACCTTTTCAATCTCTTCTTTTGTTATGGGTTTATTTAGTTGTTCAACCTCTGTGTTAGTTTAGGTAGGTAGTGAGTTACTAGAAATTTGCCCATTTCCTCCAGGTTTTCAAATTTGTTAGAGTACAGTTTTTCATAGTATTCTGTTAGGTTTCTTTTAATTTCAGTTGGGTCTTGACCCAACTGAAATCTCATTTCTTATTCGGATTATTTACTTCCTGTCCTGTTTTTATTTTGTCAGTTTGGCCAATGGTTTATCGATTTTGTTGATCTTTTCAAAGAACCAGCTTTTGGTCTTGTTAACTCTTTCAATTGTTTTTCCGTTCTCTATTTCATTTAACTCTGCTTTAATTCTTATTATTTCCTTTCTTCTGACTCCCAAGCACTTCTTTTGCTGCTCTCTTTCTACTTATTCAAGTTGTAGGGTTAATGTTTTCATTTTGGCCCTTTCTACTTTTTGGATGTATGCATTTATTGCTATAAACTGACCTCCGAGAACTGCTTTTGCTGTGTCCCAAAGGTTCTTGTAGTATGTGTTTTCATTCTCATTCTAGTTTGATTCTATGAATTTCTTTATTTCATCCTTAATTTCTTCTATAATCCAGTAGTTTTTGAGAAAGGTGTTGTTCCGTTCCCGTGTGCTTGATTTTTTCCTTGCTTTTTCTGTTATTGATTTCTACTTTTATGGCATTATGGTCAGAGAAGATGCTTTGTAATATTTTGTTGCTTTGGATTCTGTTAAGGCTTGCTTTATGGCCTAATATGTGGTCTATTCTGGAGAATGTTCCATGTGCGTTAGAAAAGAAAGTATACTTGGCTGCTGTTGGGTGGAGTGTTCGGCATATGTCCATGAGATTAAGTTGATTGACTGCAGCATTTAGATCTTCCATGTCTTTATTGAGCTTCTTTCTGGATGTTCTGTCCTTCACTGAAAGGTGAGTGTTGAAGTATCCTGCTATTATTGTGGAACTGTCTATCTCTCTTTTCAATGCTGTTAGAGTTTGTTTTATGTATTTTGGAGCCCTGTCGTTGGTTGTGTAAATATTTATTATGATTATGTCCTCCTGGTGTATTGACCCTTTAATCATTACATAGTGTCCTTCCTTATCCTTTGTGGTGAATTTTGCTTTAAAGTCTATTTTGTCAGAGGTTAATATTGCCACTCCTGCTCTTTTTTGAGTATTGTTTGCTTGATATATTTTTTTCCATCCTTTGCGTTTTAGTTTGTGTCTTTCAGTCTAAGGTGTGTTTCTTGTAGGCAGCATATAGATGGATTGTGTTTTTTAATCCATCTGCCGCTCTCTGTCTCTGTCTCTTTATATGCATTTAGTCCATTTACATTCAGCTTAATTATTGATAGGGATGTGTTTAGTACTGTCATTTTGATGGCTTTTTTTGTGTGTATGTTGTTGATAGTTTCTTTGTTCCACTTAATTTTCTGTGCTGATTCATTTTTCTTTATGTATTTCTTTTCATCTTTTTCATTGTTGTTGATTTTGTATTTGCGGAGTCTTTATATTTTTCTTGTTTTTTTATTTTGATGTGTAGGACTGTTTGTTTCCTTTGTGGTTACCTTAATATTTGCCCCTATTTTTCTAAGTTTATACCAGTCTTTTATTTCTTTATATGGCCTTGGTTTCCTCTCCATATGAAAAATCTATGTCTACGTTTTTTAGTTCCTCTTTTTTGTTTTAATGTTGTCATCTTTTACATATTGACATCTCCGTTTCCCTATTTTCAGTGTTTTAGCTTTGATTTACTTTTGTGACTTCCCTATCTGGGTTGATATCTGGTTGCTCTGTCCCGTGTTCTAGTCTTGGGTTGTTATCTGATGTTATTGATTTTCTAACCAGAGGATTCCCTTTAGTATTTCTTGTAAATTTAGTTTGGTATTTGCAATTTCCCTCAACTTCTGTTTATCTGGAAATGCCCTAATTTTGCCATAATATTTGTGAGACAGTTTTGCTGGATATATAATTCTTGGCTGGCAATTCTTTTCCTTCAAGGCTTTATATATGTCATCCCATTGCCTTCTTGTCTGCATGGTTTCTGCTGAGTAGTCTGAGCTTAGTCTTATTGACTCTCCTTTCTAGATGACTTTCTAGATGACTTTTTGTTTGTTCCTATCCGCTCTTAAAATTCTCTCTTTATTTTTGGTTTTGGCAAATTTAAATATAATATGTCTTGGTGACTTTCTTTTGGGATCTACCTTATGTGGGGTTTGATGAGCATCATGGACAGATATATTCTCATCTTTCATGATATCAAGATTTGTTCTGCAAACAAATCTTCAACAATTCTCTCCGTATTTTCTGTTATCCCCCCCGTTCTGGTACACCAATCAATCATAGGTTATTCCTCTTGATAGAGTCCCACATAATTCTTAGAGTTTCTTCATTTTTTAAAATTATTTTATCTGATTTTTCCTCAAATAAGTTGGTGTCAAGTGCTTTATCTTCAGTCTCACTAATTCTGACTTCCATTGCCTCAATTTTGTGCCTATGACTTTCTATTGAGTTGTCTAATTCTCAAATTTTATTGTTAATCTTCAGGATTTCTGATTGCTGTCTCTCTATGTATTTTTGTAGCCTGTTAAATTTGTCATTATGCTCTTGAATAACCTTCTTAAGATACTCTATTGCTTTTTCTGTATGTTCCTTGGCTTGGTCTGCATTTTGCCTGATCTCTTGAAGAGTTCTATATATTTATCTTTTGTATTCTGCCTCTGGTAATTCCAAGAAATACTCTTCCTCCTAAAACTTTCTTGATTCTTTATTTTGGGAGCTTGCTGAAGCCATCATGGTCTGCCTGTTTATGTGATTTGATATTGACTGTTGTCTCCAAGCCATCAATAATTTATTATATTCATTTATTTTATGTTTTCTTACTGTATCCTAGCTTCTTATTTTGTTTTGTTTTGATACGTCCAAATAGGCTGCTCATGTGTGCTGGTTTGATTATTGATGCCTTTGAAGCTCTCACATCCTGTCACCTTGTGGTTAGAGCTGTTACTATGTATGTGAGCCCAGGAGTCTGATTACTTTTCTTGTATGAATTCAGCTCAGGTGTCCAGATAGTCAATCACCAAGTGTGTGGTGCAGGCTCTCACCTACAGTCCTAGACAGGCATAGGCGATTGGTGTAGGCACAGGTATCTAGCTGCAGTGAGGTGTCACACACTGAGCAAGACAGGGGGCTAATAGCTGCCCCTGAGTGGAAGGAAAGTGTGTCCCTGTTCCCTACAGCATGTAGGTGGATGGGTTTTGCAGCTGGATTATAAGCATCCCATGCTGTTGGCTGTATGGACTGGGGGCACCACTTATTCTTGGACACCTGTCACAGGTGGCTAGGTGGTGTGGGTGAAGCCACCAGTCCTCAGGCCCCTGATATGGGTAGGTGAGGACCCTGCTTAATGGGAAGAGCAGTGTCACATGTCACAAACCTGCCACTTCACCATGTAGCTGAAACAGCTGAAGTTAGACTTCAGGTATATACCCTGTTGTACCATGGTAACAAGGGCCTACGCTATTGAAATGGGCCAACATATGCAGGGGTGAAAGGCATTCAAAGTCCTTGGACCCCTTATGCCTGTACCTAGGCAAAGGAGCTGTGCCTACCCTGAGTTCCTGGTTTAGGGGAGCCGGCAGATTATTTTTTCCCTATTTGTTAATTTGTTCCCTCTCCAAGGCAGGGAGAATGGCTCAGGGCACATGATGTATCCTACTTCCAGCCCAGGAGACTCAGTCACTGAAGCTGGCCCAGGACCCAGAGCAGGGAGGGGGCAAGTAAATGGGAGAGAGATTTTTCCCAAAAAGTGTATTTTTTGATCCGCTTGGCAGGCCAGACGCTAGTACTTATCTTTTGCCAATTTAACATTGCTTTTCACTGGTTCTGGATGGCAGAGTAGACTCTCTGCTGCTTGGTCCCTCCTGATATGGAAAACGCCTCCCGAGCGCCGCTGCTTGCCTCACTGTGTGTGCAAGCCTACCCTGCCTGAGGGGCACTGGTTCCTGCTGGGTCAGGTCTGGCAACTCCTTGCTGCTTATGAATCATCTCTCCCTCCCCCTGCCACTCAGTCCGATTCCTCAACTTTGCCTTTGATGTTCAGGGCTCCTAGATTGCCCTATATAATCGATTCACTTGTTTTTTTTTTTTTGGTTTTTGTTGTAAGATAGACCACAAGAAGTGTCTGACTACTCTGCCATTTTGGCCCCGCCTCTGACATCTTTGCTTTTTAAAACTTTAAAGAGGTCTTTTGCAATACCTAGTTTGATTTCTTGACAACTGCATCCATGGATGTTGATTATTTATCCAAGTAGAATGAAATCATTGACAACTTCAATTTTTTCTCCATCTATCATGATGGGAATTGTGTAGAGCTGTGCAACATAAGAGTTGACAATGAACATAGGAGAAATATAGCAGGCTCCACATCCTCTCTGATACCTACTCCTTTGGCTATGTGCCAATACCCACTCCCAACTACTGCAAGAGCTACTATTAAAAGATTCATTCCCTTTGGTTTTGAAATTTCCTTATTAAGCAGAATACATTAAAATAGTAACAGCTAACACCATGGCAAAGATACACGACCACCAAGTAAGAGTAACTCTGAGATGTCAGGGATGAGTTTGAGGAGCCAGGGGCTAAGACAGGTCAGGTGGGGCTACCTTAGAATGTGTTACAAGGAACATCACAACCTCGAGATGGCTGGGCAGAAATAAAGCTGCAAAAAAGGCCAAGAGAGGAAGAGCCAGCGCTCCCTTCTCTCACACCCAAGAGCAGGGCAACTATGTGCACTGTGGTGAGATGATGTTTTCCTTTGACACAACTTTATTCTGAGTGAGACCTTTGGCCCCATTTTAGAAGCCAATTGAGCCTCAATAAGCAGAGGTGGGGCTTCCTAGTGCAGGAGACTCCAGGCTCTATAAAGCTGGATGAAGCTGAACTGGGCATCTCTCCAAGGACTCTGAGCTGCCAGGCTTCTGCTTGCTCCTCTGAAAATGCAGCGGCTGTTGGCTCCAGTGAAGCAGGTCTTGCAAGTAAAAAGAGTCCTGCAGGAAGCTTCTCTCACCCCTGTTGGCCTCCTCCCATCAGCCCATCAAAGGTAAGTCCCATTGCCTTGGGGGGCTGCACAGGTCGATCTTTGAGAAGCATCATGGAACCAATAAAAGATAAGCAGGTTGTATGTCATAGGAAAAACTCACTAGATTCCCAATCAGAAGTTGGCTGGGATGCTGCACAGCCTTAGACAAGCAAGTTAACTGCTCAGGGTTTCACTTCCCTCATCTCTGAACAGACTGTCCCTGTCAGCTGTAGAATTCCAGGATCCCAGATTGCTGACATCTGCTGTGTCTGTAAACACAATCACCTTTCACTCCTCCAACACCAGGGAGCAGTGGGAATATCATCAGATTTGCAGACTTTGTATAACTGTCATGATAAGCTGTTTGAAAGCCATTCTCAGTCAATACTAAATGAGTCAAAAGACTCAATAGTTTTTGTTATTTCTGAAAAGTGGTGTGTGTGAGGAGGGGCAGAAAGGAAAACAAAAACCACAACAGCAGCTGTTAGTATGATTGGTGAGTTTTGAGCACCTTTCACACTAATCTCCAATCATCAGAAACATTCCTAAGAACTAACAGTCACAGTAGCTCACACCAGCATGCATGATTGATTGTGATTTAGCAATAATTGTTTCTATCGGTTCAGGAAGTTCCTTAAAGTAGAATGAAAAATGGCTTTTCTCGTTGTAAAGGAGGTTGGACTGGATGAGTTTGGAGCTCTGAAATGTTGTTTCAGAAGCACCAGTGGCTGAGGCACAAATGAAGGATAAAGATTATCAGGAAGCAGAGGCAGCTCTGTGCTCTGAATGTAGTTCCCATTCCCACACCATTGTCTATACCAAGTTCCCAGCTTTGTAGCTGCATTTCTTAGAATTGTTGGCCTTTTGGAAGGCTCCAATTGAGGGGAATTGCTTGCTGCAGAAGCAACTTGGGGACCTAAAGCTCTCTAGTCCTGCCTGGTGAGAAGCAGAGAGTGGGGTGGGCATAGCTCCCAGGACCCATGGTGCTCTTCTCTCCACCACTGTTCCCACCTCTACTCCCAGGCTGTGCCAACCCCTCAGGATTCTATACCAACTGCAGTGTTAGTAAAACCAGCTACTTTAAGTCACTGCTGCAAGATTCTAAATGTACTCCAATTTCATGAAAAGGGAAAATGACGCATAAAGACAAGAATGTGTGTGTGTGCGCCTGTGTGTGTGTGCGCACACATACACTTGGGTTTGTACCCAGAAGTACATACACACTCCTTTTTTTTGGTAAATTCCCCCTCAGTCTGGCCCAAGTGCTTGTGGACTCCCAGAATCCATGGTAACATACCTATAGCCTTGCTCTCCTGACCACCTATGTATTATTGTCCAATCCTTAAACCACCCACTATACCTTAGGACTAGGCCATTCCTTCCTTTCCATTTTTACTCTACAATCCACAAGTACTTTAAAAATATTATTTAGATCTAGTGTCTGCCTTTGCATGGTAGGTACCCAGGGAACCTGAGTGTATGTACGTGTGAGGTAGTGAGTGGGTAGGTAGCCCAATACGTGAAGCTCTTTAGCCTTCTCACTTTCTTCATGACCCTCCAGCATCGTCCTCACCTCTTCCCCCCCACCCCGCCAAACTGCTGAGTACAGGCCAAATGTCCTAGTTAAAATTTAGGTTCTTTGTGTATTTGTGAGTGTTATAGATTGAATTATGTCCCCTCAAAATGTGTCACCTTGGCTAGGCAGTGATTCCCAGTATTGTGTAATTGTCCACCATTTTGTGATCTGATGCAATTTTCCTATGTGCTGTAACTTCTAACCTCTATGATGTAATGAGGTAGGATTAGAGGCAGTCATGTTAAAGGCAGGACCCAATCTACAGGATTAGGTTGTATCTTGAGTCAATCTCTTTTGAGATATAAAAGAGAGAAGCTAGCAGAGAGGAGAGGGACTTCATGCCACCAAGAAAAAAGAACCATCAGGGGAGCACATCCTTTGGATTCAGGGTTCCTGTGCTGAGAAGCTCCTAGACCAGCGGAAGGTTGATGACATCGACCTTCCTCCAAAGCCAACAGAGAAGAAAGCCTTCCCCTGGAGCTGGCACCTTGGATTCAGACTTCTAGCCTCCTCGGCTGTGAGAGAATAAATTTCTTTTTGTTAAAGCTATCCACTTGTGGTATTTCTGTTGTAACAGCACTAGATAACTAAGACAGTGAGGAAGGGATTGACATGGGTTTGCTCATTTCCATAAGCAACAATTGGCCACCAGCCAAGAGACAAGGCTCAGTCCTCACCAACCTGCTCCTCCTTCTGACTTGTTGGGCTCAAAAACTTGGAATCATGTTTCACATTTTCCTTTATGGTGTATTCACAGCTAGCTAAACCCATTATCCATGGCTTGAAGCAATATAAGAAGTTCTTTATGTGTCCTTTTATGTCTGTATGTCTATCCCCTCTAATCCAACCTGCATCAGTTCTAGGTCCAACCTAAGAACTGCTCCCATTTCAGCATCTGCTTTGCTGCTTCTTAGCTGCCTCTAAAATTAAGTAAACGTGCCCTCCACTTTGTGGTCCCAATTTACTTTTCTTACCTATTATCTCCCTATTCCACTACACTGTTCCTGATAGAATATCCCCTTCTGCTGTGGCCACTGTCCCTTCAAACCATCCTCCAATTCTTCATCTGAAGAAACTCCCCTCATCCATCAAGGCTGATCTCAAATATGGCTCTTTCATGAAGATTTTCCTGATCCTCTCACCCACAGTAAATCCCTGCTTCCTTTGAACTCTTGTGACATTTTGTCCCTATCTCTCTTGTGTCCCTTGTCATATTCTGCCTTGCAGTTTAGTTACGTATGTACTTATCTCATTCCTCCCACTGATCAAGGAACTCCTCGAGGACAACAACTTTGTCTTCCTCTTTTCTTTGTCTCCTCTCACCCCACCCCCATGGTATCTAGCATAGTGCCTGGCACATAATAGCTAATTTTGAAACAAGAGGGAAGAAGGTGAAATGGAGTGAAGAAATAGAAGCTTGGTGCATTTTTTGAACTAGGGAACACTAGAACAAAATCAATTTTAAAGTAAATAAAGTGATTATTCTTTAAAGAAAGCACAAGATTAGAAGGATACTCTTAACTCCAATGTTCTGATACCTCTGGAAGACTCTACATGTTAACTTTTCTTCATGACTCTGGAATCCATTTCCACAAATAGCTCCCTACTAAACAGTTACAAAAGTTACTGATTCTTGTTACAAAAGGGCCTGATTTTTGAAGCCTCTTCTATCAACCTTGAATTTCTAACTAGAAAAAAAAAGTGATGGAATCAGCACAAAGAAGGCAGCATGAGAATGAGGCTGAGGGAAAAGCCAGCCAAGTCCAGGACTAGGTGCTGGCTAACCATTAGCTACTAAGTACTTGGGAAGCTTCTCCATAAATATTTGAGAGTACAAACTCCATTTATTCGGAGGGCACCAAATAAATAAGGCAGATGGTTTAACTCCAAACTTCTCTTATCAGATATTGATGAATAGTCATTGCTGCACCTCACTATCTTGTGATCATTTGTTCTACTTTTGCCTCACAACAGTCCTTCAAAGTGGCCTTCCTGATGGGAGAACTAGGTCTACCAGAAGCCCTCAATCCTGATGATTCTGTGACAGGAAACTAAATTTATAAGCACTATGGAGCTATCCTATCACTCTTCCATGGTAGGGTATCCTCTGGCCTAATAGGTGTCAAAGGAATCTGGAGGTGTTCATGAGTGTAAGTCCAATATGTAACACACATTGGACTGGTTCCCAAGTCAACAAAGCGACAGGCTATTTCTAATATATGACTAACTGTGTTACTCTGAACTGTCACTTCACCAGTGTGTGTCTTAATTTTACCATCTGAAAAATGAAGAATGAGCCCAAGGGGTGAATCGTGATTAGTCTGAGGCACCTGTGAGAATTCCATTCCCTTTGCCAGTGTTTGGTTTAGGAATAGATATGTGACATGATTCTGGCCTATGAGGCATGAGGAGATGTTCTTTAGGAGGACTTCTGGAAAGATTTCTCAGAAACTCAAGGAGAAACAGCTTTTCTTGGCCTCTGAATGCTGTTGTCTGCATATGTTGTCTGGAACCACGGCATTCATCTTGTGACCTTGAGAGGAGTCAGGACACAAGACAAAAACCAACATAATAAGGATGACAGAGAAAAAAGAAAAAAAATACAGTGGAATATCCATAGAATGAAATCCTCGTCAGTAATAAAAATGAACGAACTACTAGTAAACTCAACAAAATGAATGAAGTTCAGAATTATTGTCTGAAGCAAAAAAGCCAGAAACAAATGAGTACATACATATGACTCCATTCAAACGAAGGTCTAGAATAAGCAAAACTGATCTATAGAGGTAGAAATCAGATCCATGGTTACCTGCAGCAGAGGATGAGAGAAGGATTGACTGCAAATAGACATGAGGGAACTTCTGGCATGTTGGAAATGTTCTACATCTTGATTGGGATGCTGACTACCAGGTATACACATTTGTCAAGGCTTATCAAACTGTACTTTTAAAACCTATGCATTCTACTGCATGTAAATTATATGTCGATAAAGTTAAAAAAAAGAAGAAAGGAGGGAGGGAGGGAAGAAAGGAAGGAACCTAGTCCTTGTTAAAATTGTTGAGTCATTGAATTAACCAACCAGTCCATCTCAGAACATCTTGTTTTCTGACTAATAAATAAGTGTCCTTATTGTTTTTTAAAAAAAAAAAGAAGAATGTCCCTGAAGTGACCAGATTTTTGGTATTTTCATACAGCATATGAGAATTGGACTACTTAAACTCTCTACTTGTAGCTAGGAGAAGAGACTCCAGATTTTCACCAGGGACATTAAGAGTCAGGGTTGAAGAAGAGTAAATAGGTCCAGCAAAGAAACAGATTATCTCTTCCTTCTACTGATCCCTCCCTTACTTTCTCTCTGTCCCCATTTAGAATTGCTCTCTCTGCCCTCTGTGCTCCCACACCCTTTCCCTGTTCTACTACATATTTAGTTGTAACAATGTCAGCCTCCTCCATTAGACTGTGCCCTCTTTATGGGCACAAAGGTTGTCTTATTCATTATAGTGTATCTGGAACCCAGCATTGTGTTGGATGTGTAGTGTGTGCTCAGTAAATATTGGGAGGACCAGTCAGGAAAAACAGGATGGTATTAAGCAGAAAAATACCTTAAAAAGCAGAAAATCAATGGGTGTGGTCTTGTGTATAAAAAAAGAAGGAAGGAAAAAAGGGGATAGAGAGATACTTTAAAATGAATGAAATAAAAAAATGAAGGTAATAAAAAATGTCTCATAGGGTTTATAACATATGTAGAAGTAAAGTACATGACAACAATAGCTCAAAAGATGGGAGCAAGGAAATGAAGTCAAACTAGGATTTTTACACTGTTTGGAAGGTAATAAAAGTACTGATTTAAACTAGATTACAACAAACCAAGCATGCATATTATAATATCTAGGGTCACCACTAAAAGAAAAATATGAAAATATATAACTAAAAACAGCCCATTAAAAACAAATTGCCATCAAGTCAATTCTGACTCATGGGGACCCCATGTGTTACAGAGTAGAACTGCTCCATAGGATTTTTTGGCTACAATTTTTATGGAAGCAAATCATCAAACCTTTCTTCCATAGTGTCACCGCATGGATTCAAACCACCAGCCTTCAGATTAGTAGACAAGAGAAATACTTGCTGTCGTGGATTGAATTGTGTCCTCCAAAAATATCTGTCAACTTGACTGGGTCATGTTTCCCAGTATTGTATGATTGTGTACCATTTTGTAATCTGATGTGATTTCCTTATGTGTTGTAAACTCTGTCACTATGATGTAATAAAATGGATTGGTGGCAGTTATATTGATGAGGTCTACAAGATTAGATAGTGTCTTAAGCCAATCCCTTTTGAGATATAAAAGAGAGAAGCGAGAAGAGACACGTGGGGACCTCATACCACCAAGAAAGCAGTGCTGGGAGCAGAGTGCATCCTTCGGACCTGAGGTTCCTGCGCTGAGATTCCCAGAACAAGGGAAGACTGATGACACTGACCTTCCTCCAGAGCCGACAAGGAAAGTGTTGTCCTGGAGCAGATGCCCTGAATTTGGACTTGTAGCCTACTGGAATGTGACAGAACAAACATCTCTTTGTTAAAACCATCCACTTGTGGTATTTCTGTTATAGCAGCACTAGATGACTAAGACACTTGCTTAATCCAAAAGAAGACAGGAAAGGAGGAATAAAGGAACAAAGAACAGAGACAAAAAGAAGCAAGTAGTAAGACAATAGACTTAATCCTAACGAGATCAGTAATTACAAAAAATATAAATAGACTAAATATTCCAATTAAAGCACCAATTGTAAGACTTGTTAAAAGTTAAAAAAAGTAGGTCCAACTATATGGTGTTTAAGGAGCCCTGGTGGCACAATGGTTAAGTGCTTGGCTGCTAACTGAAAAGTCAGTTGTTCGAACCCACCCAGTAGCTCTGCAGGAGGAAAAACCTGGCAATCTGCTCCCATAAAGATTACAGCTTAGAAAACCCTATGGTGCAGTTCTGCTCTGTCATATAGGGTAGCTATGAGTCGGAATTGACTCAGAGTTACACAACAACAATAGCACGTGCTTTACAAGAGATATATGTTAAATATGAAGACCCTGATAGGTTGAAAGTATAAAAGGACAGAAAAATACATGCCATACAAACACTATTCAAAAAGCTAGTGTGTTTATATTAACATCAAGAAAAGACGACTTTACCAGTACAACTACATGGTGCCCATCTACCACAACTGACTGCTCTGACAGGGATCACAACAGAGGGTCCTGGACAGAGCTGGAGTAAAATGTAGAACAAAATCCTAACTCACAAATAAGACCAGACTTACTGGCCTGACAGAGACTGGAAAAACTTCGAGAGTATGGCCCCCGGACACCCTTTTAGCTAAGTAATGAAGTCACTCCTGTTGTTCACCGTTTGGCCAAAGATTAGACAGGCCCATAAAACAAAATCAGACTAATGGGGCACAGCAGCCCAGGAACAAGGACTAGAAGGCAAGAGGGGACAGGAAAGCTGGTAATAGGGAACCTAAGGTCAAGAAGGGAGAGTACTGACATGTCATGGGGTTGTTAATCAATGTCATAAAACAATATGTGTACTGTTTAATGAGAAACTATTTGTTCTGTAAACCTTCATCTAAGTACAATAAAAAGAAAAAAGAAAAGATAACTTTAAAGCAAGAATTATTACTACAGATAAACAAGGACATTTAATAAGGACAAAAGGTCAATTCAACGGAAAGATATAACAACCCTAAATTTGTATGCATCTGATAACATATTTAAAAAAATAAATCGAATGATTGTTGTATTGCTGTTATCTCCACTATAGGTTTTCTACAGTCTCTGCTGTCCCCTTGACCAAAACGGATACTTGGCCAAAGGATGTGGGCATCCTTGCCCTGGAGGTCTACTTCCCAGCCCAATATGTGGACCAAACTGACCTGGAGAAGTATGACAAAGTGAAAGCAGGAAAGTACACAGTGGGCTTGGGCCAGACACAGATGGGCTTCTGCTCAGTCCAAGAAGATATCAACTCCTTGTGCCTGACAGTGGTGCAGCGACTGATGGAGCGCACACAGATCCCATGGGACTCCGTTGGCCACCTGGAGGTGGGCACGGAGACCATTATAGACAAGTCCAAATCTGTCAAAACAGTGCTCATGGAGCTCTTCCAGGATTCAGGGAACACCGACATTGAGGGCATAGGCACCACCAATGCCTGCTATGGTGGCACTGCCTCACTCTTCAATGCTGCCAACTGGATGGAGTCCAGCTCCTGGGATGGTATGTGCTTTCAGGGGTCTTATGTAAGAAAGGAGCTGGTATTGGAGGCTGAATCTTATCAGTTTTTCCTCTCACTTCACCAGGGATGGAAGGACAACTTATTCATGTAGCTGTTGCTATTATCCAACAGCCACAATAATAACCACTCAAACTTGTATGGCTTTATACATTTAGGTAGTATA
Organism: Trichechus manatus latirostris; assembly: GCF_000243295.1. Lineage (NCBI taxonomy): Eukaryota > Metazoa > Chordata > Mammalia > Sirenia > Trichechidae > Trichechus > Trichechus manatus. The sequence goes on from NW_004444009.1 coordinate 2,601,470, forward strand.
TTTGTATAAACTATTCACTTAGTCCTTACAACAGCCTAGGAAGTAGATGTTATATCTGATTTATAGATGAGAAAACGGAGGATCTGATATCTTACACATAGTGAGTGGCAGAGGTGGAACATCAAGCTAAATACAGTATGCGTCCCATTTTACTGTATCCATGTCTTAAGCTTCTCCTAAGCCTCCAAGAGACGGACTGATGATATTGAGAGATTTAAACAAGTTTAGATGTTAAGGGTAGAATATTTTTGTAGACAGAAGACTGGAGAATCATAGGATGGACTGTTACACAGAGTATTTCTACTCTTTCTCCCTTTCTTGGTTCCTAGGAAATTGCTTTTTGCTTAACATTACACTGTATCTTACTTATAGCGTCCCTCAATGCTGTATGGGAGAAAGACCTCTGTTGTGATGGCAAGAATAAATTTAAGGAAACAATACAAGTTGTGACTTACAAACCCTAGCTCTGTCATTAATTGTTGACAAGTTCCTTAACTTCTCCCAGCCTCAGGGTTCTTATTTAACTACCTGCCTTGCAGGGCTGTTGAGAGGATTGAATGAGATAATCCACAGAGATGAGAAAGAACAATATCTTGGCAGGCAAGGCCCTCCATATTTATTAAGTTGGAAACTAAGATTAAAACCCCAGAAACCATAATGGACATTAATTATAAAATTAATTAAAAAGTCAGAACATTGAAAGGGAATTTAGAGATTATCTGACTCAATCTCCCTCATTTTAAAATGAGGAACCAGAGGCCTAGAGGAGTTCCAGTTTGCCTCTGTCTAAGCAGCAAGGCAGTGCAATTCCATAGTCCATTCAGTGCTTTCCAACGGTCATGCAAGACCTCTTTATCAATGGTTTCATTGATTTGGGATGTTTTAGTCTCTACGTCATCAAGTCTGTTTTCACAGTGTTTCTCCTGTTTGGCACTTGTATTTCTAATTCCCTAGGGTCCCCTGGAGCCCTGGTGACTCAGTAGCTAAGAGCTCATCTGCTAGCCAAAAGGTCGGCAGTTCAAATACACCAGCCGCTTCTTGGAAACTCTATGGGACAGTTCTACTCTGACCTATAGGGTCACTATGAGTTGGAATTGACTTGACAGCAATGGGTTTCAGTTTTGTTTTGTTTTTCTAATGTCCCCTACCAAACATTTAGCTGGAGGGTACAAATGAAGAGCAAGGAACACTCACCAACCTTTAACCAAAAAACAGACAATCTACTCTTGGGAGCATCACCAGCTCAAGCATGTCATTTCAAATGAGTAAATTTTGCTGGGTGGCTGGATAGTCCACAAGAAAGGGCTACAAATGTATCTTTCTTTAATAGGATGGCTTGGTGAAAAAAACTCAAAAAACAAACTATTGAAATGTGAATTGCTAGTTTGCGTTAAACTAAAAAGCCTATCGAAGCTTGAGCCTGAATGCCTGGACTGCACACCCTCGGAGGTGATGGCAGCTGCCAAGACCAGACAAGCCCAGTTGTGAATGAGACCTCAGCTTCCAACCTGGCCAACCATCCACCTCGGAACACTTGGCTGGGAGGGTCTGAACTCTCAAGATGAAAGCAGAGTATGAGGAGTGGAAAGAGTCATACAGGCTCAGATTGTCAGATTGCCTGGGAGGCTCCAAGTTTGCTCTTCTTTCTTTCTTTCTTTTTTTTTACACAAACGAGTACAAGGTAAAAAACAAGCCTCCTCTGACACCCCATTATATTTCCCAGAATTTTTACACTGGTAACAGGTTTCTTTGTAATCTTCCAGAATTCTTCTATGTATCTGCCATCATGCACACATCTGTTCAGTTTTATTTTTAATGCTGTACGTATTATTCCAAATCGATATGATGTCTTAGAGATCTTTTCTATATATATGAAAATATATGAGCTTTACTTCATTCTTTTAAAAGATGCAAAACATTCCATTGTATGTATGTGCTAAAATGTATTAATTAGTCCCATACTGATTGAGATTTGGATTGTCATAAGCTTTTTGAAACTACAATGTTTTAATGAACATTGAACAATAGTTTTTGCCTGTTTGTAGCAACATGTTGTAAGAACAGATTTCTGGAAGTAGAACTGCAAGAGCAAAGGATAAAAAAAAAAAACCCATTGCCATCAAGTCAATTCCAACTCATAGCGACCCTACAGGACAGGGTAGAACCACCCCATAGGGTTTCCAAGGAGTGCCTGGTGGATTCGAACTGCCATCCTTTTGGTTAACGGTCATAGCTCTTAACCACTACATCACCAGAGTTTCCATGAGCAAAGGATATGTTGATTTAAAAGTTTGATAGAATGTGCCCAATTGCTCTCCAAAATATTGTACTAAATTGCATTCTCATAACACATATTATCAAATGTTCTAATCTTTGTCAATTAAATAAGTAAAATCTTAGTGTCTTTGACTTGTCTTTTTTTTTCATTATGAGAGAGGGTTTTGTTTTCTGTTTTTTGTTTTTACATATTTATTGGCCATTATTCTATTGTATGCCTTGGCTTTTTTTTTCCCCCCATGTAACCTTTATAAATGAAGGAAAATAGCTTTTTGTTAGTTGTAAGTATTGTAAATACTTCCCCAGTTTGTCTTTTGACTTTTTTTCTGACAGAAGGCTTTGATTGATTTTTAGATAGTCAAATTTACTGATCTTTTCCCTAATGACTTCTGGGAATTTTTCTATCATTTCCAAATTTTTCACAGTGTGTGTGTGTGTATAATATCATTGGGCAAAGAAATACTTTTTGGTGGTTTGGTGTTGTTGGGGTTGTTATTATTCTTAAGAGAAGGTCCCTGGATTTAGATGAATTTGGGTTGGAATCCTGACTCTGAATTAGATGTGTGCCCTTGGGCAAGAGACTTACTTTCTTCGGGCCTCCGTTTCTTTGCCTTTAAAGAGAGAATAACTATATGTGCTATATAGATTTATTATGAGGATTGAATTACGTAGGTATATGAATCCCAACACAGTGCTTGGGTGAAACCTGGGGACTTCATCACAGATTAGATAGAATACTAAAGTTACTACCATATTTCTCCCACGTGCTTAAGTTTTGGGAGCAGCACGTCTATCAGTTGAAAGCAGAACAAATAATACCGTGTTTTTAAGAAAATAAAGCAAATTCTGCTTTTGTTTGCCAACCGCGCCTTCTCCCCTTGAGGTATTTTCATAAGCTCGCTATGGCAGTTTTTTTTACATGTTGCTATAAAAAATATTGGCATAGCATGTTTATGAAAATACCTGGGGTGGAGGGAGCCCTGCTGTCAAACAGACTGAGCACGTTATTTGCGTAAAGCTACGGTAGTCTAGACAACAATCATTTATTAAATAGTCTGACAATTATAGAGTAAGTTATCATGAATCATCCACATTAAATGTGGGTACTCAATGTAAACTCTTCTCACAAAGCAAAGTAATGCCAAAGTGAATGGTTTAGGACCCAGACAAAACTGGATTTGAAAACCAAATCTCACATTCATTAGGTGTGTGACTTGGATAAATTACTTAATCTCTCTGGAAGGCAGTGTTTTCATGTATAAATGTGGCTATTACTTACCTCATTGAATTGTTTCGAGGTTTATTTGAAGATAATTAGTGTCGTCGGCAGTTGGAATCTCCCAGCAGCTCCTTAGAAACCCTAACAGGCAGTTCAACTCTGTCTTTTAGGGTCGCTGTGAGTTGGAATTGACTCCATGGCAATAGGTTTGGTTTTTTTGGCGTACTGTCTAGCTAGTACTTCAAATGTTAATTTCCGCTCCTATCCCTTGACCTCATATGATATGGAAGGAATTTAAAGATAAAAGAGTGCTACAAGGTGATCAGTACAAATCAAATTATCTTCAAATGCTCTGATTATATTTTTCATTGTTCAGAATTCTGAATAAATGAGCATGTTAAGCTTTATTAATGGACTATTTTTAGATAAGTTTTGCACTTAATAATGTATTTTATTGAATCCAACATATCCATAAGAGCCCTGGTGGCACAACAGTTAAGTGCTTGAGTGGTAACCTAATGGTGTTGGTTCAAACTCATCCAGAAGCTCTGAGGGAGAAAAACCTGGTGATCTGCTTCCCTAAAGATTATAGTCAAGAAAACCCTATGGGGCAGTTCTACTCTGTCACGTGGGGTCTCTATGAGTTGGAATCGAGTTGACAGCAATCAACAACGTATCCATAATATTAGCATTTCAACGTTTCAATATGAAAACATGGTGGTGGTGGTGGTTGATGGTGGTTGGTGGTGGGTTGTGGGTGGTGATGGGTGGTGGTGGTGGTAGGTGGTGGTGGTGGTTGGCAGTGGTTGGTGGTGGGTGGTGGTGGGTTGTGGGTGGTGGTGGATGGTGGTGGTGTGGGTGGTGGTGGTTGGTGGTGGTTGTCGTTGTTGTTTCAAGTTAGTTCTGACTCATAGTGACCCTGTGGACAAGGTAGAAACATTTGACGTTGTTTTGGCATTTCTCTTGTTTATTTTTTGTTTTTTCTTTCAATAGATGGATATTTTACAGCTAGAGGGACAGGGCACTGAATTTTGACTTCGCTTTTCAAGTGTACCATGATGAGTTCTACTAGAACATAGGCTTCTGAGAGGACAGGGATTTTTGTTTTTGTTCATTGCTCTGTCTCGACCGTCTAAAATTGTGCCTGGCATGCAGGAGGCACTTAGTCAACTATAGATTTGGTAGTAAAGATAAGGTTTCTTGCCTGTCTTTACAGGTCGCTATGCAATGGTGGTCTGCGGAGACATCGCAGTCTATGCAAGTGGCAGCGCTCGCTCCACGGGTGGGGCTGGAGCCGTGGCAATGCTGGTGGGGCCCGAGGCCCCTTTGGCCCTTGAGCGAGGTTTGTAGTAAACAGTGGACGCGTGCTAGCAAATACGGAGATCCTAATTAGGAGTGCCTGGGTGGTGCAAAAGGAGCCCTGGTGGCGCAATGGTTAACCACTTGGCTGCTAACGGAAAGACCGGTCTTTCTAACCCACCAGCCACTCCGCGGGAGAAAGATGTGGCAGTTTGCTTCCATAAAGGGTGCCAAAAAAAAATAAACTCATTGCTGTCAAGTCAATTCCGATTCATAGTGACCCTATTAGACAGAGTAAAATACCGCATCTGCTCCATAGGGTTTCCAAGGCTATAAATCTTTATGGAAGCAGACTGCCACATCCTTCTCCCACTAAGCAGCTGGTGGGTTCCAACTGCTGACCTGGTTAGCAGCCGAGTGCTTTAACCACTGTGCCACCAGAGCTTCTTCCTAAAGATTACAGCCTTGGAAACCCCATGAGGCAGTTCTACCCTGTCTTATAGGGTTGCTATGAGTCAGAATCAACTTGATGGCAACGAGTTTGGTTTTTGGTTTGGGTGGTGCAAATGGTTAACAAGCGTGGCTGCTCCACCCAGAGGCGCCTCAGAAGAAAGGCCTGGCGATCTACTTCTGAAAAATTAGTCACTGAAAACCTTATGGAGCACAGTTCTACTCTGATACACATGGGGTCATTATGAGTTAGAATCAACTTGATAGCAACTGGTTTCTTTTGGTTTTTAATCCCAACTTGGCATATCTGCTATTCAGGGCTGAGGTATGGGTTTGATAATGGTATCTCTTACCTCCAAAAGGCTGGTCTGGGGAACAGAGAGCAGGAAGGAAGAGAAGGGAGGGATCAGTGAGATTTCCTGCCTCTTCATCATAATAAGGTATGGAATGATTGGTACAGACCTTGTCTAGGATACTTAGGGAGCTAAACTGGCAATTGGAGATGAAATTAGGTATAAAATGAAAAGCTTTCCTTTGAGACTTTTGGCTTTTATTCCAGTTTGTTAAGCCCACATAGGGGTGAATGAAGGAATAGAAATCTCATTTAGATAATATAATCTATTCAACTCCCTTTGAACATGTGAGGGATGTTGAGTGGGCTTGAGTGTGGGCATGGGAAAGAGATAAAGACCAGATGGGTGGAATTATGCAATTCCTGAATCCCTCTGTGTGCCTGTCCAGGGCTTAGGGGAACCCACATGGAAAACGTATACGACTTTTACAAACCAGAACTGGCCTCAGAGTATCCGGTGGTAGACGGAAAGCTCTCCATCCAGTGCTACTTTCGGGCCTTGGACCGATGTTATGCATTCTACCGTCAAAAAATCCAGAACCAGTGGAAGCAAGGTATGTGGCTCGGAGGGCAGTGTGGGGGATCTCTTTACAAGGGGCTAAGACAAAGTCTCCTCCTCCTTCCCTGAAAGTGTTAGCAGAATTGTTTCATGTCTCCTTCTTACACCCACCCCTGCCACTATGATAAAATCCATGTATGAAACTTACCAAATTCAAGTATATAATTGCTTCTGACTTGAGCTAAATGAAAGAAATTAAACCACCCAGGGCCAAAGCTTACCACTATGAAACCAGTAGGGTCAGCCACCTGGGGAGAGACTGTTGTGAGGCAGAGTAACCACATCTTACTCAGATTGGGACTTGTTTCCGATTAAGTGTGGAGTGATTTGACCCTTAATTTATAGTTTGCCACCTTTTAAAGTCTAATTGATGTGGGGAAAAAATCTTACCTACATATTTTATGTACTAAAGTGTTATCTGTGATTTCTCTCTAGATGGTGAGGTTGCAGGTAGATTTTATTTTCACCTTTCGTTTCTGAATTTTATATATATATAGAACTTTCATACTCAGAAAAGAAACAAATAAATCTTATTTTAAAATACAGAGAAACCTACTTTAAAAACATGAAAATGGGTTCTAACCTGTTTAACTATGTCCAGATGAGTATCTGCAAAATGTAGGTTTTGGTGTGGGAAAAGGCATGTGCTAAAGCCTCAGAGCAGGAATGCCTTGTTGTTGTTGTTAGCTGCCATGGAATTGGCCCTCAACTCATGGTGACCCCACGCACAACCGAATGAAACACTGCCCTGTCCTGCGCCATCCCCATGATCAGTTGTGGATCGAACCATTGTAATCCATAGGGTTTTCACTGGCTGATTTTCAGAAGTAGATCACCAGGCCTTTCTTCTTAGTCCATCTTAGGCTGGAAGCTCTGCTGAAATCTGTTTAGCATCATAGCGACACACACACACAATCCTCCACTGATGGATGGGTGGTAGCTCCACTGATGGACAGGTGCATTGGCTGGGAATTGAACCCAAGTCTCCCACACGGGAGGTGAGAATTCTACCACTGAACCACCATTGTTCCCTATATGGATGCTTTAGAGGTGGCATGAAGAGCCACATCTTGCCCCTTTCCACTGCAGTGGGTGGGGTGCTGGCTGCCACAGGCAACACCCATGCTTTGGTGTCAACTTGGAACCCTCTGCCTCTGCCTATGCACTGTAAAATTGTTATTGGTTAATTGATCTCATCTCTGAATTCCTAAGGCATTTTAAATTTACTCCTTTTTCTCATATGTAATTGGATGAATGTTGCCTTGGACCACTGCACTAAATTGTAAACTTTCCTAAGAACAGGGGTGGCACTGCCCTTATTCTTGAAGTGAGAGAGTCTCAAGTGTAGAGTCAGAGACACCTGAATCTAAATCCACAGCCAGCCATTTTCAAGCCGGGTGACCTTGGACATATTATTTATTATTTTGGAGACTCTGTTTCCTCCTCTGCCAAATGGAGAAAATGATACAAGACAAGGTTGATTTGGAGAATAAATAAGTTAATCTACTTGAGAACATCTGTTATAGAGGTTGGCAATAGTAGATACTCAGAAGACGTTTGCTTCTTTCCTTCTTTTCTTACACATAGAGGGTGTCTAGTAAATACTTGTGAAATGAATGAACGAGTTGCTTACTTCCCTTTCTCTGTGTTTATTGGAGGTACAGACTAGTTCTCTGGGGAGGCCTACAGTCCTAGGCACAGCTGAGATCCTGGAGAAGTAGGTCTAAATGGCTAGTTCATCATGCCACACCCTTGTTCTCACACCTCCTTTTCCAGCTGGCATCAACCAACCTTTCACCCTGGAAGATTTCCAGTTTATGATCTTTCATACACCCTTCTGCAAGTTGGTCCAGAAATCCCTGGCACGCCTGATGTTCAATGACTTCCTGTCAGCCAACAGCGACACACAAACCAGCCACTATAAGGAGTTGGAGGCCTTCAGGTGAGTCCTCTTCATGGCGAGCCTAGAGGCCCATAGTGGGTGAGAAAGGAGGAGCAGATGCCTGAAGCTAGATTATCAGCCTCTCCTGTGGGAAGCAAATGCTCGCCTCTCAACACAACAGAATGATACTAAATCCTTACATGTGCTAACACAGTATTGTCTACATGCATTGTCTCAGGGGAGCACAAGGAGCTTGTCAGAACCCCTGGGCCAAGTGACTAGAAGCTTCAGAGAATAAGGAACAGGTAAAAGGAGTGTGGCTGAATCATTCAGCTAGTAAACATTTTCTGAACACTTGCTATGTGCCAGGCACCCTAAACTTTAGGGATACAAATTTGAATGTGATTCCACGATCCCTGCCACAGAGGATCTCAAGGTCTATACCAACACATGTCAGTGGTGGCGTTAGTTGCCGTCAAGTAGATTTCAACTCATGATGACCCCATGTGTTTCAGAGTAGGGCTGTGCTCCATAGGGTTTTCAAGGCTGTGACTTTTCAGAAGCAGATCACCAGACCTGTCTTCTGAGGTGCCTCTGGACGGATTCAGAACACCAACCTTTTGGCTAGTAGTTGGGCGCATAACTGTTTGTACCACCCAGGGACTGATGCATAGAAGCAAATAATCACAGCACAGTATGACAACTTGGGGAGTGCCAGGTTCCATTCTCACCTGCCATTGGCTTAATGTCTTCTTAGTTACCCACCCCAGATAGTCCAGTTCTCTCACTTACACATCAAAAAAGGACAAGAATGCTCTTTGCTTATGCATTACTCCAAGATATTTTAATAAAAAGAAAAATCCTCAATACAAAGAATTCCCAGTAGGAAGAGAATCTTTCCCTTTCCACATGTATCTGCTTACTATAACATTTAGAAGCATTCTACCAACATTGCCACTACTACTAACTACTACTATAAACCTTACCAGAACTAAAACATCAAAATTAGCATAAACACTGCTTATAATACCTGCCCCATCAAAAGAAAACTTGTCACATATGCCAAAGACAATGCTTAATATCCTTAATATATGAAGATCTCATTAATAAGATAAACACCTAATAGAACAATGGGCAAAGGATATTAAGAAATTTTCTCATAGAAGAAATACATATAATCATATTTTTAAATGTATATGCTCATTAATGACAAATTAAAACAAGGTACCATCTTTTTTACATTGCCTTTTTAAAATTTGAATACCCAGAATTGGCAAGCCTATGAAAAATGGGCTATAGTGGATGTGTAAGTCAATACAACCTTTTCGGGGAGTAATAGGGCAATATGAAGCAAAAGCCATTAAAAAGCCTTTGGCTCATCCAGCAATTCCACTCCTAGGAATATACCCTAGAGGAATAAGAGTCGTCACTCGAATAGACATATGCACACCTATGTTCATGGCAGCATTGTTCACAATAGCAAAACGATGGAAACAACCTAGATG